>NC_071611.1:24970389-25290648 GCF_024509145.1 Vidua macroura
TGGTTTCTAATGTTCCTTCCTTCATGAAATGCTGCATTTTAACCAGAAAGGTAAAAGAATTGCTAAGGAGACTGGTAGCAAGTTGATTAAGGCTGCATTAAACTGCCCAAGGAATTTTATGGGATCATTCATCTGTACAGTAACAATCTCTATCTGTGGAGAAACAGCTTTGTAGCCACTTCAGCACAGAAGCTTTAGGTAAGGTGAATTGCTTGTCTTCAGACTTGCTTGCAATTTCCTTTACACTGGTTCAACATTGCTTCAAAACTGATCTCACAGCTACAGTTGTGAGAATACTTTTTAATAAAAACAAGGCTAGAAATGAGAGAATACAGTAATAACTAAACTGTTATACTTTTGTTTTTAAATTGCTTCCTGTATTTGTGTCTTTTTTTAACTAGACAATATAAGTCCACAGTCTGCCTGTAATTAGTGATCTCTTAACACTCATTGCTGAAAAGGGCCATGAAGATGTGTGTAGAGGAACTCCTAAGGTTTTCTTCCGTGATGTCTGTTGGCTTCAAACTATAGCAACTTGAATATCTTGTTTAATTGGAAGTCTGAGACCTCTCTAAAGCCTTATCTTCACATGTCATATCCAAGAGCATTTAGAATATGACTGAATATGCTTAAACTGAAAAAGTTGAAATATTTTTCCACTGGCCATTTCTATTAGATATTCACTGCACATCTATTAATTGAAATAGTCTTCACTCCTAAGATTATGCTGCTTTCCTTGCCATAATATCTAGTCAGTTTTATTGCTTTGGTCAGATGAAAACTGGAAATTTTCTTTAGGAATTTTTAATACTGTTTTAATTTGCATCAGTAATCTGTCTTTGATAAGACAGACATTTCTCTGTTCTTTTGTAGTTGTCTCACAAAATTCCTGCCAAGTTAATCTTGAAGCACTTGGATTGTAACTATTTGTTGTATTAAACAATCATACATTCAACTCATATAATTTCTTACCATCTGAAAATACTGATATTCAGAGAAGGCAAAAACATTGCTTTTGATGTATCTACAAATTCCACTGTGTATATAGATGCAGGAACATTTTGGGGTACTTCTGCCTTTATCTATCATTGTTTTTTACTCCCTTGTTCATCTGAGGCTTGAAAAGGAATGTGCAGTCATTCTTTAGCATTCTCATTAAGATCAATAAGTCCTATTTCCTTGTTTACCTTAAAAGTTTTGCTTCTTTGATTAGGGTAGGTGGTGTATCATCCTTTTGGTTATGTGTATGATTGGAGCAGTTGACTGCTCTCACTGATGAACACATTCTCCTTGGGAAGGAGCTCCATTCCAGATCAGTTATTATTTCCTCACTCTTTTCCACAAGGATGTAATTTTGGAATATTTATCTGACATTAAATATTAGAGAACACCCTGTACTCAGGCTTACTGGATAAGATTGAATTCCAGTTTCTTTCTGAAGGTTTGTAGATCTTCCACTTGTGTACCTGCTAGCTCATATATGACTCCACCCATTTATTCCTATGCAGGACAGATAACTGCTCACTGGAGACATATAAGGACTAATAGAAACTGAAATACTGCCATTTCCTTGAGGCAACAGTATCTTAAGAACCTTAGATAAGCCACTTACTGCAGTAAGGAAATTCATCAGCTATGCAGGGAAAAATACACTAGCATTCTATTATAATGACCAGTGATGATGTTTTAGCCAGCACTATTGCTGTCAGTATTGCAAGTATCACCAAAGCACCAATGTTGTCACCAATGACAGATCATACAGTGGTAGTGTCACTGACAGGTGCATATCATAGTGCATGTTCTGTGTGTAAAGGTTTTAAAACACATAGAGTGTTCAGAAAAAGACTGGGAGGAAAGTAGATGAGGGTGTGGTTCTGAATTCTCTGTAAGAATACCTGGGATGCAAGGTATTTTGCCAAGAAGTAAAAATAAAACCTAATCCTGATTAATCAGGTCTTAAGGCTCCCAATATCACTTTTGCCTTGAACCCTGTACTGAATTCCAAATTATGCATCATGGGCTTTCCAGAGGAGACTTCTCAGTATTTTGAGTTTTCTTTACAGTTGGTTTCTTTACAGTGGGTGCATACTATGAAAAGACAGTGGTATGATTTAAACAGTGTAAAAGAACTAATTTTAATAATTTAAATTGGAAGGCCAAAAAATTTATTTTTTTGTATTTGGTTTTCATTTAGCTTTTCTTTTCCACAATAGATCGTTTTTACCTCATTTATGCATCAAAACATCCTTACAAATACATATGCCATTTGACTTGTATTTGTTACTTCTTTCTACTAGCAAAAGGTCTTCAGCACCTTTACAAGTTCTCTTTCTTATTTTGTGAGATTTCTAATTTTTATCCTCTAATGTATTTTTTATGATTGTTAAGATAGTGTTGTACAAAAAGGAATTTAAATTAGTGAACTGTTTCATGAGGGATATATCAGTGCTTTATATATATTTTGCACAAAACTTGGTTGGTTTATAAGCACTTATATATTGACAACAGTTGGGAGAACTATGATGTGTTTTGGTTTATCATGGTGCAGATTTTTTTCAACATTAGCTTAAAACCAGATCACCATTACTTAGATTAAGGTGTTTTTTGTTTTTTTTTTTTAATTATGGTGAATAACTTAATTTTAAATAAACAATGAATTCTTTTCAGGGCCAAGAACTTCCCCAAATTTGACACTGTCCCATGATGAGGTGTAAACTCCTTTACATTTTCTGTATTTAGTAGCAGGAATGATTTTATCTGCAAACGTTATTATAAAAGAAGAGCAACAGATGTTTATCATGTGCCTATGCCACCAGGGCTCACACACAGGCCCTGTCTGTCTTGGCTGAGCCATTGTGAGAGGAACAGGCACCATGGAGTCTCTTACTGTATGACTTTCCTTCCAGGATGTGCAGGGTCCACCTCCTCAAGAGGAATCATGCATCTGTTAGTGTCTTTATTTTTATTAATTTCTGTTAGTTGATAAGAATGAATGTATGACTGAAAGAAAATGAATGCTAGAATTTCAGGGACTGCATCTCTTTTTTTCACAGCCTTATACCCATCCATGTATATGGGTTTTTTTCAGCTGTAACTTCATTTTTAACTTAAATCTGCTACTTTCCTCAGATGTTTTCAAAAGTCTGCATTCTGATGTATCACAGGGAACAGGTTCAAAAGCTGTGTATCATTTTGATTTTTATCTGCATCTTGGGGAAGCCTGAATTACTAATTAGAAAAACTGAAGTTCAGCAAAAATCCTCCAGCAGATACAGTTGCTTTGCCTCCTACTGCTCAGAGAAAGAAATCTTCCTGTATACTTTAAGTAGGGAGTAGAATAGGTTTCATATGCACTTGACACTAATAATGCTTAAAAGAATTTTAAGCAGACAAAAAGCGCATGCTGGATTTCAGACATAAAATTTGACAGTAGAGGTTTAAATAAGACTGGACTCTCAAGAATGATGCCTTTCATCCTTTGTACACCCACTTACTCCCTTTACCATTTAAGATTTCAGCTGATTGATCTGGTATTTTTTGTCACAAATTCATGAGGTGATGTTTTTCTCAAACAGCTCTCCATTGAGTTTTAGATTGTTTTTTGACTGCCAGCATTAAAAGTATGTATTGCTGAAGAGGGTCCCACAGAGAGCCAGCCAGAGTAATGACACTCAAACCAATATGGCTAGATGTCATCCTCCTTTATTGGCTAATTTATCCATATTTTATATCTTATTGCCTTACATAATACAATAGCTAATTAACATTCATTGGCTAATATAATATAATTACATATACAAGTCACTTATTGATTGGCTGTTATACTACAAGCGTCTGATCAGGTTATAGTATATATATAGATATAGTATATATGACAGTTTTCGGCATCCAGCATTGACTATTGTATTTGTACAAAGATTATTGTCTTCTCAAGGACGTCCTAAATACTTCTAAAGTAACTAAAGTATCTCTGTAATCTGCAGGCCAGGGTTGTCCAGTTCCTGCAAAGAAATACCATCAAGGATATCGTGCCCTTGTTCCATGAGAAATTCCTCTACATATTGCCATTTTAGTATCCAACATGTGTGATTACACTGGGGCAAATCATTAGCCACACACTATTTTTCCACTTGGTATCTCTAGCTGTGGAAATGAAATGATCATAGAATCACAGAATCATCAGGATTGGAAGGGACCTAAAAGAGCATCAGTCCAACCATCCATCCAGCACAACCAGTGTCTCCTCTAAACCACTAAACTACATCACTCAGTGCCAAGTCCAGATGCCTGTTGAACACCTTCAGGGATAGTGACTCCACCACCTTCTTGGGCAACCTGTAACAATGCTTGACACCCTAACAGTGAAATTTTTTTTCTAATATCAGAATCTCACCTGTCTCTGATTGTCATTTCCTCTTGTCTTCTCCTACTGGTACATTTGAAGAGATGGTGAGTCCTTGTCTAGATTAGTTGATCAAAGGCATTTTAAGTCTAGAGATCTTTGCAGTTTTGCACTGTCTACTACTTTATTCAGCTGGACATTTCATTAATGATAAGAATGGTGTTTCATCCTGTCAAAGCAGAATTCAAAATCAAAATGCTTGTGATGATGTTGCAATTGGTGAAAACTTGGCAGGTTTTTGTCCCTGTAGCTGAGAATGTTATGTGTCTAATTGAACCCTTGAATAGCAAGAGATTTGGGTTTCAGTTCTGACCTGTAATAAGTTTGTGCTATATATTGGTGCTTGTTATCCTAATTTGAATAAAGTCTTAATTGTTCTACAAAACAAGAAATATTAGTGCATGCTGGGGCCAGTCATCCATTTTATCTGCAATGGTGTGATGGTTTTGTACCTTCATATATCAAGTGTATTGCTGTGCTCTTTCCTCTATGCTCATTTGATGCATGAGAAGCAGAGGTATTCATTAAATAAAGAGGGAATGTACTTCTGTCAGTAGAGTGAAATTACAGGCTGTCAAGTTTTCCTGAGTACAATTTCATCTGTTCAATGTGATTCCACAGTGCAGGCTTTTACAGACCTTATCTGCAAAAAGAAATACTGCTCCTCACCTTTGAGAACAGAAGCCGTGAAATCATGGGCAGTGACTGCAACAATAATGAGCCGTAACAGCTCTCCCTTTCACACCCACAACAGTGTAACAGATTTCACGAGCAGATATGTTATTGTAACTGTAGATACCCTCAGAAAAAGTCTATCATCAAATTGATGGTGTTCTACAGACAGCAAATCACATAACAGATTTATTTGCCTCGAATATTGAAATGCCAGTGCTCCAGGAAATTTGAGTTTAGCTTCATTACCAGGTGTTGTTGTATGGGAACATTTGTACACATACACAATTTCTAGTTTCATACACAACATAAGACAAAATGAACTCTATCTAGAATTATCTCAGGAGGGTAGAAAGCTAACATTTCTCTCCGTTTCTTCAGCTTATTCTGCTCCTAGACCTACTGACCAGAGAGAATGAATAACAGTAGGAAACGAAGGTCAGTTAATAAATTTGAAGTTATATTACACAATAGGTACACAAATCTGAAGTTATATTACCTCAAAGCCCATACATTTGCTGCCTTGAATGTTGTTGTCAAATTGCTCCTCAGAGGTAGAAGAAATTCTGTCTGTAGATAAGAAAAAAGTTATTTTTTAAGATAGTCTTAACCCTACAAATGAAGCACATTCTTAGTTTGGTACATTTCACAAAACTTTTTTCTTTAGACCAAGGCTTATGATTATATGATGCATCATGTTGAATTTGGTTTATCTTTTGCTAGGTGGTTTTCCTCTTGGTCTTTTGTCACCCAGTGTTACATTGAAGAGCTCTTAAAAATGAGGGGTTTTTTGCAACCTTAGTTACCAGGAAGAGATTCCACTTCATTTGGCAAGTTAATATCCTTTGTGCCAGTCTTAACCACAAAATTCTACCTTCAACAGAATTATACTTGCAATAGTGGAATTGGTTAGTGTTGCATTAGAAAACAGTAAGCCTACAGCTTCTTCTGTCTCCGGTTTCTATACAGCTCAACACAAATTAAAGTAATGTTTAGACTCCATCTTAAAAATATTTTTCTAAAGTTTGCTTTGTTTCTGTTTAAAACAATCCTTCTATCATAACCAATCAGCCCTGGAAGAGTAAAAAATTAATTTCATAGACATTTCAGTCAGGAACACAAAATCCTTTCAAACTATCTTCATAGCATCTCCTTAGTAACCTCTCTGGTGCTTCACAGAGTCAAACTGTCTTCTTCCTAAGACTATTCAAATTAATTGTGTAATAAATGTTACTCTTGTTAATAATACGGCTGAACTCAGACTGTATCAAATGTTTCAGAATGGATGCTCATTTGATATGTTGGATGTTATGAGGACTACCAGTATTCTTTTGAAGTGAAAGTTTAGGGCATTTCTCCAGGCACAAAGCATTGCAAAATAGTATAGCAGTAGCTATTCTGCATGAGCTCCTTCACATAAACACATTTATTCTGTGTTATGAGAGCTTTTTGTCTGCTTTTCTTAATCTACATCACTCTTAGCTTGACATAAGAGGCTTTACACAGAAAAACTATTATGAAATATGTGTCATTTCCTCTGTGCATACAATCCTTTGCAGAAAAATACTGTAAGCAGTTTGTGTGGAAATTCAGAAGGCTGGATTTTAGCAATTGATTGAATGATTGATTACCATTATTAAATACCAATATTATGGGTTCAATGCCTGAATTTTATGGCAAGAAGAATGCTATTAGAATTCTCTCAAAATTAAAAAAAAAAAATCCCAGTATTACCAATGGAGTAAAACAAAAGAATGGGAACATTTTTCTGAAGGGTTAAGTGGCTGAAACTGTCTTAACACTTCTGAAAATATAACTATTTTGAGAATTAATTTCTACTAGAGAATAATTACTTGAAACTAGTTTCAAAACCACTGGGAGTGAAAAGTTGTAGTTTCCAAATGTACAGCTTGGAGTCTATGGCATTTGAGGGATGGGACATCTTCCTAGCAGTACAGATCTCAGTCTCTTTTCTGGTTGGTTGTTGGGAGGGATTTGCACCAGTTTCCTGTTTCATTTGTAAGTGCACTGAGACTATGGAGGTATGGGGTGGGTATTCTATTACGAATCTCCTATTTGTTCTGGCTGTATGTGCTTTGAGTGTCAATTAATACTTGTTTCTGATCAGAAACCAGATTCTAATCCAAGTTCCTGTTAGTATCTGTTTATAACATAATGAAAAGCAACAGGAGAAATTAAAAAGACCTAGCACCAAATGCACCCTAATGTAATGGTGCATTTTTTTCTGCAAAGAACACTTTGCAGAAAAAAAGTTGGGTTAATCATCTTGGGAAGAAGAAAGAAACAAAGTCTGTCTCACACATTCACAGCTAGTACTCTAAAAAAAATGGATTTTGAATCATTTAGCAGCAGTACATATTGTAGTCATTTTTTTTGTTTCCTTGTACACCAGGTATGTGTCATTTCAGCCTTAATGGAGAATTCTGAGGAGGAAATGGAAGAGGTCAAGAAAACAGAAGAAAAAAAATTTATGGACAATTTTTGTGGACACTTAAGTAGAAAATTGCAAGATCTGTGAACAGAGAAATATCTTAAAGATAAAGGTGTTTGGGCATATAATTGTTTTGTTTGTTTTCAGTATTACACATTGTGATAACAGTGGATTATGGCGAGTGCATGACACCCTGAAATCTGGATAACAGAGAAATCAAATATTCCTCAGCATTTATAAGGCTTCTCTCTTTGGAGAACTTCTGTAATCTTAAATTATATAGATGAAGTGTGCCAAATTTAGTTCTGCTGCATTTTGCTGTTCGAGTGGGATGAACCAGGTATTCATGCCTTGGGTACTTTGTTTAACACTGATTCTGATTTCCTTTCTATACAAGAAGATTCTTGCTTGGAGAAAACAGGTAGTAGAAAAAAAAAAACGCATAGCATACAGATATATAAATGCAATACAGAAATAAACAATTTTCTCCTTTTTTTTTTTTTTTTGTAATGCTTTTAACCTGAAGGTTTTTTCCTTGTCTCAGTCAAATTATTTTGACTTCTGCTTCCTTTCATAATTTGGAGGACTAGAGATAGGTTCCTCCTCAGGTTTAATACAGGTTTCATATATAGAAGCTGAAGGAGGTACCTCGTCTTGCAGAATATCTTCTCATCTTGACAATGTCTCAAATTATTCTTACCTGTCTTGGAAGATGATCATGTAAAGCACTTAGACATCTTCACTAGAAGTCTTCTGTAGATGCTCCATTCATACTTCCATTTGTAGGCTTTTTTCTGTCCTTTCCACTGCAGAAGTGGAAATTCTTACCAGGAGTGAATTCTAGTTACATTCTTGGAAAGGAAACTTACATTCTTCTTAGTTATGGATCCATGCCATGCTGCTCTTCCCTGTTCTGTCTCTCAATCTTCCTTTCTTTCCCTTGTTTCCCATCTTTAATGTTGTTCTTCTTTAGCACGCTTGGTTTCCAGATAATATTAGACAGATATAATCCTTGTGTCAAAAATTCTGAATAGTTATTTTTGAAGCTCTAATCAAGTTCAAACAAACTTGACAGATGTGGGACAGAAGTCTCAAAGAAAAATCAAATTTCTACAACCTTACTGCTAAGGCACAGTTAGGTGAATGGGGCCCAAATTAGCTCTTCCTTGATTTGTTTGCCTTCAGCTATTATCTGTTCCAGCTATGCATGCATCCCAGAAAGATCTCTCCTGCCCATACAGTGGGAGCCATTAACATCAATTTTAATGGTCTGGATCAAAATCCTTTTCTTTTGACATGTTACTATACGCAAGGGAAATGAGTGGAGATTCACCCTCATCAGAAAAATCTCATGTAAATCTTGTGCCTATTCTTTCCTACTAATTAGTGGCATGTTGTTATGTACCTAATTTACTGACTTCATCTTGTTTAGGTGCTGCAAACTCTCAAGAGGTGTTCAGCTTTTGTAGTCTCCCAAAAAGTTCTATGATAACTACAGCAGTAGTTGCAATACTGATTTTGTCTTTTTCAAGAAAAGCATCACATAGTAATAGAAGAAAAGTTAGCTGAGGACACTTCTTAGCACCTTGGACTGGACAGTCAGTGTTGGGGAAGTGAGACAAAGACCCATATAGCGAATTATCTGGGATGCATCCTTAGGAATCAGTATTGTTTCCTGCCCTCAGTGCCTCTGAACAGTTGTTAAGGCTGAGATTGCAATATTTCAACTGACGTCTGTACTGCAGCAGAAGCAGCAGAAATTAGTTTTCATGTCAAGTGAGGTGCTTACACAGTGACTAAAAGTAAGATTATAAAAACCAGATAATTACTGGCTTTCACTTTCACATTTTAGACCAGTTTTAAACAGAATTCGGTTAGTATAATACATAAAAATAACTACATACATACATGTGTAATGCATATTTTACATATATATATATATGTATCTAAATTATCAATTTTAACCCGAAATCTCCCGTGATATATTTTGGGGTTCAGTTTAAGATACAGTAAGTATTCAAAGCAGTTTCTTTGGAGTTTGCACGCCCCAGCCTCCCCCTATTTCCATGCGTACTTCGTCTTGTTTTCTCTTTACACGTGGAATTGGGAACTTACGAGATCCGTTCAGCGCTCAGCCAAATGACGTAGAAGTGCAGCAGGTACCACGTTCCTGACCCCGGAGTCTGATTTCGCGCCCGCACTGCTGTTTCGCGGGAAGGCGGGAGCCTCGCACTCGATGCCGGGCGCTATCCCAGGGGGCTGGGCCGAGCCCGGGGCGCCCCTTCGCTCCTCGCCTGTCGCGTTCGCTGTAGGTTTCTGTCTGTTCTCGGGTGGGTGGCGTGGGCTTCCCGTTTCCCTTCGTCCAGGATTGAGGTGCTCGCGTTCTGTCGCCCGCAGGCTTCTGGCAGTGTGGGACGCACCGCGGAAAGGCGGACGGCGGCGCCGGCGGCCCCGAGGCGGCCCGGGCGGGCGGAGCCGTGCCCGGCGCTAGGACCCAGCAGGACGCGAGGCGGCTCCTCGGGCCGGATCACAAATTCGTCGTGACTCAGTCTCTGCTCAGCGCGGAGGCAGCGGGAGCAGGTCGGTGTCCTACGTCTATCCAGCGGCTGCTGGAGTGCGTGGGGGCACGAGAGTCGAAGGGGAACGGGCACTGCCGCGCCGCTTCCCTGGCCCGGCCTTCCTTCATCTCCGCCCGCCCCCGCCCGGGCCCTGCCGCGCCGCCAACCGCGGCCGCCTGTTGTCTGCTGTTTTCCAGACAGCCAAGATGGAGTACGAGTGGAAGCCCGACGAGCAGGGGCTCCAACAGATCCTGCAGCTGCTCAAGGAGTCCCAGTCCCCGGACACCACCACGCAGAGAGCCGTGCAACAAGTATCCTTGGCCGAGGCTGGCGGGGCCCCAAGAGTGGGCCGGGGGCGGGCGGGGGGAGCGTGGCCTGCGCGGCAGCGGGGCCGGCCCTGCGGCAGCCGGGCCTGCCCGGCTCGACCCGGCCGGGGAGCCGCCGCAACGCGGAGGGCCGAGCCCTGGCCGGAGCGGACAGCCGTGGCGCGGCGTTTGAACCGCCGAGGTGGCCTATGGGCCCCACCTGGGGCCGCCTTCACCCGGCTGGCACTGGGCACCTGTTGCTAGCCCAGAGACAAGGGCCGCTTTGGGTTTGACCGTAGGGGGCCTTTTTTATTTTTTAATTAATTAATTTATTTTCAAAGCTTGCACTCGAGCGCGTCTCCGCCGATATCCGCCGCTCTTTCAGGTTCCCCCGCCCAGCCCCCAGGGCGGCCAGGCGGGAACGGGGCCCTCGGCCCGGTGGGTCCCGACGAGGGGGCCGGGAGTGTCCCGCGAGGTGTGCCCGCTCTCCCCGCGGCAGAGAGGGGGCGAGCAGGGGCCTCTCGAAGTAATCTGGCGCCGGGATTCGAGGAGAAAGCCTCGTAGCTGGTGGGGGTAGTGCCGCTGGCAGAGCCGCTGCCTGCGCGCCCTCGTGGGCCTGCTGGTTCTGACACTGCGCATTTTGGTGCGTGGTGAGGATGTTTTTATTTGTCTGGAAGCTTGATCCTGAAATTCGGCTCGTTAAAATTCACGAAAATAGGGAGCTCTACAGTATGTAGCTTGTACTGCTTGTACTGCTTTGATTTGGTGTTGGTGTTGTGGATTGATGGTTTTTTCACTCCGTCCCTCCTCTTCTCCTTCCCCCTGCGCCCCCCCCCAATCGCTCTTCATTGTAGAAATAATAAGGAATAGCAAGGTTTTAAGGAGTAAGGATTGAGAAAGCAAAACTTTAAATTAAGACTGATAGAAGCATAAGCCTTAAAAAATGCCTCATCTATTGTTTCCTGCTCATTGAGCTAGCCATAAGTGCTATGAAATTTATTGATGTGCTGAAATTGTATGAGGAGTTTGTTATCTGGATCTCTTTTTATTTAAGGCATTTTCTTGAAGGTCTCCACAGAAGGCAACAGAATTTATTTAAGTAGGTAACAACATATGTGTGTCTGTATACATTTGTATTAAGAGTTTAGCTTTAAGCCAGATTTGCTCCACTTCTAGACTTTTGTAGCAAATGCAGTGAATATCAGGAAAGCTTCTGCTCCTGTCTGAAAGGTGAAGGTCAACTGCATCTTGATCATCTTGTTCTTTTATCTGTGTTTTAATTTTTTAAAATATGATTGCTTTCTTTGAAAAATCCTAAACAGAAGAGTCTAAAGAAGTAGTTGTCTGATAATGCCCCAAGCTTAAACCGGTGCTCTTTAGTATTTAGCATATCAAAGTGTTTATAGGAACAGTGTTTATAATGTAGCTTTAGTGTAAAATTACACTTTAAAGCTTTGCTTCAAATAATTTAATTACTTCTTGTTTGTTTATTGAGCTATGGCATCATATATGCAGGATGGGTTGTATAAGTGATGCTGTCTGTCTTGATGATGTATAGAACTTGACTGAACAAAAGTCCTTTCAACTAATGCTTGAAATTCTTTTTAAGTGATAGTGAAAACTCCCTGCTGTGTTGATGTTGGCTAGTAAAGGTTAGAGGTAAAAGGTTTTGTGCATATATAAAGGTTCCACACGCATACAAAAGGAATTGTGATGTTTGTTGTGTTCTAGGATGCTGTTTAATAGCATGTCTAAGCAGGGTTGTGATTAATGGTTTCAAATTTAAAGTACTTAGTCCACAATTTTTTGTAGAAAAATCAAAAATATGTGTATTTATTCTGCAATGCTGTTTCTTTATGATACTGTTTTAGCAAACTTGGGTGTTTAGGTGTCTTCTTAGTGGGAAGAATAGGTCAGCTAAAACCCTTTGTTAAGTAAAGTTATAAGAACTAGTATGGTTTCAGATATTTTTCAATTCAATTTATTGTATGTTTCATGGAATGAAAAAGGAAAAGTTAAGTGGGTGAAGAAGTTGTTAAGAAAATTAGTCTAAGAACTAGTCTTCATTTCTTAGACCAATTAAGTGTTTTCTCATTAAGTTTCTGTTAAATACAGTTCTTTCTTCTCCTTTCCGTTACTTTTTGATCCATTTGACCACACAGTTGTTGGTAGTGTTCAGCTGCCTGTTCCGGTGACACAGCTTTACAGATATATTTAAGGATCTGTTAATTTTTATGTCCGTCCATGGATTATCTTTTAGACTTCCCCATAACTAAAAGCTATTGCTTCAGTAAGAAAATTACAGAAACTGTTTTTAGGCTGTTCATGCTCTGTATGTCATGAGCTTATAGTCACAGCTGATTGAAGTGATGTAGCAATACATAACAAACATAACAATCTTTGTATCCAGAAAGTTATAAATGTTGTATGTAAAGATTCAAAACTTTCCTTAACAGTTTTTCTCTTCAGAAACTGGAACAACTCAATCAGTATCCAGATTTCAACAACTACCTGATCTTTGTTCTTACAAAGTTGAAGTCTGAAGGTAAGTTCTTGAGATAGTGACTTTTATTTTACTTTTTTTAGCCTTTAGAAAGAAATGTATTATTTTGCTTCAAAGAAATAGAAAGCTGACTCTAGTTAATTTGCTGGTTGGTTGAGCTGTCTGTAGTCATGTAGAATTCACTTACGCACTCAGTGTGGTCTTTATGAGGAAAAAAAGTCTGATTACTTATTGGTACTTGCAGTATCAGCCTTAGAGTGGAATCCATTCTAAATGGCCTATGAAATCTCCTGAGAATGTTAGAGCTTCATACCTCTATTGGACTGCAGTAAAGTTGTGGAATAACTGTGATGAATCATGACTATATACATTCTAAAACATACTGCTAAGTTCAATTATGATAATTATCTCTGTAGTAATGAGACTGGTAAATACTTTGAAGACTACATATTTAGAGTTGTCCAAAGATGTCTGTCATAATCGTCATTCTGAAGATTTAATTGTAGTAAAATACAGTTAGAAATCAATCATGCTGTTTTATTGTTATGGACATTACAGTACAGATTGTATATGGCATAGTGTATAGTCTTTACCAGTTGGTAAATTCAGCCAATTACTTTGTGATCAGGATGTGTGAAAGATTGTCTTCTCAGTGGACTACAGCTATTGTTTTGAGATGTCTTTGATAGAGAAAGGAAAATTTGTTTGAAGATCTGCTTTAGCACATTTGTTTCTTTACATATGTTTGTAATCGTATTTGGTTGTTTGGGTAGTTTTCTAGGTTTTTTTCCTTTAGTGTTTTGCTCCTAGTGCTTTTTCTGCCATTTGATGTTTCACGTCTTTGTTTGTGAATGCTTGCTTTTTTCCTTTGAATTAGATTTACTTATGTGTGGCCCTTGACAAAGAATTGTCATGAATGTTTGTCTACATTTTAGGTAGTGTTTTGGTTGTATCAGCTTGCTTCAGGAGGAGGGAAACACAGAGGAGTATGAAAGTATATTTTCCTGTTTGAAGGCTAGAGTATATATAAAAGCTTTTGTGTGTTCTGTGTAGGAAGTCACCTAATAATCTGTAAAGTCTCTTAAGTCTGAGAGCATTTTCAAGACTTGAGTCAGCCAGGATATTGAATCTTTGAATAAGGTGTCAGTGTAGATACTATGTCCTTTATACCATTGCCAGAAAAATTTTAAGCAAAGCAGTTCCAGTAGTGGGATATGGAATCTGTACAAAGGATGTGACAAGAAGGATGTTTCACTCTTTTTTTGTCCACAAATTTGTTTTCTGACACTTACACGACTTCCTGATTTCGCTTTCTTCAGTCACCATTTGAGCCTGAGGTTCTAGATTGTCATAGATGTTTGGTGTTTAGTTTTGTGTCAAGATCTACCTTCCTAACAGAACTATTTTGGTTATTCAGTAGTCATCTTTTCCCTTCCTTATGTTTAATCACATCAGCCTCTATAGAATTTGATAAAGAGTAGGAGATGCTAGCTGTTGCAAAATGGTTGTGTAAAGCTGTTTTATCTGAGAGAAAAACAGCAGGTTGAGGGGCCAAGCAAGCTGGGAAGAAGTAGCAAGTTAACTTCCAGGGAGCAGTGTTTTGGATCAGATTGCACTGATATGTCTCACAAATACATCAGGTCTATTGTGAGACTGTTGAAGAGCAACTGTTACTTTGGTGATGCTCTTGTCCTGCATCATGACATTTTTAGGGTCATAACCTTTTGTCCAAAGCAACTATTTTTTCATCTTTGTATCTCTATTTCTAGAAATTTGCGAAATTTGAAGGTACTGTAACCAAGTCTGGTGTTGGTATTTCTCATAGTGTTTGCCAAGTTCTAAATATTCAAATTCTGTCATCTTGCTTAGGTAGGACTATTGAAGAATGGCAGGAGACTGTTGATTGGATTTGCTTTGAATCCAACCAACAGCCCTTCACCTTCCCTCATGCTCAAGTAGGGTAATGAGACTGTTAGAACTGCTGGTCAGCAGCTACAATACTTGGATGGACTCATCCCAGTAGATACCTGACTTCAGTACGATTGAGAAAGCATTCTGATTTCTTCCCTCCTGAAGCGGGTTGTATTAGCTGTCTGTCTCTACCGCTCTGCCACAGACCAAAGCATGAATATTCATACTGTTAGAAGTTCATGTCTTTATTGAGTCCATACTATTCCAGCAGAAGAAGCAATGGAAATAGGCTTATAAAATATCTGACAGCTTATTAAATAAAAATTAAGGTGTTTTCATAGTCCACGAGAAAAAGATTTTGGCTTGGTAGCAGATAGGAGCTGAGCTTTGATTCCGTTTTTGCTACTGTTAAAACTTCTGCAGAGAAAATGGTGCTTAAGGATACATTTGGGTGACAGCTCCTGAGTGTGGGAATTCTGTTATTTGTTAGTTGAAATGTGTGTTAAATAGTATCATTCTACTGCAGTGAAGATTGCACCAATTTGTCTGTGACCGGCGTCTTACGCCTCTGTGGACTCTTAACTTTGCAAGAAAACTTCTTCTACAACCTATCATACCAGCCATTTACAAAACTGGCTTTCACTGGGCCTTGCCTTTAAGATACTAAGGTATTCTTACTGTTACTACCTTCTTTTCCTCTAGTCTTAGTTCCATCAGGCTTCTGTTTCTGAATGCTTGTGACTTACTGGTTTAAGACCTATTGTGATAATCCTACACGTAAGCAGGGGTTTTCTTGGTTTTGTTTTTAAATTTTTCTGGGCCCTGTCAAAGCTTGTTAAGCTTGGGTCATCCTGGAAGCAGGAATGCCCTGCTGCCATTTCATCAGTGAAAATATATGGCCTACTTTGCTGCTACAGCATGTAGCCCAAGGTTTAAGTACTTAATTTCTTTCTTCTTGGTTTTTTGGGTTTGGTTTTTTTGGGTTTGGTTGATGGTTTTTTGTTTTTTTTTTTTTTTTTTTTTTTTGGTGGGTTTTTTTTTTGGTGGTTTTTTTTTTCCTTTGTTTATTTTGGTTTTGTTTGTTTGTGGGGTTTTTGTTTGGTTTTTTTGTTTGGGGCTTTTTAGTTTTTGTTGAGGGTTTGTTTGTTTGTTTTGATTATTCTAAAATTAATGTGCATTTCTAAAGATAGAGTTGGGAATCTGAATGAACCCCAGTGTTAAAAATATCACAATATAAAACTTGTTAAGGAAACAGCATTCAGTTAGACAGTAGGCAGGCTGATGAAATGAAATAAGATCCCAAGCCATTCAAATTTAAGATATAGATCTCTAGAATGTACTTCCCACAAAGTATGGTGCTTAAAGATCTTCCTTGGGTAAGTAAGATGGAGTCCAGATTAACTGAAAAGTAGTCTGAATGAAAAAGAGTTATTTTGCTAATTTATCTGTAAATGAAAATATTACTTGTAGGCACTGTTAGTGTAGTTGTTCCTTCTTGGACTGGAAGGTAAAAAAACTCTCAGATAATGTAATGACACTGCCCTGTCTGTAGTGTTGGGTTTGTGGTTTTATTTTTCCAGTGTCCCCTGAGGTAAGCTCAGAATCCTTCAGTCTTCTGTATTCTGTTAATAATTTGTTTTCTGGAGTGTTGTGTGCATGTTGCTTCTGCTTCTCAGGTAATTTTCTGGTTTTTGTTTGACTGAAACAGTCCAGTGCTACATGGAAGCATCAGTTCTGCTTGTTGCTTTTTTCATTTAATTGCAGCTTCCCTTCTTTGATCCAAGTCATGCATCTATATCCCCCTTTCCTTGTTTGCATCATTGCATCCCTAGTCCAGGTATCTTTCTTTGAAGAGAAGTATGAGAATGTATTTTCCTAATTTCAGTCTCTTTGCTGTCTTGCTGAGGCCCATTCTAGTCTCTGCCTAAGGTGTGTTGAGGCAGTTCACCAGGATATATGAAGTCTGAGGCAGGTCAGAACCTCTAGATGTCATAATACAGACATTCATACTGCAAGCAGAAGTACTGAGTTTGTTTCAGACCTTGTTGACTGCAATGATGAAATTTCCAAAGTTGCCTGTATGAAAACTTGCTTTGTTTATGCCTTTTGTAAATCAAGGTTTGTAAGATATTTCCTTCTCCTTCTACTCTAAAGTAGATAGACAGAAATAGCACCCTTCTTAATTTGCATTGTCCTGTTGTAGGACGACTACACCAATTTCCTGGTGTTTTCTGCTTAGTTTCAGTCCAGAATTACACCATAATTTATTTCAGACAGCATCCTGAACATTGTGAATGGGAGATGGATGTGGCTTGCACTAAACTATCAAAAGATGATGTCCATTGTTATTTAATGGGACATGGTTAGTTTTGCATTATTTCTGTAAAGTTCTCTGTTCACCCCCCCCCCCTTTGTCTGCTGGGCTCTCAGCAGGTACTTACACTAATGGGAAAATATAGAGAGAAGTGCACAATGGTCCTGATACTTTCTGCTGGTTTGTATAACTGCAGTTGTCTATTCTGTTGCAGTTACACAACTGTGATCTTGTGAAGGTGCTTTAGTGACTGACTTTTCACCCCATCCAAACATGAGAACTCTACTATTTATTCTCCACAGAGTGTTATCTGTGTGGATTGATTGGTCATAGTCAGTGGTGTAAGGCTATTGCAGTCAAGGATCAGAGTCCTTAAAATAATCTTTTACTCTGAAGGTGAATGAGCTGAAACAGAGAACACTGCTCTACTACTGTTTTTGTCACAAGCTTTAAGGGTGGTCTTTTGAGCTTATTTCCAAAATACTTTGGATTTTTATAAACCAGTTGGAGATAGAAGAGCATGGTCTCTGCAGTTCTTGGTCTTGATCATGTGATGACCTAGTCATTAGGAGTACTTTACTTTTATCTGGAACATTACCATGGAGACAGGTCCTGTCCCCACCCTACTCTCTCCCCTCTCTCCCCCTCCAAGTTTTTGTTTCAACAGAGCTTTTCACAGGTAGTAATTTATGTTCTGGTAATCATGACACTAATAATTAATCTAGTTTTGCACATATAATTCAAAACAGCTTTTTATCAGATATTGCTGAAATCTAAAATGGTCATGCGGGTTTGATGTGAATGTTTCCTGATGAGTTGTGAAATTTAAACTTGATCCAGAGAGCAGTTTTCATGAATCCATTCCATTAGGATCTTTCTTGGCATGTTGCTGTTGAAAGATAATTGAAACTGAGCAGGAAAAAGACCGTAATGTGAGATTATGTGTCAATTTGCCAGTTACCCATTTCAAGAAGGTATCTTTGATGAGAATGATTAATCCAGAAAAGTGATTCAGGAGTTTTAATTGTTAAATTAAAACAGAAGCTGCCCTCCCCTACCACTTCCCCCCAGTACAGTGACCCTACATATCACTATTAAATATACAGAAATAATTATCAAGTAGTGAAACTGTTTGCATTACCATTCAGAAACCAAGTCAGATTAATCTGCCTTTACAGTTTAAAATGCTGCATACCCTATATGTAAGGTATACGTATTGCATACCCTATAGGGTATAGGTATATGCATGCCCTGTAAGCAGGACACCCTATAGTGTCCTACTTAACAACAGCAAAGCATTTTCTTCTCTGAAGTTCAGATACATGAAGAATTACAAAAATTCTAACTTCTACTGAGTACATAAATCTAATAGTTGAGTTCCCTAAATATCTTAAGGGAAAGAGTAGAATCATGGAATATCCTGAGTGGGAAGGGACTCATTCACAAAGTCACAAGTCCAACTCCTGGCTCTGCACGAAATACCCCCAAAAGTCATACCATGTGCCTGACAGCACTGTCCAAAGGCTTCTTGAACTCTGTCAGGCTGGTGCTGTGACCACTTCCCTGGGGGAGCCTCTACCAGTGCTCAGCCACCCTCTGGTTGAAGAACCTTTCCCTACTATCCAACCTAAACCTCCCCTGACACAAATTTAGGCCATTCCCTCGGGACCTGTCACTGGTCACCACAGAGAAGAGATCAATGTCTGGCCATCCTCTTCCTCTACTGCAGATGTAGACTGCAATGAGGTCTCTCCTCTGTCCTCCAGGCTGAACAGACCAGGTGACCTCAGCTGCTCCTCATACAGCTTCCCCTCACGGCCTTTCACCATCCTCATGGCCCTCCTTTGGAAACTCTCTAGCCTTACATTAGGCTATTGTGGCACCCAGAACTGCCCCAGCACTTGAGGTGAGGCTGCCGCAGAGCAGAGCACAGCAGGACAATCCCCTCCCTTGCCTGGATGGCCGTGCTGTGCCTGATGTCCCCAGGCCAGGGGTGGCCCTCCTGGCTGCCAGGGCACTGCTGACCATGTTCAACTTGCCATTGACCAGGACCCCCAGGTCCCTTTCTGTGGCACTGCTTTCCAGCATCTCATTTCCCAGTCTGTCTGCACATCCAATGTTGCCCCATTCCCCAGTGCAGAATCCAGCACTCGTTAGAACTTCATACAGTTGGTGATTGTCCAACCCTCCAGTTTATTGAGGTCTCTCTGCAGGGCCTTTCTGCCTTTGAAGAAGTCAGCAGCTCCTCCCAGTTTAGTATCATTGGCAGACTTACTTAGTATATGTATTATCAGATAATTACTTTTGTAAGGTTAGTAAGAATTCCATGGCTTTCCCCAATGTGCTCGCTAATTATTCCTTTCCGTGCTTCTTTAGAGATTTTGTAGTGCAGGTTTAAGTAAAGTCTTCTAATAGATTATTTATTTAGAGTTTTGAAAGACACTGAATTTGATTGTGGATTTGTTATGTGATTCAATACTTCAGGAACACGTTCCTGGAGCTCATTATTTTGAACATCCAGAATCAAGAATATGAAATCTCCATTGTTATTTCTTTCCTTGTTCCTGAGACCATTCAAGGAAAGAATTGCTATGTTGTTGTCTGAAGTTCAAGTAGTCTTGGATAAGATATGTTTTGGCCTAAAATAAATCTTTAGGTGTAAGGTGTAAGTACTTAATGAGCTGTTTCAAGCTTTTCCTTAATGTTTCTTTAAAAGCTCCAATGAGTATTTCTTTGTATGCTATTATAAAAAGCATACTCTCATACTCAGTGATGTTTGGTTGTTTTTTTTTTACATCCAACCTAAGTGTACTTAAAATGTCAGTATCAAGCATTCCTATGGGGTATTAGAAACACCGGCAACGCTTTCTCCTACAGAAAGCAAAAGTGTTGCTGGTATTTCTAAAGGGATTCTGTTCACCAAGCAGTATTTTATTCAATGCAGTTCAGAGGTGCCTCCTATTTGGAAGGCTATGTACTGGTGTCTGATTTAGGCTCTTAGGAAGCAATATCACCACCTCTTTCAAGATTTTCAGAAAGCATACTTACTGTGAGGCACTGGGATGATAAAGCTTTTCAGCATGTATGTTACCTTGCAGTGCTGGGCCAGGTGCAATTGGATAGCCAACCATTTTTATTAAGCCAAATCTGTTTTAGTAAAGGAGTGCCTATTACCACTGTTCATGTACAAGTTAAACATCTTTCCTTTAATGTCACAAGAGAGTGGAACCTAGAAGGAAAAAACCCAAATACTGTTAATACTACAAATAATAATATCCACAGTATGTTTTACGGGTTCCAGAATTGAATATCTTTACTGTCCATAGAAAAGGCACATCTTGACTTCACAGTTTCATGCTAATACCAGTAATAGGATAAGCATTACTACTGCTTTTGCAAAATATTTTAAACTCCTTTCTTCTCCTTCTATAATAACATAATACGCACTCTTCAGAACACCCATGAAGCTCATGCCTTCTGCTTTCAACAGGCATTCAGGAGCAACTGTGCCATGACAGAGCTACATAATCATCAAAGAATGACAGAATGGTTTCAGTTGAAAGGGGCAGTGAAGATTAATTCCAACTCCCCTGTCATGGGCAGGGATGCCACCCACTATATTAGATTACTCAAGACCCTGTCTAACCCTTGAAAAATTTCAGGGATGAGGCATCCACTACTTCTCTGGGCAACCTGTTCTTGTGCCTCACCACCCGCTGAGTAAAGAATTTCTTCCTAACATCTAATCTAAATCTCTCCTCTTTTAGTTTAAAAATCTTCTCCCTTGTCCTACCACTATCTGTCAATGAAAAAAAGTTGCTTTCCCTCTTTTAAGTACTGAGAGGCAGCAATTGTGGTCTCCCCAAAGTGTTCTTTTCTCCAGACTTTACAACCTCAGGTCTCAGGCCGTCTTCACACGAGAGGTGTTCCAGCCCTCTGATCATCTTTGTGGCCCTCCTCTGGACTTGCTCCAACAGGTTATTGTCCTTCCTGTGCTGGAGACAACAGAGCTGGATGCAGCACTGAAGGTGGGGTCTCACCAGCATAGAGTAGAGGGGCACGCCTCTCCCTCACCCTGGTGGCCACACTGCTTTAGATGCAGCCCAGGATGCGGTTGGCTTTATGGGCTGTAAGCACACATTGTTGACTCATGTCCAGCTTTTCATCCTCTAGTTCTACACAGAGCTGCTCTCACTGCTTTCTTCTCCCAGTCTGTACTCCTATCCGGGATTGCCCTGGCCTAGGGGCAGCACCTCCACTTGGACTTGTTGAGCCTCATGAGATTCTCATGGACTCATTTCTCAAACTTGTCCAGGTCCCTCTGGATGGCATCCCTTCCTTCTGTTGTGTGCTGTTCAACTGTGCTGCTCAACTTTGTCATGTGCAGATCTGCTAAGGGAGCACTCAGTCCCAGGTAACAATGACTGCAGTCTGTACTCAGACTGTGTAGGGAGTTGATAACCGCTTTGCATTACAGCAGTTGTCTGCTTCATCTAAAGTGTCACACTGGCAGTTCAAGCAAGTGTAGATTCAACAGGACAAATTTTTAGTTTGGTATCTCCAAGGAAAAAGCATTCACGTAACTTTAAGTGATGGATGTTTTTCTCTGAATCAGATATACTTCTGATCAGAGAAAATTCTGACTGGCAAGCTGTCAGTCTCAGGAGCTTTGAACATTGCAAAATGATGAGAGTGGGCAGCCGTGGCGTGGCGTTTGAACCGCCGAGGTGGCCTATGGGCCCCACCTGGGGCCGCCTTCACCCGGCTGGCACTGGGCACCTGTTGCTAGCCCAGAGACAAGGGCCGCTTTGGGTTTGACCGTAGGGGGCCTTTTTTATTTTTTAATTAATTAATTTATTTTCAAAGCTTGCACTCGAGCGCGTCTCCGCCGATATCCGCCGCTCTTTCAGGTTCCCCCGCCCAGCCCCCAGGGCGGCCAGGCGGGAACGGGGCCCTCGGCCCGGTGGGTCCCGACGAGGGGGCCGGGAGTGTCCCGCGAGGTGTGCCCGCTCTCCCCGCGGCAGAGAGGGGGCGAGCAGGGGCCTCTCGAAGTAATCTGGCGCCGGGATTCGAGGAGAAAGCCTCGTAGCTGGTGGGGGTAGTGCCGCTGGCAGAGCCGCTGCCTGCGCGCCCTTGTGGGCCTGCTGGTTCTGACACTGCGCATTTTGGTGCGTGGTGCACATAACTTTAAGTGATGGATGTTTTTCTGTGAATCAGTAGATATACTTCTGATCAGAGAAAGTTATGACTGGCAAGCTGTCACTGTGCACCCTGTACAACACCAATGTTTTATGTATTTTGTGTTTCCCAATACTCAGCAGTTTGAATAGGATTCTGAATTACCCTTTTTGATAACATAGTCTTAGTTTAGTCATTCAAGTAATCCTTGTGTACCAACAGCTATTCAAATGACAGATTATCACATATTTTAAAGATTCACTTTTGATATATTCAGAGAGTGCCAAAACCTCTAGTCATCTGACAAGGCAATTTCTTCGGATAGTGACTCTAAATCTGTATTCATTCACTGCCAGGTGCTGTCTAAGCAAGTTCCATTGGGAAGATCATAATTTCCTTTTCCTGTGCACTTGACTAAGCACAAAAGTCCATGTTCTCATCTTCCTCCTCACCCTCAAAAAGTAAATGCCAGAGACATGACATTACTTTTAACATGTTCTCAAACTACAGCAGTGTCCTGAATTTGTTGTACAGTTTGGGACCTTGCAGTGAATCATGTTCTCATCATGCTAAATCCCAATTTCTTATTCTGATGATTATTCTGCTCTTGACAGAATTCTGGGGCTGGTTTAGCTGCTGAATCAGGAGACAACACGAGACTACACGAGAGAGGAAAAGTGCTGGGTCAACCAGGTTTTGGAGATTTGATAGAGAAGCTGAAAGTAGAAGTGAAACCAGAAGATGAATTATTTAACCTTGTCTTGGTTTTGCAAGTCTGTAGAGGTATACAGAATTTGGCATTTTGATTGACATGTGGTAATTATTAATTAGAATACAAAACCTTCCAAAACTAATTGTAGTGGGTTGACCTGGCTGGATGCCAGATCCCTGCCAAAGCTGCTCTGTGTTTCTCCCCATCTCATCTGGACATGGGAGAGAGGATATAACACAAGTCCCTAGCTTGAGATAAGGGCAGGGAGAGATCACTTGCTGATTACTGTCACAGGCTTGGGGAAATAGTTTTTTCTATGACCAATCAAATCAGATTAGGGTTATTACAAATAAAGCCAAATCTTAAAACACCTCCCTTCCACCAGGGCCTAACTTTACTCCTATTTTTCTCTACCTCCTCTCCCCCAGTGGTGCAGGGGGACAGGAAATGGGGTCTGGTGTTAGTTCTCTCTTGCCAGTTGTTCCTCCTCAGGGGGAGCACTCCTCATACTTTCCCCGTGTTCCAGTGACAGGTTCCCTCCCACAGAAGAAAATTTGCCACAAGCTTTTACATCATGAGTCCTTTCAACAGTTTGCAGTTCTTGCCATACTGCTCCAGTGTGGATCCCTTTCATGGAATGCAGTCCTTCAGGAGCAGACTGCTCCATTGTAGGCTTCCCATAGGGTCACAGCCTCCTTTGGGCATCCATCTGCTCTAGTGTGGGATCCTGCATTGGCTGCAGATGGCTATCTCCTCCACCATGAACCTCCATGGGCTGCATCTCCTTCAGTTACCTTAATGTCTGCAGGGCTGTTTTTCATACATATTCTCATACTTCTCTCTACTCTGACTGCAATCTTGCATAGTAATTTTTTTCCTTTCTTAAATCAGAGAATCATAGAATGTGCTGAATTGGTGTGGACCTATCAGGATCATTGTGTCTAGCTAGCCCTGCACAGGACACCCCAAGAATCATACCGTGTGCCTGAAACTGTTACCTAAATGCTTCTTGAACTCTCTTAGACTTCCCTGGAAAGCCTCTTCCAGTGCTCAGCCACCCTATGGGTGAAAATCCTTGTCCTGATATCCAACCTAAACCGTGCCTGTCTCAGATTCATGCCATTTCCTCAAATCCTGTCTTGAGAATGAAGAGGTAGGCACCTCCTCCTCTGCTGTTTTCCCACCATCACTGATGTGCTCAGCCTTGGCCAGCAGCCAGATCTATCTTGGAGCTATTTGACACTTGTTCTGTTGAACGTGGGAGACACTTTTTGAAGCTTCTCAGGGAAGTCACCTCTGCAGGTCCCACTCTGCTACCAAAACCTTGCCACATAGACTCAAATGTACTAACCAACAAGTTTATTTTTGGTAAGCAGTTCAATACTTCTCCCATATTGTCCACAGCTCCATTTTATTTACACCATCATCTTAAGAAGCATAACTTATTATTCAATAAGTATGCAAAACTCAGTATCAGTAGAAAATTTCCAGCTTAGTTTTGGTCTCTTACAGACGTTCCTAAGCTTAGGCAATTGAGTTAAATTATTTTCCATGACTCACATAAGTCAATGGAGAGCACTGATTAACTTCAGTTTAGTCACTACATTTCAAGGTCATTTATGTGTTGACATACACTGAACGTTTTGAAATACCGTCACTCCACTCCTGATGTGATGGAAACCATATTAATTTAAGACAAAAGTGTTACACTTAAGGCATAGTCCAGTATCAAAAAAAAAAAGCAGGATTTTTTTTTTTTTTTTCTGCTAGGAAGTTTGTGAAGCTGTTTTTGTGCTGTATTCTTATATATTAGGACAAAAGAAATTGTTCATTTTCTGCTTCCCATATTACACAGTTACGGTGGGATTCTTTTTTTTTTTTTTTTTTTTTTGTTTTATCTGTTTTAACAGTCAGTTTTATTAATAAATCAGGAATTTTCATGTGCAACAGTGACACTAGTCATTGTCAGTACACATTTTGTATATGTACATAGTAAATCCATATTGATAGTTAAAACACAGAATGACAGCTTATTTCTGAAAAAGACTTTACAGCTTTAAGATGAAGATTGACAGACAGGCAGTTCTGCCTTAGAAAAAGTCTCACCCTCACATCTAATGTTGCCAATATCACAAGATATCACAGCAAAAAAATCGCCATGCTCATAAATCATTATATCACAGCTTGTGAATGGACAAATGTTCTCATCCCAGTCACTCAGTTCTTTTAGCAATCCTAGCAAGTTATGTTTGACCTGCTCATCAAACTTAAAGGCAGGAAGGAAATGCAGAGACAGTGGAAGTAGGGGCACAGCATGGGAAAGACATGGAACAGATGTAGAGGAGGACCACGAAGACCATCAGGGAGTTGGGACCTCTACAGGAAGGAAAGGCTGAGAGAGCTGGTGTGGTCCAGCATGGAAAGAATAAGGCTTTCAGGAGATCTTATTGCAGCTTTTCAATACCTGAAAGAGGGCCTATAGGACAGGGAAAAACTTCTTAGCCAGGCTTATTGTGATAGAACAAGGTGTAATGATTTTAAGAAAGAAGGTTGGTTTAGATTAGATGTACAGAAGTCTTTTACAGTGCAGGTGGTAGAACACTGGAACAGGTTGCCTAGAAAGTAGTGAGTACCTCATCCCTTTAAACATTCCAAGTAAGATTGGTTGGGGCTCTGAGCAGCCTGATTTAATTGAAGATGTTCTTGCCCATGGTGAGGACGTTGGATGAGATAACCTTTTTCAGGTACCTTCCAACTCAAATCATTCTATGATTCTAAAAGGCGTGGTGAAGCATATGCTTACCTGGGCTTGCAGGTAAGCTACAAAAAGCTTTTTACTTCCACATATGCAACCTTTGTCATACAAACCCTCAGTAGAGGAAATGTGACTGTTTGAAGACACACTTTGGTTCTTAAAAGCACTGCAGTAACCCTAAAATAATTTGTGTAATGTGGCTATGCATCCATTTGCTCTGTCTATTACTAAAATTTGGAACTAGTATCAGAATCTTAAAATAGAATTGAAAATTTACTGAGAAACAAATTATAATTGTTCTGAGGTTTTATTTTAAAGCGAGGCAGTGTGAGAGAGAAATCTTCAGCTGATGAACTGATTTGGCACCAAAGATGATACCAAATACCAGAGGTCTGCTTCTTCTTTTTCTTGTACTATATGTTCTTGTCAACTCTGTACTTCCAAGTTAACCGAGACAAAAGGAGACAAGACTGTGAGCTTTTGTGATGGGAGAAGCATATGGCTGACAGAACTAATCGCAAAATCTATGAAGACAGAGGGGTGTCTTACTGAGCTCTTAAGCCATCTGCCTGTAATTTTGGTGTTACAGCAAGAATTTCATCCAGACCTATATTACTATCTTCTGACAGTATAGCTGTTAAGTTGTTGAACAACCTGGATTCCATACATAACCTTGTCCAGTCATATCTGAAATTTTTTTCTTAAACAAAGACTTTAAGATGCAGTGTTATATGTTTATGTGTTTTAATGCTTGGATATCAGATTCTGGGCTGCTTCTCTGTCTCAAGTGGTTGGTGTTTGTTTAGCACAAAGTCCTTTGTGATTTCTGCTTGTCACTTCTCAAACTGTTGATAATTGATTTTGCTTTTTTTAAAAAAATTATTCTTTTCCTCATTTTGTTATTTCTTCTTCATTTATCAGAGATATCACTTCCATTATGAATCCCATGGAATCTTTATTGCAGATATGTGGGATAATCACTTTCTATGAAGAATAGTTTTTCTGTTCTCTTGCCTAAAAGAATGGATTAAAGATATGTCATACTGCTGCATATCACAGAATAGTTTGTGAAGAAAAAAAATGGTCTTGAAGTTTCACCTGCATGTGATCTTTGTTTTTACCTAAACTGGTTGATTAATCCATCTGGTTTTGACAAACTTAATAATGTGTGTATCTCTGCGTGGTTAAATTGAGGCTGTTGCTTTGTCCCTTTTGTGGCTGTAGCCAAGCATTCTAATGGATTAATGTTTTTCCATAATGCAGTGTTTAGTATTTTCATTCTAGAGTTTATCCTAGTAGTGACTAGCCTACTATATTCTAATCAGACTTTGGTTGTCACTGATTTCTTTCACGCCAAGAAGATGGTGCTAGATGATAAAGAGTTACAGTAACTATTGTATTTGGTGTCTGTGGCTGTTAAAGGTAATGGTTTTTTGTGGTTTGCAGAAGTTTTAAAACATGGAAATTAAAGGAGGATTCCTTTGGCTTCTTTTCTCCCCAGGCACAATTTTAAATCATCATAATAATATATGAATGACTGAATTTCTTAAAGGTGTGTGTACCTACCAATGGATGACACTTATGTAAAGCAATCAGAGTTCAGCATACTTTATTGGGGCAAGAATTGATGTGAAAATTTTACTTTTAATTTAGAGACTATCTCAAAATTACTTGATTTGACTTGCCAAGTAACTGTAGTAATACTTGTGATGGCTCACAAGTAAGTTATGAGGTTGAGAGAAGTTTCTCCACACACACAATCTTTAGTTTTTTATTTAAAATAACAAACCCTCTTTTCCCCTCCTTCTCCCAGAAAAGATGCTGGCAAATGTAGTACTCTGCAAGTGAAATGAGTTTTGTTTTTTATGTTGTTTAGAAGTTGGCATTTAAATCATATAGTGTAGGTAAAGTTGTGGAATTGTCTCAAATATATAATCATTGGATGGCTTCCTGGTTTATAAAATTACTGAATTCTAAAGGACGTGTTTGTTTCTATATCAATACCTTTGTAGTTCCGTGGCATTCTAACTCTTTAGAACTGAGATATGTACATAAAAGACAAGATTAAAAAGTCTAGGAAGGCACTCTGGTTTTGGTTCTCAAAATCAGTTGATTAAAATGAATTTTAATTTCTAATCAGCAAAACAATCCCCTATCTTCTGAAAAGCTCTGTTTCTCTTCTGATATAAAGTGTCCAGTGTCTGTCAGTCAGACATTGCGGTGTTGTGAGAGTCTTGGTTTTGTGATGCAGTAGCTTTAGTTTGAAATTACTTTATATTTGAAAGTTGTATCTTTTATTTTACTTATTTCTGTTAGGTTAATAATAGTTTTAAAGGGCTGGAATAAATCCATGTGTAGACTACTTCATGGCACAAATGAATTACTTATTTTGCCCAAATTAGGACTTCATAGAAAAAATTCAACAAGTGGCTAAAATGCTGATTAAAATTAGCTTCTACTGCTATTAGGGTTTCTGTAAACTAAATTTAAATTTGTTTATACTGTAAACTAAGCCTTTCTATATAGAACATTCAGATCTTTCAGAATATGTCAGATGTAATACCAAGTTACTCATGCCCTGGTTAAGAACGAAACATGAATCTACTCCACTATAAATGAAAAATCTAGACTGTTCTTTTTCCATTCCTCTACTTGGTCCAGTAACTTAGAGAAAGCTCAGTGAACAGAACTCATACTGTTACTTGAACTTGAGGTCAGTTCTGTTTGCATTTATTTTTTAGCTCATACTATGTAACACTTTCCTGTTAACATTGCTCAAGATTTTTTTTGCTGCTTCCTCTAATTATTAATTTAATAGATCAGCATTTTGCATTTCTCAAGGGATTGAAGTCCCTTACTGCATAGAAAAATTGAATATCCATGGGAAATAGGGGTAGAGGTTTTACTGCACATTCCCTACATAATTTCCATATCCTACTGTGGTGAAACCGGGTTTGTCACCAGTTCCTTACAGTAACAGTATTGCAGCAAGCCTGTCAGTATAATCAGAATGTCTGAATGTCTTTGCCTGACAAACATCTTTAATAGAGTTTCTTGTATTGTGTGACTTCAGATCTATTCCTTGATTATATGTCTATCCAAACCTTTCTCTTAAAATGTAAAGTTTGTAATCCAATATTCTAACTTTGAATAAACAGAAATAATATATCACAGAATCACACAATATGTTGAGTTGGAAGGGACCAACAAGGATCACCAAGTCCTGGCCCTGCACAGGACACCGCAAGAATCACACAGAGATCAGTGCCTGTCCTTCCTCTTCCCCTCACAAGAAGAAGATGTAGACTGCAATGAGGTCTCTCCTCAGTGTCCTCCAGGCTGAACAGACCGGGTGACCTCAGCTGCTCCTCATACAGCTTCCCCTCACAGCCTTTCACCATCCTCATGGCCCTCCTTTGGACACTCTCTAGCCTTACATTAGGCTATTGTGGCACCCAGAACTGCCCCAGCACTCGAGGTGAGGCTGCCGCAGAGCAGAGCACAGCAGGACAATCCCCTCCCTTGCCTGGATGGCCGTGCTGTGCCTGATGTCCCCAGGCCAGGGGTGGCCCTCCTGGCTGCCAGGGCACTGCTGACCATGTTCAACTTGCCATTGACCAGGACCCCCAGGTCCCTTTCTGTGGCACTGCTTTCCAGCATCTCATTTCCCAGTCTATCTGCACATCCACGTTTGCCCCATCCTCAACCGGAGAATCTGGCACTACCCTTGTTGAACTTTATATGCTTGGTGATTAATTTGTGTACTCTGAACCTGAAAAGGTTTCCTAGATGAATTGATGGGTGTAGCTGGAAGGAGAGATAAGGAAATTAAAATTAATATCTGCATATAAGCGTTGATCTTATGGCATTATTCTGGAAATCTGTCTTTTTTCTGTGAGCTGATTGAAGATTAACTGTAATTACTTTCTGTTGCAGATGAGCCAACACGTTCCTTGAGTGGTCTTATCTTGAAGAATAATGTAAAAGCACATTTTCACAACTTTCCAAATGGGGTAACTGACTTCATTAAAAGTGAATGTCTGAACAACATTGGTGATTCCTCCCCCTTAATTAGAGCTACTGTAGGTAAGTTTGTTCTTAATAATGTCCTCTGCATACTGAAGATGTTTCTGGGTGAAAGCTGTACTAGGGAGATAAAGAGTTACTAAATTAGTAAAAGTTTTTGTTTCTCATATGTGTCACAACCTCACCATGCTTCAATGAATTTTTTCTTTATTGTGAATATAAAGATGTCATACTTTAGATTCCTGTTATCTTAGAAGTGGTATAGCAATTCAGTTCATATTTCTTGAAATGTAAGATTTGAATCTTCCTAAATTGAGCTTGCTGCCAGCTTATATACCTAAAAACAGGAACACGATAAAGGCCTGATTTAAGAACTGTTGCAGTGCTCTGATTGCATCAATGAAATGCTTCTGTTAGCTGATTTTCTATACCCCACCCCCTATATGCACACATATGCACATCATCATACCCATGCATAAGGCATTCACGTAAAAAGCTTCTGTTAGAAAACAGTAGGTAAGTGTGGTGTACAGAACTTCATAGTATCATAAAATCTTGAAATGGTCTCAGAAGATACCTTAAAGATGATGTAGTTCCAGTGAGAAGTTTTATTTGTTACATGAATTTTTGATTTCGTAAATACCTTGTCTTGATATATATCTTTCATAAAATATGTATACTTGTATGTTTTTTTTACTTAGTTCAAGGTAAAGTTGCTTTTCTGTGAGTTCTTTGATAATACAATTTCCTCCACTGTTGTAGTAATTTTCCTGGTCTGCTTAAAAATGAGGAAAATGTAATATGTATTTGAATACTGAAAATGGGTATGGGTGTCAGTTCAGAAAGGAGTTCAGCTTCTTTCAAATTACTCCTCTTATAAAATAATCTACCAGTTACTATTTAGAATAATTTGCTTTTTCTATAGGAATGATTCCTTCTCCAGGCATTCAGGTTACAGATTAAAGACTACAGAATATTACTTATTTCTTTGAGTAGTTCCCTGCTGTCTTGCCAGTTGTGAAGCTGCTTTACTATGAATTCTATTAATGACCAATGTTCCTAATGAGAGTAGAAATAAGTCTTTGAGTGGCCCATACTCTTTGAATTTCAGGTTGTAGAAGTCATGCTTACTTCTTTGTTCATAGGAGTTCTCAGTGGAGTATAATGGAATTAGCTAAGGAACATATTCCAGCTCCATTTGGTTTGCTATCTTAGGGTTGTTTGGTGATGGTCTGTGGAGTATTTTTTTGAGGGAGTTGTTTGTTTTCAAGCAGTTATTTAAATTTTCCTGATAGAAGATGCTTGTAGATTAGTAGCTTAATTATTGTTCAGCTTTAAGTGATCTTTGCAGGGATTATTAGGCATATATGAACTCTGAAGATGAGTAGCAGCTGATGAACTACATGCTTGTATAAGTGTTGCTGTTTCGCATGTGTTTGGCACCTTTCTGTTTGAATTGCTGGATCCTTGTAGCTGTCTGACCTTGGTCCGGTACCCACTGGATTCTTGGTACTAGTGAGGTGTAAAGAGGTTACTATCTACCTGGACTGCCTTCTTAGCATGAGTTGGCAGGTGGAGATTGGAGCTGCTCTTTCTGATGAGTACATGTTTTTGCAGTTCAAGCACTATCAATTTAATGAGTCAATTGCAAATAATATCTCAGGAATTCTGAGGGCAAGAACATCAAAAATGGCATCAGAGAAGATTTAATGCAGTATTCACTCTCCTTTGTGGTCTCTAACATCTAGTGCTAATCAGACAGAAGGTACCTTTTGGCCCACATGGAGGCAAGCTGGTTAATCCCATCTTCAGAAGTCACCTTGCTGAGGAGAATGAGCACATGACTTAAGGCCCAATGATAACTGTACATTGTTTTATCCTTACTTAGCTTATCTTTATTCTAATCTCCAAATGAGTAACACAGTGTATCTTCTCTGTGCTGTTAACCAGTGGTATAGGTTTTAAAATCTCATGTGCTAATTTGGAAATGTAGATTCAAGCTGCCTTTGTCAAGGACCCACAAATCTACCAGGATAAAAATACATCTCTTAAGAAAGTGTCTGCAGCTGTTAAAACTCTCTAGGGACTCTAGTCTGAGTAGGACCTTAGTATAGCTCCTTGATTGAAAGCAAGGAGGGGAATATAGTTTAACTATTTGAAAGTAGTGGAGGAACTGGAGAGATTCACCGCAGGAGGAGATTGAAAGCTAACGATTGCCCTTTAAGGGGGAATTTTGTTATGAACTTTAGCTTTTAAAAGTTAAAGAGTTCAGAAATCAGCTTCAGAAGTTACAGAGGCAAAGCACCATCTGTACAAAATGACATGTATGGTCTGAATTGCATGCGAGACCATTTCATCCTCTGAAACCAGTTCTAGGACCTTGAAAAGATCCAGCATATTGCATCAAAGGAATAATGCAAAATATTTATTAGTTTCTGTGTGTCCTGTCCAGGATGTCCTTTGCTCTGTAATGTTGTCCTTTATTCTTTTGTATTTAACAAGAATTTTAGCATTTTATTCCAAAGAAAAATTATATATTGTGAATAGCTCAAGGAAAAAGCTTGGGAAAATTTTTCCATCACTTTTTGCTTGGGAGATTACTAGTTGTAGTAGTGTTGAGTTCTTCTGTGTTTATACTTATTAGAAGTAACTGCCAATTGCATAAAGGATTATGCTAGCTGTTACATTTTGCATTGAGGCAAAATGGACTCATACAAATTCAGTCCTAGTTTATAAGTAGCTTTCTCTGTCCTTGTCACTTAATTAGTTTTTCCCAGGATTTCTGTATGTGCTGGAAACAGAATTAGTGATTCTGACCTGTCTGTTTGCTGGCTCTCACAGCTCCTAACCGGATGACCTACCATAGTGTTTAAGCTCTTAGAGGTATCTTGGTCTTACAATAGGTCCTTAATGTTTTGTGTAAACACAGTAAAGTTGTGATCATGTAACTTACCACTAGGTTGTAAGTTTATTGAAGGACAGATTCCCACATTCATGCTTTTGTATCATAGTAAAAAAAGATGTGACTTGGGGTGAATACTCTGTATTTATTAGAAGTCCAAATTTGTACAGTGATTAGTAAATTTAGAGCCAAAGCTGCTCTGCTGTGTTATTAATTATAAATTATACAGTTATATAAATGTTATAATTTATAATTTCCTTAAGTGAAGTTACTTGGTGCTTGATTTCTAATACTTGAACCCCTCATGGCAGCAGGAAGGAGCAACCCACCTTTGCCGTTCAAAGCCCTTCAAATAACATTTGCAATTAAATGTACTTCCTCTTTTTATGCATAGCAGTCCTTAACAAAACCATTTCTTTCTTAAACTTTCTTAGCTCTTTAGATATTTGAGAAGAGAAAAATACGAAAAATATATATGAAAGAAGTGAAAGCATATGAGATCTCATTTTTCTCCATTCTTCTGTTTCTTTTAGGCATTCTGATAACAACCATTGCCTCAAAAGGGGAGTTACAGAATTGGCCTGAACTCTTGCCAAAGCTTTGCAGCCTGTTGGATTCTGAAGATTACAATACCTGTGAGGTAAGGAGATTGATAGAAAATAGAAGAGGATCATCTGAATTTCATTATTTTTTTCTCTCTTCAGAGACACTAGGTATATGTATTGTGTGTATGTCTGTATTTATACATGCCCATGTGTTCTCCTTGCAGAACAGTGGCTCAAATTTGATACTTTTTCTTCTACTTGTGGTCCATGTTCTTACTGTTCATTCAAGCAAACTGATTTTCTTTGCATAAAAGTGGAATAAGATTGCAGATGGATAATCATCGTATCTCAGCTCAGAAGTCTCCTGAAATTACTGCTGTGTGATGCCTAATCTTTTAGGCACCAGTGGCATCATTAAGCTGATGTTGAATTTTGTCTTACATAAAAGTAGTGTTCATTCTTCTTGTAACTTAACCTGGAAGAGTGATCAATTCCTATATCAAAGTGAAATGAACTGTTTTGTTTAGTCTGTATGAAGGGAAATAAGTAAATAACAGTTTTAAACTAACAGAAAAAATATAACAGAAAAAATATAAAGCTATGTCTGAGGTAAAAAAATAAAGATTGTGATCACACCATTTGAAGTACTTCCTAACGTCTCCATGGAAGTGTGAAACATGTTGTATAAAGTGAACCTCAGAGACGACTAATGATCCAAGATGGCACCTTGTTGTATAGGGTTTTGTGCTTCTTTCTCTCGGGGAAAAAAACCCCATATTTGAAAATGAAACTCAAATTGACAATCATCCCTGTTTTGTCCCATAGTGAATTATTAAAAGAAATACAATTATATATGCAATTAATTTGGATACTTCTGCTCATTCTACTTCTCAAATAAAAATTAGCTTTTGATTGTTCTTTGAAATATATTTAGATAAATGAACATCAAATCAAACTAAAATTATCACTTAGTCATTGCTGACTCTCCCAGCTTGAGAGCTGACAGATGCTCAGATTCTGGTTTAACTAAAATGCCTTTTAGACTATTTCAGTATAATCATTAATGAGTTAGCTGCATTTACACTATTAACTAGCTACATTTACTGTGTTGTGCTGGAATTACCCATTCTATATGAAGTCTTAAATTTTGTTTTCTTCAGAATGTGAAAGAAGATACTTGCTTGTTTATTCATTTTTAAACAGGGTGCTTTTGGTGCTCTTCAGAAGATATGTGAAGATTCTGCTGAAATTTTAGATAGTGATGTGTTGGACCGGCCACTCAATATCATGATACCTAAGTTCTTGCAGTTCTTCAAGCACAGCAGTCCAAAAATACGGTAGGTTTATGAGTTGTACTTACAGTTACCTGCTAAAATTCTATTTACATTAGCAGCAAGGCTGCTATTTTGTAGATCTGTTTAAAACCTGCTTAGGTTTTTCAAATGATCCTGCAGAGACCCACAGGTATTCCAAACATCAGTAATTTTCATGTTTATCTTCATAGTTAATACAAGAATCTCACCTCTTCATGCAATCAGTCAATGACTGAAAATCAAATAGCTTCTTTTAAGTTTTTGCATATTATTACAAAAAATTCAGTTCTGTGCTTAGAACTTATTATTCTGATTAGAAATAACAATTTTACATTACTTTTGTAATGGCTGCAGCAATGGAAGAGTGAAAATTCTTTTGCTGACAAAAGATTCTGAGTTCTGACAGAAGAAAAAATTCTGCCTTTAACTGAACTTCCAGCAGAATCAAATTAAATGGATTCATCATCTCTTCACTGTAAAACTGTATTAATATCTCCAAAATAACAATATAAAATAAAAATTCCGGAATTAAATTTTTACTGCTAGTATTCATTACAAAGATCAGTAGCTTTTACCCTGAATTGGCCAACAGAGTGCTCCTGCCACAAAGAAGGCTAATGGTATCCTGGGCTTGAGTATTGCCAGCTGGTTTAAGGGAGTTGATCCTTCCCTTCATCTTCCAGGTGAGATCACACCTGAAGTACTGTGTCCAGTTCTGGACTGTTTAGTGTAAGAGTGGCATGGATATACTGGAAAGACTCCAGCAAAGAGCCATATTAGGAAAGGCCAAGAGAGTTGGGACTTACCAACTTATGTAAATTAAGAGAAGGATTTAAAAAAAGGCACAGGCTCTTTCCAGTGGTGCCTAGTGACAGAACCAGAGGCAGTAGCCACAAACAGAAACTCAGAATGTTCCTTCTGAATATCAGAAAACAGCTTTTTTACTGGGAGGATGACCAGTCACTGGCACAGGTTACCCAGAGAGGTGATGGAGTCTCCATCCTTGGAGATACTCAGTAGGCAGCTGGACATGGTCATGGGCAACTGGCTGTAGGTGGCCCTGCTTGAGCACAGGCATCAACCAGATGACTTTCAGAGGTGCTTTCCAACCTCAGTCATTCTATGATTCTTTGTGACTCTGTGAAATGTGTTTTATCTTCTCTTTGAAAATTATATTTGATAGCTTTAAAGTGTCTTTAATTCTTTATTGCCAAGAGTAGTAGATAGTGAAGACCCCAAGACGAATGATGGGATTCTAATACAGTTTAGAAAATCATCTATAAAAGATGCTTGCTAAGAAAATTATGAAATTAAGTGTGAACTTGGTTTTGTGGAAAGATAATAATTCTCTGGAGTTGGGAGAGAGGCAGAAAAACATGCTTTTTTCCTTACCACACTGTCAGTCTTTCACTTTTTTCCTGTGTTGCTATGTCCATGGCTTTGACACTTACATCAGTTTCAAGTTTAAAGGCTATCTGCCTACCCACAGCCTAATTTCAATACATAGTGCTGAGGTGTGAAAAGGACTAGTCATGTCAGTGCAATACTTTATATCTATCAAAAGACAATTTTTGAGCAATGTTTTATGACAGAGTCTTCCAAGAAATGTCATAATGGAAATTTGAAGTTACAGTAGCAAAAATACTGTAATGAATCTTCAAAGGGTTCTACAGATAGTTTTGCCTTGTGCCTCTGCCTTGAGAATTTGTCTTTTGTGTCTGAGAATGAAAAAGACCTGTAAGTAATGGCTTTGCATGAAATGGAATAGAAGAACAGTACTTCATTTCTTAGAATGTTTCTTCCACAAGTGTTTTAGTATGTATCCAACTACAAGTGTGTTTTTGTTCTAAGCTACATCTATATTGTGAACACATTCTGGTCTCTGTAAATTGTAAACATATTGCAAAGATGGTTGCATACTTAAACAACTAAGGTCAAGCTAAAATACCGCCATATTTGTATTTGACTTGTATGGAATTATTACTATCTGAGAAGATCACAGTCATAAAATGCTCAAAAAGGAACATAAATGTTCAGAAAAATATGCCAGCTGTAGTCATTTTAGCCTATTTACTGAATACTTTATTTTAAAATATTTATTAGGTATATCAGAGTATAAGGCAGTACTTAAAATATAGTTTAATAATTTTTTGTTGGTAATGCTACAGATGCATAGATTTGTTCTCTCTTGCCTTTGAAGATACTTGGTTTATGCTTTTGATGCCTCAGTACACTTTAAAAATGTTTTTAACTCATGAAATGTATATATTTTAACTGTTTCTGTTGTAGGTCTCATGCAGTAGCATGTGTCAATCAATTTATCATCAGCAGAACTCAAGCTCTTATGTTGCACATAGATTCTTTTATTGAGGTGGGTGTGTATTCTTGGTGGGAGGTTTAAGTCAAATTACCTATCTGATTTATCAAGAGGTTTGAACTATGTTTTACAACCACCTCTACCCCTAAACTCTCCATTTCTCATTGCCCATTCTTAGCTTCGGCCACCATGGATTGAAGTTCACTCTGTATGCTTGTGCTCAGAGCTAACCATACTGTAAGCAAAATAAGTAGGTGTATTTCAAAAGATGTTTCCTTTTCCTAAGTAGGGAGAACTCTTGTTGTACAAAGGTGCAAAAGTAATGGCAGTAGTCTGTCCCTTACCTGTCCTGAGAAGTGCATGTCACTGGGCCTATCTGCCTGTCTGAATACTGTTACTGAACTTGGATGAGAAGGTTCTGGTTTGTCTAGAGTATTTTATTTGCTCCTCTTATGTACTGACACAATTTATATTAGGAGCAAATATAATCCAGAAGTACTGTTCTTGTACCAGTGTTAATATACAGTGTCATATTTATGTATAAAATACACACTGAGAGACTGAAGAGTCAATTTGCTAACCCATATGTCTTTAAAAAATAGAATAGTATTCTGACGTGTGCATTGGGCAAGTACTATCTCCTTTAGTGAGCCAGTAATATCAATTCTAATACAAGTTGAACTTGATGAATTGAAGTCTTTCAACTGTTACTACTTTCCAACAGAATCTTTTTGCACTGGCTGGTGATGAGGAGCCTGAAGTACGCAAAAATGTTTGCCGTGCTCTTGTAATGTTGCTGGAAGTTCGAATGGATCGCCTGCTTCCTCACATGATTAGTATAGTAGAGGTGAGTCTCATTTCCTAGATGTTGCACAGATTCCCCTGTTTGACACTGCAGACATAATAAATATAAAGCATTCATCAGAACAGGTGTGTTGCTCTTGCACTTGCTAGCTCTTTGTTTCCCTTTAAGACTGAGATTGCAAAACATTATTCTCATCTAATTGCAAATTGACATTGTGTTTGACAGGCAGTGCATATGGCAGTTGTTTATTCTTCATTAAATCAATTATCCCGAAATGGCTGGGATCACAGCCAGGCATTGCTTGACCCTAAGTGCGAAGATAATGTTAAAAATCTAGCACCAGTGCTGAAACTGCTCCAGTTTACACATTGAAGCTGTCACTTCTTCCGGTGTGTTGACCATAATCAGGATAAAGCATATTATTTTACATTCCCGAGATGCTCTTTGAGCTGCTAATGAAGAAGTTCTAACATAAATGTTCTATTTTATACAACTAATTTATTTTTATATTGTGTAGTACATGCTTCAAAGGACCCAGGACCAAGATGAAAATGTGGCTTTGGAGGCATGTGAATTTTGGCTGACTTTGGCTGAACAGCCAATTTGTAAAGAGGTATTGTGTCGGCATCTTACTAAGTAAGTATCAAGAATTGCAATTCATACTTATTTTCAGACGGTCGTCTTAAAATTTCAATTGACTTGTTCATGGATACTCTCAGAGACAGCGTATATGGCATGCAGTATGCTTAGAAGAATTCCATAGCTAGTTCTTGTGCATAGTAAAATTGAAAAGACTTCTGAGGGTTTTAGACCCAGTGAACTGCAGAAACAATTTTAACTGTGTCACTGTAGTGCTTACCTCGAATTTAACAAGCTTTTACACTTCACATGAATGCAAAGATTAGGTAAAACGCACTTAAGTGAACAACTCCACGTGACATTACCCATAATATCTGGTCGTCTTGACTACTGCTATGTAGGCATCTCTGTGCAGGGCTTCCATGTGCATTGTCATGCAAAGCGTTCTTCATTTTAAAAAGAGTATAAAACAAAATGACACGTCTTGGATGTAGGAATTAATTTTGTATCAATTACTCTTACAAGTTAAGTTGAAGAAAGCCTGTACAATTTGTTCCTTCATACTTCTGCAGCCTGATAGTAGTTTAAGTTTCAAAACCTACTTCTTCAAAGTTTCAAAAAGTATTCCTATGCCTCAAGAGATAGATCTTTGATTGAATGGGATAAATATCCATGTGTGTGATGTAAATATCTTTTTCTGCAACAGTGCTTGCAACTTCCTCCAGACTAATTTGAAATCTTTTACAACAGGAAATTAGTTCTTCAGTGTTGCCATCAAATGAATACTCTCTTTTCATTTATGCTTTGAAGATTTTTTAAATATGGACAGAGTTCTCTCAAGATTTTGAGTGGAAGAACTGAATGACAAGGAGACACATCCTTCTTAGCAAAAAATAGCATTATAGGTGTGAAGTAATTAAAATAGAAAGCAAATTTTTGGTTTCCCTAACCAATTAAAAAGTAGAAAATTGAGATTAAAACATGTACTGTTGCAGAGAAAGACTAGGAGTTAAAACCAAGAGAATGTGTTACAAGAAATTATTTTTAAATTTCAAAATGGTCTGATTTAATTACTATTTTTGTAGTTCAAAAGGCAAAAGAATGATACTACATAATAGAAGTTCCCAACACACACCACATAGTTAACAACTACTAGTATTCAGTCTCTTTCGGCCTACGTGAACCTTGACATTGCAACAGCATCATACTAATTGAAAAAAGCTTTTAAATTTCTAGAAAAATTAATTATTAAGAGTCACATCATGTTTTTCCCATGATCTTTCAATGTCATATGTGTTTAAGGCAACTTATTTGTTGGTGAGTCCTGTTTGACTAGGAAGCTATATAAACTTGTCAGTACTTGATAATCTTAAAATTTCATATGTTAAATTAAAAGTGAGATAATATCTTAAAACTTTTCATGTGGTTTCTAATATCTGTTCCATTTTATGCCTGTGGGTTTTTTTATAAAATGTATACTTCACAAAGTATGCTGCGGAAATGCCACTGAATTGGTGATTGTTTATACTTACTATTCCTTCATTTAAAGTTTAGAACACAATGTGACGCTGCAGGGTGTGATTATTAGAGCAAGCCTGATACTTTCAAAAACAATACTCACGTGCAGAATATAGCAAGATTGAGTCTGTCACTGTTGCTGCGTCATCCATGGTTATTAGTTTCATTTGGCTTATATATACTTATGCATTTTTTATTTTGTTGTGGTGAACATGTTTTATAATGGGAACTATTTGACTTTTTTCCTTAGTAATATGCATAAATATTTCTTTGTAGGCTGATACCTGTGCTTGTAAATGGTATGAAATATTCAGAGATTGATATTATTCTGTTGAAGGTGAGCATCAGTTTCTTTTACTCTGTTGGAATAGTTGGTTAGGTTTTGACCTATAAATCAGAATGATTCAGGTCAGAGTGGGCAGACGTAGCCTACCATCTCTTTAGTGGAGAATGAACTTTCTGGGGCAAAGTATGCTGTTCCAAATACTAAATGCAACTGATGCTGTGTTTGTTGGAAAATAATCTGTGGCTCTCCTGCTTTGTCCCAGTCCCCTCCCACACAATTTAGGCAAAGCTGGCATACTATTACCATGAACTACTGCAAGAATTCAGCATTAAAAGAATGTTCAGAACTAATTCTAATGCCTTCTAGGTTGAATACATAGCTTTTTCCATCACTATGTCTGTGTATCAAAATTTCTCAATGATCTCTTTCTATTTCATTCCCATTGAGTAATTTCTTAACAAAAAGGTTACTTTGGGGGTGAGCATACCTCTCTTCCTTGTATCTTTCTATTGCTTTTCTGGTAAAGACAGCAGTAGAACACAGAAACAGTGGCATTTTTTTGGTTGAGCAGCTCAGGTACACTGACAAAATCTTGAACTTTATACACTTAAAAAATCTTGAACTAAAACTACATTGTTAACTTTCTTAAGCAATACAGTTGGACTAATTTATCTAATAAAACAATTTGGTGACAGGGGGATGTTGAAGAAGATGAAGCTATTCCAGATAGTGAGCAGGATATAAGGCCTCGTTTCCATCGTTCGAAGACAGTGGCTCAGCAACATGAAGAAGATGGTATTGAAGATGATGACGATGATGATGATGAACTTGATGATGATGATACTATTTCTGACTGGAATTTAAGTAGGTCAAAGTAACGTGTGAAATGCTTTGAACAAGAGCTACTTGCATAATGCAAGAAACACAGTAAAAAGACAAGTTTGTGTATAAGGAATACCAAGGCTTTTTTTTTTTTTTTACTAGAAAAATAACTATCTACTGACATAATTGATGGGTTTGTTGGAGGGGGGAGCCTTTGAGATGACACTTTGACTTTGTATTGGCAAAAGTTGTCCATCTGTAAGCTTATTTTGAATATGGCAGATTGAGTTACAAATATTTATTTGATACAATTCAATGGAGCTTTCAGACTTAATATTTTAATTCTATGAAATAATAAAAATCCTGTATCACTTGTTTAAATTCAGTTTAAAAAGAGAAAAAAAACCTTTGCACATTGATTACTGGAGCAAGCTTAATAATGCTTTCTTTCATTATTAAAGAATGAAAGAAAGTCTTACCTCTAAAATCAGGTTGTGTTTGGTTTGGATTGCTTTTTATTCCCATGTGAACATTCTACTACCTGTGGCCCTTACAGGCATTTTTTTTCTCAGTGAGGAATTTGCTTCTCAATAGAGTACTTTAGTTGTGAAGGTAGGAGATGGCTCTGAGGAAACCAGAGTTCGGATGTCCTACTGGGGGGTTCATAGGACCTTTAGGTTAATAGGTTATGTTATAAGGAAAGAAAATACCACAAACTGTTTTTTAAGTTCAGTGACAGAAAATAGCTAGTGAAATTCTGACAAATCTGATTTGAATTTGCTTTGCAAACAAACTCATTGTGGAATAATGCTTTGAGATGTGGGCATAGCCACATAAGGTCTTTTTACCCAAGGCCACAAGTTTTCACAACAGGTGAATTTAACTTCAAGCTTATCACTGAACAATTTTGAGATGTACCTAAAGAATTATTACTGTTGAAAATATGTGTGCAAATATGCTTGTTTCTGTAAAGCTGCATCTTGGAAAAAAAGTGTAGTTTTATATTCTTAATATTCTTTTTGTCAGTGCTGTGCGTAGAGATTGTAGCATTAAATATGCGTTTTCTGAGAAAGAGCTCAAATGACATAAGGTGCCCTGTGATGCACAGTTGTGAATAAAACAGTGAGAAAGACGAAGTTGTTCAGGAATGGTGGCCTAAAAGAGAAAGAGTAGAACACTTCAGAAATCTGTAATGACATATGTTATTTGGATTTGAGAAAATTTGTATTATCTGAAAGTCAGAATTGTGTGCCCTATTTCATATCTAATGTTCCATATTTGACTTCCAATTTGAACAGAGACAAAGCACCAGCATAGCTTGACAGTTAGCAGTATTGCTTACTAATGAGACCAGTGCAATTCTTTATGGCAGATTAAGAAGGAATTTATATTAAAATGGTTTTCTAAGAGCTGTGGCCTCTCCCAGGAGCACAGTGTACACTCTGTAGTGTCATGGAGTGGAAGTATGTTCCCTCCTGGTGCACTGAGAATCCACTGGCAGCTCAGAGTTAAAAACAGGATTCTGTTGCCTAACTATAACTATTTGTATAATAAACAGAGATGAACACTGGTAATTCCTTTCAGGGAAATGTTCTGCTGCTGCTCTAGATGTCCTAGCTAATGTATTTCGTGATGAACTTCTACCACACATCTTGCCACTGTTGAAGGAATTGCTCTTCCACCCCGAGTGGGTAGTTAAAGAATCTGGTATCCTTGTTCTTGGTGCAATTGCTGAAGGTAAGGCAACAGTTCGTATCAGGTTGCTGATTTTTAAATTGGTTCTAAAGTAGCTTGGGTGAACTTACTAATGCAAGCAAGTATATGTCCTTAGCTGGTTTGGTTTTGGTGATTAATATCTTCATCTACTGATAGGTGACTGCAGTTGTTTTATTTTTAATTTTCAAATCTGTGCACGTTTGGGAGGCTAAACAGATTACACAATTTCTTTTATTTCTCCTTTTCTAAGCTTTGCAGTATATAGGTGTTGATGTCTCTCAAAATATTAGCTTGATTTCATAGAAGATAAATATTTAATAAATTGTAGCCTTAATGTGTTTCCAGAAAAGGAGAAGACCACTTCTGTGACTTCAGTACACTAAGATGCCTTTTGTACATGGTCCTCCAATTAAAATAGGCTCACTTCCATTCTTTTTTACTTACTCACAGTCCTGCTTGGCTTTTGCCTGAAGTTCCAGCATCTCTGTCCCTTTTGCAAGATGAAGAAGTAGATTTGGGTTCATGCCCAGATTATCATTTTTTCCCTCACCGTCTAATGAACATAATTCTTTTTACTGTTATTAGAAAAGTTTTAGCTGGTTTTGATTTGAAGCCTGGCAAGGTGGAAGTTAGTACTTCTGGCAAATCTCAGTGTCTTATTGCCCTTGCTGACTTGAAGGATGCAGATTTTATTCCTGGTCGATATTGGTATAATTTTAGGAAAACAAAGAAATCTCAATTTCTTAAGGAATCCTTTCTCATGTGATGATTTGTTGTCAAGTATTCTTCTTGGTATTTTCTTGCTTACTCTGAGTAGACTGAAGTAGGAGCTTCAGGCTTTAGAAACTTTACTTGGATGTACTTGCTCTACTGCATTCAATAAAGCATTTCTGGAAATTGGGGGAGCACTGAAGTAGAAACATAATTGAAAATAATGTAACTTTCATTAATGATTTAATTATTATATAATAATTTAATAATTTAATTATTATGTGATATTATAATAATTATCCTTATTATTTATGTAAGAGGTTTTTTTAGAACTTTATACAAATTAATTAGACTTGCTTTGTTAAAATATTTGTATTTTTAACTGCATGTTGTGTTCCTATGTGATAGAGAATGAAAATGTGTCTCTCCTAGGAAACAGAAAACAGTGGAATTTTTCATTAATTCTGGTACTGCAATAGCTATATTTTTCTTTCCAGGCTGCATGCAGGGTATGATTCCATATCTTCCAGAGCTAATCCCTCACCTTATTCAGTGCCTCTCTGACAAAAAGGCTCTTGTGCGCTCCATTACATGCTGGACTCTTAGTCGCTATGCACACTGGGTAGTTAGTCAACCCCCAGACACATACTTGAAGCCATTAATGACTGAGTTGCTAAAGCGTATCTTGGACAGCAACAAGAGAGTACAAGAAGCTGCCTGCAGGTAAGCCAAAGCTTAAGCAAACATCACTATCCATTGCACTGCATTTTTTTTACCATGAGAACCTATTTTCATGCCCTTATCAGTCAACAAGTGACTCCATTTCTAGCTCTTAACTTATTCTTCCTCTTAAATTAGAGTAGATGCAACTTTCTCCCAAATTGTAATAACATGAAAAAAGTTAACATCAATTTCTCTTGTGCAGTTTGTTTTCAGAGTATGTAAAACACCAGCTTAAATAATTTATTGCACTAAATTAGTTGCCGGCAACACTTACTTTCAATATATGCTGTTTCATTGACCAGAAATTTGGCCTTTTTTAAAATGTCTGTGAACACAGTCAGAACTGAATACAGTGGAAAGCTGTCCTATCATTGAATTACTGAAAATGTTTGTACTTAGCATTACCTTTGCTTATGGTTATTTCAAGGGATATTATCTTTCTTTTGAAGTGACATGCTGGGAGGTAAGAATCCCTTCTCCCCCCCCTTCCCTTCTCCCCCTCTACTTCTTTAAACAAAAAAAATTAATTGTTTAATTAGTGGACACAACATTAATGGAGTGGGGATGTGTGCACTCCCTATTGCATCAAAAAAAATTTTACATGTCAGTTTTTGTCAGACTGGAGTGTACACAGCTAGCTTTCAATGGTTCTTCAAGAAGCAGTTATATCTGCCTCTGAACACCTGAAACATAATAATAGTAGTAGTAATAATAATAATAATAATAGCTACCCCCAAATGTCAATAGTGCCTAAGGAGAGTGATGAGTTCAGGGTTCCTGGGCTAAGCTTTCCTCAAAAGGAATATATATTCTTGTGTGAGAACAGATAAAATGACTTTATGAAATGTACTTAGTAAGATTTAGGAATTAAACACTGTTTCCTTTTTGTCTCCAAATGTCTGCAAAAATTTGGATAGCAAGTTTGGGTAGCTTTAACGTCTTTTCTATTTATTCTATTAAAAAAGCCCCAAATGCAAAACCCAAAAAACCAAACAAAACAAACAAGGAACCAAAAAAAAAAAATCCCCAAAGGAAAATCTTCCACTTCTCTTCAAGCTTTCCTTGTCCAACACATGGCTGAAAATCTGCATTTAGCTGAACACAGCTGTGTTGTGGTGTAGTTAAATAACCGCACCTGGTACTTATGACAGATACGCAATAGGTCATGGAAACGAGGAAATCCAGAATGGAAATATTAAAAACTACAGTACACCTGATTTCTTTATTATTATTATAAGTCCATTGTCAGACTTGGAGCAAGTTTTGAGATACTTTCTTTAGGGCCAGAGATTCACTAAAATTATTGTTGCGACTAAAAATAAGCTGGGAAACTTCACTGTAAAGAAAATGTAGAGTTGTTCCAAGTCAAAACATATTTACTAGCTTCTTTAATTGTAAGGAAATACAATTAACCTTCTTGGGCAACGACAAAGAGCTTCATCCTGACACTGAGTAGTTGCATACATTGTTTATGTCTACCAAATTGAAGATTGGTCACAGGATACTGTATGTTTTTGTTCCTAAATTCTGTATGGTAGCAGATGTCTAACATTCACTTCTGTACTTTCAAGAAACTGCTCCTTTAGTTGGTGACACACAGAATGATATTTTACTGAAATACATTTTCCTGCTCAAGTTGTATGCCTTTCTGAAAGAATGCTTCATAATAATAAAAAAAAATTAAATAAATAAAGTAAGAATGATAGCTATATAGAGTTCACAGTTCTCTTGTTCTCACAGAACTCTTGTTCACAGTTCTCTCTAAAAAACTGCATTTCTGTATTTGGTAGCACACAGTGGAGTGTTCACCTCATGCAGTGATGCATGCATTTTAGTGCAGAGATAAGCTAATAATAATCTTGTTGAGAAAGCTAGGCCAGTATATCTTCAATAGCTCCATAATTTTTTCCTTTCCTTAATGTTTCTCTGAAGCAATGTCTCTGGTGTGGGGGGATTTTTTTGATTTTGTTCCATTTTGGATGGGTTTCCTTAACGCTGCTGTTGAAACACTGGATAGACAAGGTGAAAAGTTTCCATGATGTCATGATGTGTGCTTTGACTAGGTGCAGCTAAAACTGTTCATCCTCTGTATTTGCTTTTAGTTTTCCATTTCTTTCTATATATTTTTCTATGTAGCAAACAGCTGACAGTACCAGGTGATGTTTACATTGTACCGGCACAGCAGCATCAAAATGTCTAGGTGCAGCTACTGTGTACATTAAAGACAGTGGTCCATTTTTAACTTAAATAATTAGCTTTTGTTGTGGTTCCTTCTCTTTTAGTTAGTATATTGTAACTTTTTGGTTAATGCTTTTATTTTTAGTGGGGGACTCCCTAAGGAGTTTTATGGCAATACTTTAAAATTTTGTCCTTCATAATGTAAAACCTGGATCCTTATGGGTAATTATGTGTTCAGTTAAAAAAGATCAAAGTTATTTAAGTATTAATTTTTTGGAAGTTTATAATACATTAGTTTGAGGACTTAAATACAGCTTTATGTTTAAACAGAAATAGGTTAAGTAGGGCATTTTGGGGTTGTCTTGTTTCCTTGTTTCCAAGGTACTAACCTGTTTTATTGTCCTTCAGTGCCTTTGCTACTCTAGAAGAGGAGGCTTGTACAGAACTTGTTCCTTATCTTGCATATATACTTGACACTTTGGTCTTCGCATTTAGTAAATACCAGCATAAAAACCTGCTCATTCTTTATGATGCTATAGGAACTCTAGCAGATTCTGTAGGACATCATCTAAATAAACCAGTGAGTATACCTTATGTTCTGTAGAAGGACTTACTATATTTGAAAAACTTGTTCAGTGTTTTTTGTAGTGTGCTTTACGTGTTATAAACTAGAAATGCTGGTAGTTCCGTGTACCTTTTATTAGTGCGGCATGCTTACAGATAAAATAGACTGCACATAATTTTCCCAACTACACAAATATTTGCCATTTTGAGTAAAAAGCAAAAGTATGTGATTTGTTGTGAAATGTGCTGTTCATCATGGTTTTCTTTATGCTTCAAGTTTTTTTAGCTCAAAGAAGATAACACTATAGATACCCCATTTGGACAAAGCACACAGATAACACACAGGCAAATGTGGTAGGGTTATTTTTAGTGTACATGTATTAATAAATAGAAGATGTACATGTCATATGTTGGCATCTTATGACGGTTATTGAAACTCGTTTTATTTCTCTATAGTGCTTCAAATTACATATACGCCCTAGAAAAAAATTTTTTAATTGTTTCCATTTTACTTGCCATCTGGAACCCCACACCATCAAAGGACCTGTTTTTCAGTCTCTCTCTGAGCCTGGCCACCTTGACATTTTAAAGTACCAGGAGGAAGCTAAATGGCAGCTCCTGATGAGGGTGGGACTTTCTTTAGTCAGTTAGAATTTTGTACCTAATTTTGTACATAGCAAAACCAGTTGGCTCTTTGGATACCTTCTGCAGGCAATAGTACTTTAGAGGTGCCTTGCTTAATGTCCTTGTGACTGTGGCTGTGCAGTGGCAAGAAATTCAACTTTATATAGAAGGACTAAGTGCCTCCTTCTGGAGGGATAGGAAATTACTTTCTTTGTGGATGGTTAGTTTGAGGAAGAAGTTTCAGAACTTGTGGTCATGGATATAGGGTTGTAACATCAGGACAGTAGAAAATGGTTGAGAAAAGCAGGTGGCACATGTAGAGCCATAATGTAAATATAAAAATGTTTTCTGTACGCCTTGTGGCAGTCAGATAGATAACCTGGGCAGCTATGCTAAAACCAAACTTAGAGGAAGAGATTCCCTTTGTAAAGATACTTAGGTGCTTTAGGAAAAAATATCAAACACAAATTGTAAAATCTAGTATTAAAATATTTCTGTGAATTGCAACAGTGATTGAATTATAGTACACCTGTTTGTTCCTTTATTTAAAAAAGTATAATATATCTCAGTTATTTTTTAACTTTGAAATAGAGTGGTAAGCAGTAAAGTGTTTTAGCAACATTTTCATCCTAAACAGGAATATATTCAGATGCTAATGCCTCCATTGATCCAGAAGTGGAACATGCTGAAGGATGAAGATAAAGATCTCTTCCCTTTATTAGAGGTAAATGTTAAAATGTGAATATTTTTATCAACTTTATTTAGATTTTTTTTTTTTACTAAAGGCATTCCTCCTAGGAAATATGACTATAAAAGCTGACATTTTTAGCTATTTTCTATTAGGGAAAAAATATTCTGACCGTGGTAAGAAAATTTTATGACTGAATAAATGTCCTTAGGTTTAGCAGAAATAATTTAGAATTTTTTCTATTTTTTCTGCCATCTTTGAGTGTTTTCTTGGATAGGATTCTTTTACAAAAAAAAAGGGTTCTACCCTTCTTTTATTCTTGTCTTCTTTCTCTTTGCTCTCCCTTCATCCCTCCATTAAAACTATTGTCAGACAAGCTGAAGGTATGAACCAGGCCATGTAGTCTAATGCTCTTTACTTGCTGAGTGTGAAGCACCTCTAGAGGAAAACACCTCCAGAAAAATTAGTTTTGTAACTCTTACGTTATATTAGGGCTTGTTCATGGTCAAGATACTGCAGCTTAGTGTAAGTGCTGTCTGAATTATTGTAACTGGTTTTGTATGCATTTTCTTGGCTAACTCTTAAGAAGATGCTGCTGCTGAGAAATTTTCTCAACTGGCGTATGCAGGAGCAAGTAACAACTTGCTGATAGTTGCCTTGGCTCAGCTAAATCGGTACCGCCTTTCTAGGTTGTATTTACTTAATCAGTTACATGTTGGTGTACTTAAAATCCTAAGTTCCAAATTGCCTCTCCCAAGTAAAAGACACTTCAGGCATGTGAAGAAAAGTAGTGACTGTTTTATCTCTTTCCTTTTTTTTTAATTCCAGTGCCTGTCATCAGTTGCTACTGCCTTGCAATCTGGCTTTCTTCCATACTGTGAACCTGTGTACCAGCGCTGTGTAAATCTGGTGCAGAAGACACTTGCACAAGCCATGGTATTTTGCTATAACTATTCCAATGTTACTTCACTAAACCAAAGTGTTAACTATGTGAAATTAGAGGTGTGCAAGGAAATTGAATATCTACATGAACGTGCAGTTCTGCAGCTTTTTTATCATACTCCTGAGAAAATCTAGTATAATTTTGAAAATGTGTACTTATTTGTTGCAGTTGCATAATGCTCAGCCAGACCAATATGAGGCTCCAGATAAAGATTTCATGATCGTGGCTCTTGATTTACTCAGTGGTTTAGCTGAAGGACTTGGAGGCAACATTGAACAGCTAGTGGCTCGCAGCAATATCCTGACACTAATGTATCAATGCATGCAGGTGAGATGAGCAAGGTGTTTGATCTACACATCCTTTATTCAGAGAATCAGAAACTCATCTAGAATTGTAATTTTTTTCTTCCTCTCTTTAGGACAAAATGCCTGAGGTACGGCAGAGTTCTTTTGCATTGTTAGGTGACCTGACAAAGGCATGTTTTCAGCATGTTAAACCTTGCATCGGTATGTTTCTTTTACATGTTTAATAACTTGTTTTCCAAATATCTAAGAGGTTGTATTAGCCATTGTTATGCTCCTTGTTCTGTGGGTTGCCTTTTTAAGGTGTGATACATGGTAATTTTCTGCAAAAGTCTCTAGTCTTTTGTTCCTTTAAAGAAAATATGTTGTTCATATTTTGGTGGACAGTGCAAAAGTTGATTTTTTCTTTATTTTTATCACTCTTTTTATTCTACTAGAATTTATTGATAAGTAAAAATATGTCTAATATATAAATCCAAAAATGAGGTAGAGGATAAGGTTTTACTTTGTTTTTCTGCTTTGTTTTTTATTTCTGTGGAAAGTAGTATCAGTGATATACTTCTACAATGTTTGGTCTCTCTTCCTACAGATACTGTTGAGATGCACTTGCCAAATTAATGTGTGGATAGGCTTGGAATTAAAAATTATTTGGCAGATGTTATAATGACCTTTTTGACTCACTTTTCTCTAAAGTTTAATCAAAGATGTAGTTGCCTTCTAGTCTTGGTTGTTTTTTCAGGGGTAGCTGAATACATGGTTATCTAGGTGATTTGGGGGATGTTCAGCCATATGATAAAACTAGTGCTTGTAGCTGTGTTTTTTTTTTCTCTTCCTCTCTCTCCTCTCACCTGGGAAAGGGAAGGAGAGAAGATTTCTACATAAAAGTTACATAAAGATAAACCCTTTTAGGAAGATTCTAAAAGCATAATATGAAAATATTTGCATTTATCTGCTTCGGTTCTAAATTCCAGGTTAATCTGATAAATAGCTGGAATATAGCTCTTGTTAATCTAAATGTAACATTTTTTAAGTATTTAAATAGGCTTCCATTATATTTTTCTTAAGCATCCCTTTTTTTCCCCCCCCACAATCCTAAAGAAAGGGACAACATGGTTGTATTGTGTGATGAGTTTTTAAAATGTTGTTCTTTCTAGCTGATTTCATGCCAATTTTGGGAACCAACCTAAACCCGGAATTCATTTCTGTGTGTAACAATGCCACCTGGGCAATTGGAGAAATCTCTATCCAGATGGGTAAGATTTATTTTTTTTTTTAAATCTCTGTTCATTTAGAATTATTTGTCTGGGTGTTTTGGGTGAATTTTTTTAAGTGATACCTTTATGTTAATATTTAAATTACATTTGTGATCCTTGTCCTTGTGAGTAAGTTACATGTACATGTTCTGTTTACATTGTACATATTAATGGTCATTTTCTTCTGATTTTTTAATTGTTGTTTCAGGTATAGAAATGCAGCCTTATATTCCAATGGTCTTGCACCAGCTTGTAGAAATAATTAACAGACCCAACACACCAAAGACGTTGTTAGAGAACACAGGTACCCAAAAAATAACCTGTACATGGTGAAGGGAATTAAAAAGATTTTTTTTTTTAATAATTATTTTTGAAATTGCATAGGGGAACCACACGAGAACTGATTTTGTTATGTACTTGGCTTTTATAAGCAAAAGCAACTCTTCCGCACAAGCTCTTACAAGTCTCAGTCTTGCAGCAAATCATATATCTAGATTCTAATTGCTTTCTCCTTTTATAACATTTATTATATCTATTTATCATCTATTTAGTCATTCTTCTAGTTTTATTTATGTATGAAATATGACAAATATATGCAGTAACACTTAAGACTTAATTTCTCACTGATTTTGATGTATGCATGTCTTTACATGTGTACTGTATATATATGTCTAGTGTTGGAAAAAAGGTAATTGGCCTATATAAAACAATGAATTCTCTGAATTTAGAAAAAAGTGCCCTTTTTTCTAGGATAAACTTAAAATATCATACACAAAAATCTAGATCTGTGATGGCAGTTTTACCACGACATAACAGAAATTATGATTAATTTCTGTTACCTGGTCACTTAAAAACAAATTCCTGAAAAGAATTCTAATTATGGCATGCATATTTTATGTTCTGACTTTGCATTCCAAAATGGGAGTAATTCCCAAATGCCTTACTGAATTGGAATTTCTGGGGCTTGTTTCTTTTGCATTTATAGAGGCCTTGTTCTGGTATGAAAAGCACCTTCCATACTTGAGCAAAAATTTATAGATAATACGATGGGTTTATTGTTTACTATTTTACTAATTGACTTTTTTTTTCCTTCTGTTTGAAAACTGTCCTGTAAGAAAATGACAGTTTAGTTGCTATATCTGACATGATTGAATATGATGCAAGTACAAAGATACGGTTATACTTTTTGAGCAAAGTAAGAGATAATTTGGAGAGAGATTTTTCAAAGCATTTTTTTCCTTCTGTATTCTCTAAACTTAAAAGCTGAACCACTTTCTCTGCCCCTCTATCTCATTTAGTATGGAAGGTGAACTTGAAGGAAAATTTATCTAATTTTATGGCATATTATAGGGACTACTTTTTGAAAAGAAGATTTTGAATCAAAGACGTAGATGTGAAATATACCGTGGAATAGTGTAACAGTATAATAGTGTAATAGTCTAACAATATAAGTTTTTCTTACCCCTGCCCTGATTCCCCTCCTCTGCACTGATGGATGTGTAATACCTGTAACTGAGAGGCATCCAATAGTTAAATATATGTATGCTTCCATCATTAAGAGAATTTTTGGAAGCATCCAAACACTGATTTTTTTTTTTTCCAATTCTCTTAATAGTTATTTTAAATGTGGATGGGTAACTGCAAATAAATGTTGAGTGTGGTGTACTTATAATAAGTTTGTTGTGGGATATTTTGTTGTGTGCCACTAATATGTGCAAGAATATTACTGGTTTTGCTGTAGCTTGCTGTGTAATTAATTATGAAAACAATTGTGAAAACACACTTTGATAGAGATTTCTGTTTCTTGTTCAGGCTGTAGCTGTAAGAATTTACAGATTAAACTTAAAATTGTATTTTCATTTGAACTTCAGTGAAGTTTTGTAAGATACTAAAAAACTTTAGACACTGTATATGGAAATTGAGTAATACCAATGTGAGCTGCATCACATGAAGTTAATATGTTAGAGACTGCTAGGATATCCTACACCAAACTTTTATTTGAGAAAGCATCATCTGCTTTATTGCATGTTTCATGATACTGTTCACAAATGCCTGTTTAAATTACAGTGTTGCATAGTATGTCCCTTGAACATAGGTTTCCTTTTTCTGCTTCATACAAATCTGCTGGATTTTAGTATTATTCATGTATTTTGCTTCAAGTAATTCTGATACATTATTCCCCACCCTCTCCTTTTTCTAAAGATTAATCTTTTGTGAGTTGAGCAAACACCATTAAAACACATTTGCATAATGATACTTTCTTTGGTCTGTCCCTTGGAACAAAGAGCCAAACTACCTAATCATGCAGTGTAGCAATTTTGCTTTTCATGTGTCCTCATGCTTTGGTATCAGAAGTCAGATTCTTGTACATTTTATGAGGAAAACTTTTGTGAGAAGGAGAAATACTAGGATTAAAGAATTAATGTTCTACAGTCAGTTGCTTTGGGATAGCAACCATTTTGAATTATTTTCTCTGTGAGATTATGAAGAAGATAAACATTTGAGAAGTGTTCTATTTAGGATTTTCAGACAGACCATAATATATCCTATGTAGAAGTATTTGGAAATGTATTTTTACTGATAGATTAGGTCTACAGAAACCTTGAATTCTAAACATTGGATAAAATAAAATGTTTATAGTACTTGATACTAATACTGAAAATAATTAATTTCCTTTTTTAAAAAATATCCATTATAGTACATTTCAATAAAAACTTCAAATGTATAGAGGTTAATTTACTGTAAATTATTACTCAAAAGAGAGACAGAATGGCTGCTTGCATCAGAAAGCCTTTGAAATTAAAATTGTGTTTTTGGTGTTCTCTCATACTTCTTTAATTTTTTCTTTTATCTTCGAGAGTATACCATATATGTTGCTGCCTCTTATTTAGGGGGTGGTAATAAACAGCACTGGTGAAATCTTATGTTTATTATCATACACAGATTCTGTTGGTTTCTGTTTCTGAGTTATTTGTTGTTTTTTCTTTATTTTTTCTCCTCCCCCCTCATTTGCTCATGTCTTGGTTGGCGTTTGGTGGTGTATAACCGTGATTGCGTTACCTTAGCAATAACAATTGGTCGTCTTGGTTACGTTTGTCCTCAAGAGGTGGCCCCCATGCTACAGCAGTTTATAAGACCCTGGTGTGTATTATTCAATCTTTTTTTTTTAATTCATTTTTCTTCACTCTCTTTCTTTCTTTCTTTCTTTCTTCTCTCTATCTCACTTTTAGATATATTTTCAGTTGGTTACAAAATCTCAATCCTTAATCATTGCCAACCATGTGACTAATCTTGTCCTATCAGGTTTGTGAGTTTTTAGTAGCACCGTCATGTATTCTTTATGTTGTGGCTAACGACTACTTTATGCATGGGATAAGATTGTCACATGCTTGCTGTGTTAAAGCTTGACTATGAAAGAGCATTTTAAAATCCACCAGAATGATAATACAATGCATGCAAATATTGTAAAATTTAAACTGTGCATTACCTAAAATTCAGTCTGAGGCTTGAAATGCTGTAAGGAATATATGTTTATAGATTTGTTATGTATAAAATAGCTTGCTTGCTGCTGTTAAAAGTTCAGTAACTGTTCTGTAAGTGGTATCTGACATAATTCATACTGTGACAGTATTTTATGTTCCGCTTCTAATAATGATAGTTTCTATAAGTATTTCAGATTCATGTTTATTTTGTATTTAATGGAATAGAGGTCACACTTTCTGACTACAGTATAACAAAAAGCCAGATTCTGGAGGTGATGCCTAATGGTATTATGCTAGTAAAACTGTGTGCCACAAGTATTTTTCTAAGTGTTCAAAATTGTGTTTCAGATCATCTTATCAGTGTGACTTATTCCATCAGATACTGTCATTTAGTTTTGACTTGGTTGAAGAAAAGTAATAGTTATGTAAGTTTTGCTTTCCAATTTGTTAGGTGCACCTCTCTGCGAAACATAAGAGACAATGAGGAAAAGGATTCAGCGTTCCGTGGGATATGTACCATGATTACTGTCAACCCCAGTGGAGTAGTCCAAGTAAGATACATTAGTAGATGCTTACTTTCCTTTAGTCATGTGAAATTTAGTGAAAGCTGTATGTGGAGTATGAAACAGTTTACCTTGAAGAGATTCCCTGCAGTACATGATGTAGCTTTATTTTGAAGTCAAGAAGCACAAAATGTTAATATTGTTAATAATGTGTGTCATGATTCTTCAGTAATGGTCATCTAAAAAGGAAAGAGGAGAAGTATTGTTAAAATGAGTTTTTGTCTTTTACTGGCAATGAATATGTAAATAATGAACTTCGATTAACTGTATTTTGATACTTCTGTCAGGTTGTGGTCAGGATCTGTATGCAAATATAAGGTAAAAGTTGGCATTCTTAAACCCATTTTCCACATGTAACCTAGGTTTTTAAAACAAGAAACAGGACAAAACCAGTAACCACCCTTTTGTTCTTAACACTTGGGTAGGGAAGATTCTGTTTCAACTTTGGATAAATTTTTCAAGTAGTCAATGTGACAATGAACATGCATCTCTTTAAAATAAATGGTACAATTGAAGAATAGAATATGACTTAATCTTTAGTCTCCACACCTCTAAAGTAAAGCTGTATCAATGTAATATTTTTTAAGAGGAAAACAAAACTGATCTTTCCCTTTTCTTTGCTTGGAATTCTTCTTCCTGAAACACAAGAATTGAGCGTTTGCCTCATTTTGAAATGTTCAGCTCATTTCATTTAGGCCTTATTCCGTACTTTACATTTCAGTCTTCTGCTGTCTGTTCATTTGTGTAGCTTGCAGAGAGGGGTTAAATAAGGACCCATTTCATTAACTCATCTTTTCTCTCTAATCATCTTCAGTTCCTATTTCTTGCATTAGCAACATTATTTTTAAAGACTGATGTTCTGTTGGTGTAGGAGGAGGTAATGCATGATAGCAGATGAATGGAGTACAGGGGTTTTGAGGTGGCTTTAGTTTTGAACCTGTATGATAAATGTTCACTGTGTTCCAGAAAAAAAATTACTTAAATAAATAAAGCAGGTTTTTTTCCCTAACTGGAAATGTGTGAGAGATACATTTGTTGCTTGTGAGTAAAGGAAGTAGATATTGCATTTGTAGGTATACTGAAAGAATTAAAGTTATACTAGTGTGATGTAGAGGGGAGAGTTGTAGTTGGTTTCACTGTGGTTTAATTTAAGATGCTCAGCAATTTCTGTAGCTGAACATTTAGGCACACAATAACTTACCATTGTCTGAATTAAGTGGAAAATAAATACATAAAAGCAAAAGCAGTTGTAAATTAGGATCAAAGATCATCCACTTCACAGAATGAACATCAAGCATTGTTTTCAGATGTATAAATTGAGGTTTCTAACCTATATGATTGCTTAATCTTGTAGGACTTTATTTTTTTTTGTGATGCTGTTGCATCATGGATTAGCCCAAAAGATGATCTTCGAGACATGTTCTGTAAGGTAAGGTTGCTAAGATAATAGTATATCCTATTGGTGGTTGTTTTATATCTTCTGGTCTCATTCTGTTTCACTGCTAGTACTTACTGTGTGTGTGTGATCATGGAGACAAAGAAACATGAAAATCCTGATTTCTTCTTTTAACCTGTATCTTATATGCATTTGGATTATTCCAAACTTTTTAAAAGAGTTGCAAAGTTCACTTGAGGTGTTTTTTGAAGAGATAATGATCCTCAAACAGCTTTTCATAATATCCAGCCTGCTATGCTTTTCCTGCATTTGGAAGAACAGGGGAGTTTATATTACATGTAAGATTTTTTTGTCAGAAAATGAGATTTGTATGGTTCAAGACTATTTTTTGCCACATAGATGGCTACTTTATTTTGGAGACATACATAAGTTTCAAATTAAAAATATCCCAGTGGTATCTTATTTGTTTCTTGTAACTCCTGCTGAAATACGAGATTGCTTAATCCTCCTCAGAATCCCTCTTGGTTGAGTAAGTTTCAAGAAACTAAAATACAGTTATACCTAAGAATACATCCCTAGGGAAAGCGTCAGTAGAATTTAAACTATAGGACTGTTTGTCCTATATCCAAAATCTTAAATTTAAAAAAGAGAGAGAGAGAGAGAAAAGTGGTTTACCTCACAAGTTCTAAAGTGAAATCCCCATATTTAGGAAGTTCTATGTCAATAGTGAGGTTCATGATATTCTTAGAGCAAAAACTGAGCATATTCTTAAGTACTTTTTAGGATTGTGGGTTGGTATTGGCACTTTTTCTTCAATTAGTGACATGTGTGAGCATCAAATCAGAAGCTAGAACTTTTCTATTCCATCTTTAAGGGCAAAGGCAGAAATCTTGATGTCCTAGTTAGTCTCGCAGATAACCAGCCTCCTTCCAAGGAACATTAGATTTAGAAAAGGCTATGAATATTCTAACATCAGCAGAATGAAACACCAATCACAACTTAAAAGGGGATCCTGGATAGAGTCTGTGATTGCCCAAAGGAATCTGACTGCATGTTTTTGCACCAGTCCTTCAGCAGGTTAAGCTTCTCTTTTTCAAATTCTTTCCAAGTTATCCGTTTGGGAAACAATGTGTACAAACTAAATAGAGTGGTTCTTGGTCACTTGGCATAAGGACATTCTTGCTTTCTTAAGCAAGCAATTTTAAAGTAGTTTTGTGGGTTTTGCCTTGCAGGAAAGGAGACAAAGCTTTCTTCAGTGATAACACACAGGGTTTTTAGACAACTTCTTCAGGAATATGTGATTGCTGTAATCCAAGTAGATGTTTTTCCAACAGTAATTACGACTTTTCAGGAACAAGGGAAAGAAACTGGATTTGTCCAGGTTTTGGGGTTTTTTTAAATCTTTTTATTCTTTAGTACTAGAACGGGAAGAGAAGATACTTTCAAGAGCATGATAGATGAGCTGCCATTGTTAAAATCTGACTCATAACCTTTTGTCTGTCACTGAGCATTCTTAGATTTTCAGGAGTTTCTTAGCAACTGATTAATGTGACTCCTTGGGTTTAGGAAAGAGCCCGCTTTTGGGAGGGAGAAAAGCAGTAAGCTAACTGGTTGCATATAATGCCATTACCACTACATCTGTTTAAAAACAACTCTGCTTGACAGTCTTGTGTTGAACTTGTTACCATGAGCTTGAATTTTGACATTGCCTTTTATTTGAGGATGTGTTCATCACTGACTGTTCCACAGTTCAGTTACACTGAGTGTAAAAAGGAAAAAAAAACTTTAGATTTTCTTAGTATAATTTTCTATGTTGAACAGTAATTCTGTCTGGTTTTGTCCTTTCTAATGTTTTGCTTTTACTTGCTGTTTAAAGAGATAACACACTAAGATTTTTTTTTGATAGTGTAATTTCATTTTCAATTAGTTTATTACATCAAATGGTCCAGACGGAAACCTGTATATTATTTGTTTTCCTCTTTCACTGGCTTTTGATTGCCATTGACTGTGGATCCCTGTTATTTCAAAACAAAGAAGGTTTTAAGAGCTTAATTTTTAGTGAAGTTGTCTTAGAGGTTCTATGCAGAAAACAGAGTTCTCAAAGATTGTATATTTATGCTAGAAATTGACAGGTATTCATTCTGTCAAAACCTGGCTGCCATTTAATTCAACTTCCCACAACATACTTCACATCTATTAAAAAATAAATGTGAACACAGTAGTCTTAAAATATGTGTGGATGGATGGATGGATGGATGGATGGATGGATGGATGGATGGATGGATGGATGGATGGATGGATGGATGGATGAAAAATGAATTTTAAAAATTACAAATCAACATTCTGAAATGGCTTAACCCTGGGCTTTAAGTTACCTATTAAAATATATATATAAACACGTATACATGCACTAGTTTCTTTGGGTAGCTATATTCTTTGTGTCACCTTTAAAGAAACACATTAGAAAGATCTTGCTCTACTTCCTTTGCTTCTTTGTAGCATTTCAGTGTGATATTGGAGAATTCAAATTGCCAGATGTACAACTCGGCAGTTTGTGGCTTACTACATATGAAGCTAGTAAATAATGTAGCCTCTATTTTTTGCCTTTTTTTTTTTTTTCCCCTTTCTCATTTGTAGATTCTTCATGGATTTAAAAATCAAGTTGGGGATGAGAATTGGAGGCGTTTCTCTGACCAGTTTCCTCTTCCCTTAAAAGAGCGCCTTGCAGCTTACTATGGAGTTTAACCTCATGCACTGTAGCTGCAGTCCCATAATTAGAGGTAAGCACATGAGTCTTGCTTGCCAAAGAGAACTGGGACTTCCTCCCTGTTTGCATCGTATGAAATATAATTAATTCATCAGTCTAGAATTGCTGAGCTACTGCTTCCTATATGAAGGAAAGAATGGATGATAATATACCTAAATGATGGTGACTGTAGCAAAAGCATTTGTCTGATATTTTTTATTGTTACAGAAAGAAAGAAAAACTGAGTCTATGATACACACATTAGTTTATCAAGAAAGTTGAAAGTGTAGGTATAACAAAGTGCTGGTTCAAGTTTAATAAGCAAAGTAATGAATATGATCATCAAGTTATCGTGCTAAAGACACAGGCTACCTTATATGTTATAAATTAATAGATGGCAGATGTGGTCTAAGTGGGAATACTCTCCTAGGATAAGAAAGCAAGTTTGTTAGCACACTATAAGAAGTCTAATGGCCTCCTAACTACATGCTAAATGATCTTTCTACTGAATAAAGAATGATATGCTAATAACTACAGTAACTGTAAAGCTTGATATTGGGGGAGGCTGATGTATGTTTTTTATTGCCATGTTCCATTTGTGTGTGTCAGCTCAGAATTGTTAGACACTTCTGTGTGGAGAATGATTCAGCTTCGACAAAGAACAATGAAAGTGCATTCCAGAGTACCTCTATTATTATACCACCTTGCTTTGTATGCTACCTGTGTATGCTGTATAAAGCAAATTTCCCATACGTGATAACTATTATATTACCCAAGAAAGAAAGTGAATTAAATTTATTCTTTTTGTCATTATACAAATTTGATACTTCTAGTAGAATTTTTGTACTGAAATTACGAGAGTGAATCATGCAGTTCTGTTTAGTGTTGGAATGGACAACTATTTAAAATTCAGCCTAAGATTTTTTCAAAGTCAGTGTCATACAATTTTTGCATTACAAGTTTGATCGGAACAATGGATTAAAAATAAAACAGCTACATACTTATCAATGAGGGCATTTTAGTTCCGACATAAGAATGTTTTCTGTTCTTGATGAAAAAAGGAAACCAAAGTGATAAAATCTGCCATTGTTTTAGTTTTAACTGCAGAGAAGCTATGGCCATCTTGTTTAATCCACTCAAAAGGGAAGCTGCTAGGTCAATTGCAGATATGTTTAATACTTTTTGTCAATGTCATAGCTACCTCATAATTTTGTGCTAAAAATGGTAATACTGGTTAGAATGCTTTTATCTTAAATCTAGGTTTAACACAATAGTGGAACTGTCAATGTAGCTTCAAAGCATATATTGTTGTTTCATGAATAATAATTTATCCAATACAAATGGGCTGGTTTCTTAACAGATCTAAAAGGGAACATAAGGCACAAATCCATTTTTAAGTTAGAGGTTGGCATTTAGTGCTTGAAAAAGACTCTTTGTGTACCTATCTGCCAGAGGTTCCAGGTAAGATTTAATTTTACTGTTATCTTTTCTTTTTACAGGTCCTTCAGTCTGGGAGACTATGAGGGAGCCTCTGCACCCAGGGAAAATGTTACCCTTTACTGGGGGGAAGGGTAAACCAGTAGGGAATACAGTACAATCCCAACCCTACTGGGAGGGGCGGGAGGGAGGTGTTGCCGTCACTGTATTAAGTCGATGTTGGGAAATGTTTTAACATCTGGAGCCTTTGTGGGTGGAAATCTGTCTCCTATTACACCTCTGCACTGGATGTGAAGAAAAAAAAAAGAATCTAGTCACAAAACAGCACATTCTGGAATATTGTGGGGATTTGTATCAAAATAAGAAACCATATAATTGAACCATAGGGATACGTAAAGAGGAAAAATATTTTGCGCACAATAAAGGAAACCTAAGAATGGGGGTCACAAACAGTAAAAGGCTTTCTTTTTTGTTTTCTGTTTTTTTAAGTAAGGGTTTTCTACATTATTTCATCCTGCTTGATGGGATTCCTAGATATTTGCATGTTAATGAAGAACTACACAAACGAAGTTAGTACAGTTAAAATGCAGCTTGTGTCTGTATTAGGAACAGGCACTTGCAGTGTACAGTATAGAAACCCCATCGTAAAATAATAAAGGTTAACTTGGACAAAATGAAGCAACCTGCAAGCTGCCAAATAAGTCACTCCTTTCATTTTTGGGGTAAGGAGAGGGACACTGCAAAGGAAAGATTGACATCTTAATTTTTACATTAAGAAAAACAACCAAGGTAGTGGATACGATTTTATTATTGTACTTTGTTAGTTTTGATTTCTAGAGTAAGGCATTATTCTTAACTTGCAGTTTAAGGTTCAGGCATGCATTCTGGCTCATAGTGATCAGAAGTAATTTTAATTAGTGGGAAAGTAGCATGCTTGCATCACATAGAGTGAAATTGGTATACATTTACCTATGTTGCACCAGTTTTGTGTTGCAGTTTACCAATTCAATATAGCCCTGCATTTAAAATTCCTTTTTAAGATTCAGTGGAATTTATTTTTATTAAGAATATAGATATAAAGTACTGTAGTTAACAATTAGGCCTTGAAATACCTTTTTAGGATCTGTTAAGAATAAGATTGATATTGTATTGTGTGTAACCTGCACAATGTGGAAAGCTGATATAGCTGTGCAAAATATTTGCCTCTGTGCTGTCAGTGTGATGTGCTTTCTGCATGGTTATATACTAGTGATTTTATCAGAATCTCTAAAATGAATTACATGGTAAGACCCGTTAAAGGCTGCATAAATGTTAGTTGGCACGTAAAGACAATTGTAGAAGTTGATTACAAGATTGCTATATTTGTGTTTATTCCCACTCAACGTATTATCTTCTACGCTTTCTTTTTGTTCAAAGCATGATCTTAAAAGATGTTTAAGTTAATGGATGTAATGCAGGGTATCTACACTGTATCGGCGCATGTTGGTGGCCCTTTGTGATGTAGTTAAATGCACAGGGGTGCAAGTTTAAAGCTACAGAGTGAAAGTTGGTTTGGATCCTCTTCATTTCATTTGTTTAGCTTTTCTGTTGTGTTTTTTTTTTTCTCTACTTACATGTATTCCTGTGAATAAATCCTCGTTAAGTTAACGCTTTACTTTTCCTTCCATGTGTATTTTCTTATGTACTGTGAATGTGAAATCCTAACTGGTACACTTGATCTTGTGTCCATCTGAAAGTGGCAAGTCTTTATTAATTTAGATTGCCTAAAGAGTATCCCATGATGATAAAGGAAAATGGAGAGATTTTTAGCTCTGCTGGTCAGAGGTGAAGCCACACCTTTCCATTTTTCAAGTGCTGCATTATTAATCTGCAAAACAAAATTAAGCCATAACAGCCTTTTTGTAGATTTAGTTTCTCACCTTTGCATTGCAGAATGAATACTGGATAATGGATAACAGTTTTTTTGTTTAGTTGGTGTTTTCTGGTTTGTTTTTTTGTTTTGTTTTCTTTTATTTTTTCTTTCTTTCATTGGTTAGTTTTTGGGATTTTTTGTGTGTGTTTTGTGGGGTCTTGGAGGGGGTTGTGGGGTTTTTTGTTTGGGTTTTTTGTTTGTTTTTCTTTGGGATTTTGGGGTTTTGTTTTTTGTTTGCTTTGGTTTTGGTTTTGTTTGCTTTGAGGTTTTTTTTGGTTGGGGCTTTTTTAAGAACTTGCTCTTCTTTGCATGGTTCTGTTCTTTGACTGTTGAATGATTTAGCCATTGCACTGAAGTTTGAGCTGTGTGAGTGTGAATTTATAAATGCTGTTTAAAGAGTTTAGACTTTTTTTTTTTCCAGTGCATGATCACATGCATGTTTTATGTCCTGTCACCGTCCTCCCACTTTTTTTTTTGGCTTTGCAAATTTTAGTGGCTTATACCTGAAGCATAGTTTGGACATGTACTGTATGAAATATATTTGATAATACCAGTACATAGTATTCATTCAATTTGTTCAAAATTGCATGTGACAACTTGCTTTCAAGTCACATTACCTTGATAGCAAACCAAAAATACCTTCTCAACTAATAACTCTGATATAAATTAGTAAAATTCAATTTAAAAAACCTTTAATTTTGAAAGGGAACATCCCTGCCCAACATTTGGCAAAGTGGTATATTATTTTAGACCCAAACTTGCTTTAATTTTAAGTGTGTTTGAACATTAAGGAAGAGTTTCAGAGAAATTACATTAAAAAGTTTTTAGAATAGGAAACCTACCCAAATAATACAGTAGCATAACAACTAAAATCTGGGTTTAACTAAAACTTCTTAAATTTCAGAAAGCCCCTTTTAACCAAATAAAACTACTCCACCTCACCTTGGATTAGCTTAGGATGCCACTTTTGTACATATTTGTTTTAATATATATTTGTATTAAACAGATGTGAACTGATCTGTTATGACAGCAAGGAAAATAATTTTAAAGGGTAGGAATAACTAGTACAGGAATAAACAAAATAGTGTTTTGTATCAGTAAGTTCTCTCATGGTATATTTTAAAGCAAATAAACCATATTCTTAATGCATAATATAGTGCAGAGATTTGCAGAATCCTTTTAGGGTGAGGTAAGAGAAGTTCTGAAACAGCATTAATATTTAAAACTGAATTATTGCATCATGGGATATATAAAAAGCATCTTAATTCTTGTGGTGTAGTCTTGATAGTTCTTGAATGTTGACTGAATGTTCTGGTAGAATTGTGAGTTTGTCTTTGTTACATTCCAGTGTTTCTGCCTCTTGGCATGCTAAAAGCACGGCTTACTTCATTTGCTCCTTACACACTGAAAAAGTGCTGTTAGTGTGCTAAACTACAGAAATAGCCGCTGCTATGTAATGGTGTAGATTTTCTACTTGAATAATTTTGTTGTAGGAACCTCAGGAGGTCAGTGTTTACTGTTTTTATATATGCCTTTTTCCTGTTTTGAGTTTCCCTTTTTGAAGGATTCTGAGAGTGAAAAAAAGCTGCTGATCAACCTAAGTTGGTAACAGAAAGTATGTTTAAAATCCTTATAAATGCATCTTTTTGGCAGTTCAGAATTGCTGTTAAATTAGTCTTAAGTGAAGTTCAATATTAATTTTTTTTTCATAACACAATCAGGAAACCACTCATTTCATTTTGGAAAACAGATTAGACCAGTTCATTATTTTAACCAGTGGCAAGCAAAAGTAATCAGGTTTGTTGTTTTTTTTTTTTTTTCCAAAGCTTGATTATTTTCTTAATCAGTGAGTATGTATATATTTAAATTGTAAGAAACTAATTCTTATACTTTAGTTCATTGCTTCTTGAAGCTTGTACTCAGAAGATCACTTTTAAAAGAGTAGATTAAAATTTGTAATCGTTATAATTTTTAAAAGTTATGAAGTAGCATAAATTTTGTGACTAATAATATTGATACACACTGTGATTTTTTTTTTAGGACTTTCATGTTAGTATCAGTTCTAATTACTTAAACTGCATATATTGTATAATAGTAAAATGTATATTTTAAAATGTCAAGTGGCTTTCCTCAAGCAAAACTCATTGCTACTTAGAAATATTCAAATACTAGCTTTATCTCAGGTGAATACTCTTGTACCCTTTTTGTTCAGAACACATGCTAATAGAAATATGTTGTAATTTTACCAGTTTATGTATTTCATTTAGGCAGCTCCTCTTGTCTTAAACTTACTCTAAATTAACTTCTGCTGTGGGACATTAATGACTTTTGCTTCACCTATAATATTCATATTGAATGTATTAACAGATAAGGTGCAAAAACGTTCTTCCCTTAAGGAGAATGCATCCATATTCAAACAACTGAAATATTTCTTTAAAAATGCTTTAAATGCAACATTAAATTGGAAATCTTTTGTTTCAGGTATTTTCAAGGAAAGAAGTTGTAACTTAACACTAACTGCTTTCATACTATCTCTTTCATGAGGATGATAGAAGGCTTTTATATAGGGTCTAAAGTGTGACTTTTTGTCTTAAATGAAGGTTAAGCTCTACAGTGAAATGGCAAAACATCCTGCAGTTAATCTCAGATAGATGCTGATGTAGTTTGCACACATGTTTGTTATAATATTACATAATCTCACCCTAAATAAATAAAGATTGTTCAGTAGCTATGTATTTCTCTCACCTATGCATTCTCCAGGATGATTTGTATCCTTCAGTCGTCTATGTATTCTCCAGTAGAAACTGCATTTTGTCTGCCACTGATGCTTGCTCTTTGCACTTAACGGTTGAAGCAAGCCAGTTTTAAATGGGGAACTGAGGCAAGTACTCTTCTTTACTTGCTTTGTATATTCTTCTAGAATAGTGATATTCACTCACTTGAATGTATGTAAATGAGGGAAGTTTGAAATGACTTTATAGGATGAATCCCTGTGTGGTGTTACAGTATGCTTTAAGTAAGCCAAATCCACATCTCAAAGAATTCAGCACTTACAGTATAGTACCATTTTTCTACAAACTTGTTCTGTTGTGCTACTTTTTGCTTTAGGTATCTATTTCCTTATTTTGAGTGCACAACAAAATTAACAAGGTTTGGGTGGTTTTTGTGAGGACAGCAATGAGAATAAAAAGATTGGTATAAGGAGGTTTATTTGGCTGTTGAAATCTGCAGTGTGGTATCTGTTTGTGGAAAGAGATAGATAGTTATGTTGTATATATGTCTGACTTACTGATACTAGAGACTTCTAAAATTTTAAATTGGATGAAGTACACAAAATAGTTTTAAATTAGAGGTGACCAGATCTTTCTGCTGACAACTTAGGTTGTATAAGTTTTGCTTGAAAGCTTTAAATCTTATGTTTCTGTATCTGCCACAATGTTGGAATGTTTCCTTCAAACATATCCTCCTGCAACCTCTCAAACTGTACTAAATTGAGTGATATTTCTTGAAGTCTGCCTATGTGCTAACAGAACTTCATTTTAAATAGAATATGGTTTTAATTTTTGATAAGCTGCTGAATTTTAAAAGAGTTTTTGGGGCCACCAAATATTTTGGATCATGCAGAGAATATATATTGTACTGTAGTAATTTTGTATTTACATTTGTATGATGTGACATAATAGATGTGAATGTTAATCACTGCTTGACTATGTTAATAAAGTTGTTGAAATATAGATGTTGCATTCCAATTTTTGATGAATGATTAAAATTTATTGTTCTATTTATGTTTTGCTTTATCCTGTTGTGCACCCTTTTAATTCACAAGTGTAGATACTAGAAGCTCTGAATAAGGATTTTCGTTTTATCTGAAAGAGAATGGTTTTTGGATAATTTAATGTTAGCTTAGTTTAGATACTTCACGCTGCTTGAGGGTAGATCAATGTATGAAAAGGAGGTTTAGGTGGATTGAAATTATAACCTGTTGGGTGATAAGTGGTAACTACTTTACTACTGAGAAATGTTACATTAACTATGTTTCTTGAAACAGTTAATACTTGCTAAGTCTGACCAAATGGAAAAGGGGAGAAAAATGTTGTACTTATTTCCTGGGCTATAAATAACGTGAATAATTAAACAATGAGTAAACCAGAAATAAATTAAAATTATTCAAGACCTTGAACCAAAATTTGCAGTGGTCTTAGTCTAATTTTATCTAGCTTTCATGGGATCATGGTAATACAAATTATTTAAAGAGTTGTTCTTACAGAACTTTAGGAAGTTCTACAGTTTAGAAATCTCTAAAATATGAAACAACAGTTTCTTTCAATCCATTCATGTGGAGTTGAACATTTTATGTTCACTTCTGATATTTAACAGTTGGTCAATAGCATGTAGGCAACTTAGACCATTACATATGTCTAGCACAGATTGCTTATCTATTGATCATTTTATTGAACTTAGTCATTACACTATATAAGCAACTGACTAGTATGGGCAATAAAATGCATAGATATAAATACTATAATGAAATTTATAGTAGAAACTAATTACTTGTACACTTGGCTGAAACTCTGCTTAAATGAAGGACTTCCATTTCAAGAAACAAGAGAAAGCCATGGAACAGCAGTGTAGAGACTAAGCTGCTTAGCAGAAGTATCAGTTCCTGGTGGCTGAACATATCAGTGGCTGTGTGGGAGGCAATTGGAGAAGTTTAGCTTACTTTCAGATAGGCATTCCCACTCACCTCATGTTCTGACATAGTTTGTAGTAATTTGTTCAAGTCTTCTACTGTCAGCTCAACACCTGATTTTAAGCCATGGCCTCTAATTTTGAGTCTGAGGTTAATTACTACCTGTATTTAAAAATGTGAAAAGGATGAAGTACATTTTGAGTACGGGAAATTAATGTGGCAAAGCTTGTGGAATGGTGCAAAAGATTGCACATAATTGTATATCATGGTATTTCTTTTTTAAAAAAAGACATTTAAAGTTGTATTTGAGTGAAGAGGTATTTCAATAGGCATAAGAGTGTGTAGAAAATAATTTATGTATGTTAAGTGCTCACAGACTAGTTTTTGGTAGCTTTTGTTATCCCAGAATGATTCACAATGAAGCATACTGCATTGTAAGGGACTGATCTTTCACAGGCATTTACCCTTGTTCTGCATAAAATGAGCAGTATAGACTATTGAAACCTCTCCAAAGACATCCAAATGTTAATCTGAATAATGACAGACTTAAAATTAAGTAGTTTCCTATAATCCATCCAATTTAAGCAAAGCAGATCTAAGCAGATCTAATTATGCTGCACATGTACTACTACACAGTAGTATAAGTGAAGGCATATAAGGAATTATTTCTGAGTCACAGTTTTTCAAGCTTTTTTTTTGGTGACATCAACTCTTTGTCTACCAGACTTCAATTTGAATTGTGAAAAATTAAAATTGAGGTATTTATAGATATATTTATCTTTTTCTATAGATATAGGTCTTCAGGTATAAATATTACTTTCCACATCTTAATTTATATTTTTTAAATATATGGAAATATGTATTTCCATACTTCAAAATATATTAAAAAATGGGAATAAGATGATGTTATACTGACGTTTTACCTATTTTTTCCTTCTCTTCGTGCTCCTTGTCAAAATGAATGGTCATAAAATTTCCTGTATTAAATATAGAGGTGAACTCAAAGTCTTCCTGTGTTTAAGGCATACAGGTTAATTTGGGTGCATTACTACTGCAGTGTTACTGTAACTTACGCCAATATTTTTAAATTTTCCTTATTTCTCTCTGCACCCTCTGTGTTTAATAGAAATACTAAATAGAATTTTATTTCTGTGATAAATTACACAAATGGAAGTGAGATTTATTTACCTGTCCTTTTACCCTGGAATTGTTATTAACTGTTGTCTTAACAGGGTAAAGCTATCTTTCAGCCTTACATTTATGTTGACTTACTGAGAAGTTTCTGTGACTTACAGATATAGAAACTAAAGGATTCTGTAGTTTGAAAACTCAAAACATAGTGAAGAATACCATTTAAAAAAGGATTTTGCTTATGAACTAAACCACAAAAAATAGTGGGAAAATGTTTTACAACTAAATTTTAATGTATTTTTCTTCCTAGAAACACATCTTTCAGTGTCTTAATAAAATTAATATCTCAAATGGAGCTTTTGAGTCATTTTACGCGGTGGGGTTTTTGTCTCCTTAATGTATTGATGGTCATTGTCTTGCGTATATGTTTTTCATTCTTAAATGTACATGCTCAAGTGAACATTTTGGAATCATGTCTGTAAATATATGCACCTTTTCCTTCTAGCTTTGGAAGATTACATTAACCATAGGAAAAATTAAATATTAAAGTATTCATTTTTTAAAATTCTTTACATATCTTAGCAAAAGGCAATAAAACAGTTGCATCACTTTTCTCTAGTAGTGCTCTGCCTTAGGAATATGTAGCCAATTTTAATTTTGTTTATCTCCATCCTCCTTATCCCTGCACACCAAACCTGTTTTCATCATTGGGCCGAAACCAGATGGAAGCCAGCTGGAACCTTAGACCATAGCTCTCAATTGTGTTGCTAGCATTCACTCAGTCAAGTAACTGTTTCTCATTCCATGAAAAAAAGGCAATATTTAACACAGACAATTGCCTGATGTAATAACTCAGGGTTTAGTTATTCTGATTAAGACCCATAGGCATCTTTTAAGATGATTTAAGATGATTAAGACACATAGGCTACTTTTGTACCTTTAAAACAAACAAACACAAAAAACCCACAGAAAAAAAAAAAAAAAAAAAAACCACATAAAAACAACACAACAAAAATTAAACCTCCAATGTCTTCTGTGTGAGCAGACAGGAGGCCTTCCAAATTGTTACTACATGTCTTCAGAAGGAATTAGGCTTTAAGAGTTTTATTGTAGTGACAAGGACACTGAGGTTTACAGATTTTTTTCTGTTTGCTAAAGCTGATGGCTGGCATTAGTAGGCATCAGTGTGTCAGTCTATGGATGTTAAGAATCAAAGGTAAGAATCATTTTCACATAGTATTACTTTTGCTCAAATGCAAGCCCATTCACTGACCATGTTAATGTTCAGTCTTAATTAAGGATTTGTATAGCCAAATCATTTCATTTTTTTTTTTCACAATATTTCATTGGCTATTTCCTACTTAGGCAGCTAAAACACCCATCCAGACCAATAGCTTTCATTATTTCATTTACTGTCTTGCATGAACTCAATCCCAAACAGTTGCTCTTCTGTAAGTATGGTAATACTTAAAAGCTGTCTTTGGTTTATTAAAGACATAAGTGCCATCTATTCTTATATATGCTGTCCTAAGATAACTTTCTTGAGATACCACATAATCTTATTAGCTTGGCTTCACACCCTTCCACCAATTATCTTTTCTGTTGTATATTATAACAAGAGTGGAGAAGATCTTTGTGATCAGAACACCACCACAGGAGGTGCTGTACTATGGAGCACTTTGGTGCTAAGTAGTTGTATAGTCATAGCTTGCTCTTCTAAATACTTCATGTTTCTTCACCTTTCATTGAATTTCAGTGTATTAAATAGATCAGTCTTCTCTTTTTCATTTAGGTTATATTTACCAGATGATTGCAAATATACTGCTGCTCCAAGTTCATTTTTTGACATATTTGCCGGTAAGTAAGCATGTATGTAATATTAAAAATATTAAGGTGTCAAGGGTATGAGTTCAACTAACCCTTGAATGTACTCCTTAGGGTACAGCTGCGTAATAATTTATCCTGTTAATTCCCCATCTTACACAGAATATAGATTAAAAACTTCAGTGTGGTGTTACTGTAATAATGCACCTCCTGAATATGTTAGAAATCTCCCAGAAGTTTTCATGCAGGACTGAAATGGGACAAGAAGTCAAAATGGAATCTTCAACCACTCAGCTATTCTGGTTTGTTGTTACTTATGTTTACTAACACTTTATGAGCCTTCCATTTGATTGACGGTTGATTTAATGAGACATGCTTTTGGCAGAAGAGTTATAAAGCTGGACCATTAAAACCAAGTGACTCATTGTGAAACAATGCTGTTGGCTTAATAACTTAAGTTATTGAGTTAATGAATGGGATACAGTCAAGCTTGGTGCCCAGATCAATAGAAGCATGCAGTTAACTATCCAGTGAGTCAGATGATGCAGCCTAATGGAATCCATAATTCCAGGGATGTAGGAAACCGTGCCATTAAAAGTTGCTGCAAATCTTCAACAGAACATGTATATTATTCCTTACTTTGAAATAACTTTGATTAAATATTGCACCAGGTTTAAAGAAATTCAGTTGATATCTTACTGTAATAACATGGCTATGGCTCTGTTGACAAATATTTTTGTTCATCTTATACATAGAAATAACATTAGAAACGCCCATCCTACCAAAAGTGTGATGTAGGCCATAATCCCAGCAGTGTTCTCTCATCAGACTACAATTTCAGTTTATGCATGTATTTCAGAAAAGGGCTTAGCCCGTATTAAGATTATCTGGGAGAATTCCCTTTGAATAAATTATTTCAAGTTAGCTGTATTTGCTGCTAATATTTTAATCTCTTTTTACAATTTTTTTTCCCCTAAGCTTTACCAGTGCTAACATTTTGCCTATTTTGTTACACTTTCTGTACAAAAAGGCTACAGTAAATGTCTAGCAATGAAGGTAATGTGTAGGTCATAAGCAAGTGAATTATTAAACTTCTCGGTAGTGTCTGCAGGTATGCAGGTACCATTGCTTGGTTAGAGTATAATCCTGGTGGCTTTTAAATCCTACAAGGTAGCCTGACAGTACTGACCAAACTGAAACAACTCTTGAAAAGGACTTTGCTAACAATTCACTCTGTCTTCATTTCATCTTTTGTTCTCCACCACAGTGGTAAACAACTCTGGATTTTTATATCCCCTTCTGCTGCTTGCAGTCTTCCAAGTACAACTATAGATTTTTGAGTAGTTCTTTTAGCAAAGACAATAAAGAAAGAAAACACATTTTTCAGAGCATATTCTCAAAGGACTATATGAAATACGTATATGGTATATAAAATACCTCCATCTGCTTCTTCAGATCCTCTTTAAAGAGAAAATATAGTGTTAGAGTATACATTTTATCTGAATCTGTTTCTTAACTCTCTTAATTTATAAGGAACTTTAAATGCCAATTAGCTTATTGGCAACTCCTTACAACAATAAGTTGTATAATAATCAGTGTTATTTTTGGTAATTGTTTTGATTATTCTTTTTTTTTAATCTTAAAATTAATACATGCAATTCATGTATTAAGGATTTTACCGGTAATTGAATATGGTTATTTTACCTAGAGTTTCTAACTCATTTTCAGATGGCTTGGACATAAAAAAAATAACTTAGTTGTTATAAGTAAAACCAAATTACAATCTTTATTTCTGTTGAAAATAAGTTAATATTAACACTTATAAAGCTAGAAGCTGGAAATATGGGAGAATGAGTATGTGGAGATGCAGATAGCAAACTGCACAATCAGGGATGCTCTTTCTGTAAGAGGAGCTGAGCTAAATGCCTCCTTTAGCATGTATTCAATCCATAGTAATGTCAAATACCTTACATTTTTAAAAGCCTAGTATTATTTTCTGCCATGGGTAACCCAGAATGTTACTGTATTCCAGATCTATCCATGCCCAAAATTTGTTACTGTCTCTTTAAGACCCTGCAGCCGGAAAATGCCACTGGGAAGAGTGGTACTGTAAGCTTTTTTTAAAGTCGTTTTTTGCAGGCAGCTCAGCCTCTTTGACTGCCTAATTTTTGCCTTGCTGGGCTCTTCATTTTTGCTGAGGCAGGACTCTCACTCTGGCTGCTTTCTTTGGCTCTTTTCTTCTTGCTATAGAGCCGAGGCAGTGTGGACAGAGGCTTTTCAGGTTTGGGTTCTCTTTTGGGTTTGTTTTTTCTCATCTCAGAGAAGCTGCAGTTAGTGGTCTTGGTCTGCCTCAGGGCAAATTCCACCAGCAGCGCCTGGCCAAGGAGAGAAGACCACAAGCCACCCCAGCCCCACTGTCCTGCCTGGCCTGCCCTACCATCTCCTGCAAGAGAAAAGCCAAGTTCCTTCACAAGTTCTAGCCCCGTGATCCGGAGAATACCAGTTGGAGCTCCAGCCATCAGGGAGATAAGCGGAGCAGTGAGCAGAGGGAGGACTGGCACTCTTTTTCCCTTGTCCATGAGACATGCTCGTCTGGGGAGAGCCATTTTGGTGGGGTGGTACCCTGTGAGATGTAGCAATATAGTATCTAGCAATTGTTTACTGTTATTCTTTGCCTGATGCTGTTCCGATTGTTAGTAAATTCTTGGTTTTTCACTTACTTCTAGTCGTATTCATTCCTTATTGGTGGAAAAGTTTTGGTTAAGCCTATAATGGGAAGCAACTCATTTCAGAGTGTTTCTTCTTAAACTCTTTAAAACCAAGACATAAAATATAACTAGTGAACTAGTATAGCTAAGTTGTCTCTTTAGTTCTTCATACCCTTCCAGTGAGGTTTATTATGGTGGTTCTTTGACCTGACACTCATGTAGATGATGAGAGGAACTGCTTTTTTAAACTATTAAAAAATCAGCAATCCAGAAAACTATTTAGATCTTCTGTGAAAAGTGCTGAAAACATGCAAGGAATTCTTCTTTTATTATAGAGGACTCACTGTGTATTTATGGCTTTCAAAATAGTGTCCCTTTCTCTCTACCTCCATTACAGGAGGAGAACAACAGAACGACTGTACTGAGACAAAGAGTCTACCTAACCTAGTATCTGGTCCTTGGCAGCCAATAACTAGGGAAGAAGATAAGATTAAAGAATTGTAAATGACAGTATTGCAAAGTATTCTGAAAGACTTCACTAACATGCAGATCAGGGACTTCCAGAAAAAGGGACATTGTCTCCACACTTAATAATTCATTATGGATTTCTCTATGTAGAAAAATATTGAAATGTAATCTCGATCCTGATCATGATACAGATCAAAGTGTTTTTCTGTATAACTGTACCTATGTTGGAATGTGCTTTAACATTAAGATTGTGCATTTCATTCAAATTTGTGTGGAAAGCTGTTGAAAACCTGAGGATGGGTTTGATATTTCTGTCATGGTAAATTGCTGAAGAACTGCAACAGTTGCTTCACATCTAGTATAGCAGCACATAAGGCAGAACTATATGGCTTTGAAAATATGGAAGATAGGAATTTTTCTGTGAAACATAGAAGTAAACCTGACACTCCTTCCATCATAGCACAGTATCTGTCCCTGTGAATGGTGTATTTCTATCTGCTATGGAATAGAAAGCTTCAGCTCTGCTCATGCAGCATTTATCTGTTGCTTGTCCTGGTGTACATCCTTACAGATTGCAATGCACACTGCAGAATGTACTATAATCATGTAATTTTTTTCATAATAGATCATAATGCAGACTACTTACTTATATTAAGTAAAAAGAGGACTAAATAAGAGTTCTTCAAATATAGTCCTATAATGTTACAAAGCAGAGCAATGCAGAGTTCCCAGGCAAATGCAAAAGAGAACTCCTTTATTGCAAAAACCAGGCCTTTTTAAGCAGTTAGCTTTTTGATCAGTTACATACTTCTAAAATACAAAAACATCATCCAAACAACCACCATACACAATGATGTTAACACACAATGGTTATATAACTTGTTTTTCTATCTCTAATTCAGCTGAGTCACTCACAGCAGCCTTTTCTACTTAGCCAAAGTAACAGGAGTGAGCCATGGTTTTACAAGGCCATCCTTTTGTAAAGTTCTACCTATCTGCAACACTACAGCATGTTATTAGTGTTTAAAATGACAGTACACATGCTTCTCTTATCAAAAGAGAGAGATCCAGATCTAAAGGTCTTGGGACTTCTAAAGAAATTTGTACTTTGAAAGAGATACAGAAGTATTCTGTGTATTGACAAGTAATCAGCTTGGCATACACTGGAACTTTGGGACAACATTGCCAGAAAGAAAGGAACTAAACTTATCATGGAGCTACAGAAGTGATAGACTAAAGACAGCCATTTGCCAATAACTGTAATACCATTTCAGAATGATTCTGCTAATGTTCCATGAAAATACCTCTAGTAAAGGTAGATGAATTTCTGTAGCTTTGTAAACTTCTGAACTACATTTTTCTTAACCATTTTCTTTCATGGAAGTCTTTACTCAGTGTAAATTTGATATGAGTTGGTGGGTTCATCAGGTTCTGAGGGTTGATTTGAATGTTCTGCTCTATGCCTTACCTAATAACATACAGAACAAAGTACAAAAATGGTTAGTGACAATGTAAAAGAAGGTGAGGTTTTTCACACCATAACTAATAGGGTTTCCATAAGGGAGGGGAGCTCTTTGAACACCCATCTGACAATATCACCATCTTACTTTTTCTGGTTTGGATAAAACTTTGTGCTGACAAAACCACACGTCAAGTTAGGATAAAGCACCACATGTTTGCATTGGACAATGAACTACAGCCCCCCACACTGCTGCTTAGATCTGGTCCTCTATTTTTAGCTGTCTTGGGCAAGGAATCACCCTATGAAGGTAGAAAAGGAACTCTGTGGAGTCCCACTAAGAGTCCAGTGGTGCTGACTCTGCAACAAAGACTATCTGTCTATACACACCCACACACCCACACCCACACATATATATATATATATATATATATATATATGGATTGGCCACAGGTGGCACTTGAGTAGCTCTGTGTTCTGGACCAAAAATTGGCATCATCTCACTGGCTAATACCCTATATTGAGTCAATGAAGGGTCTACAGACCGAGCTGTCACTGAAGAAGGTGAAAACCTGAATTAATCAGTTTCTCCAGACACTTTGGCTTTAAATGAGATGCATCTTTATTAGGAGCATGCCACTGGAACTGTAAAATGCTGTGGGACAATGCTGTTAGGAGGGCAGATTATGCTTTATCAGCAAAATTCCCTGTGGCACTAGTCACCATCAAGGACCTTGCTTTCAAGGACCTTACCCTACTTGGCTGGAATTAGACTTGGTTGTGAAGCCACTTCACAGAATCACAGAATATTCTGACTTGGAAGGGACACAAGAATCATCGAGTCCAACTCGTAGCCCCGTAGAGGACATCCTCAAGAATCGCATCGTGTCCCCGTGACACGTGATGTCCAAACGCTTCTTGAACTCTGTCAGGCTGGTGCAGTGACGACTTCCCTGGGCAGCCTCTACCAGTGCTCAGCCACCCCCTGGGTGAAGAATCTTCCAACAGCAGGACCCTCGTCTCCCCCGTGCGCGGTGGCGCTGAGCGTGGCCGTTCCCCGGCGCTCACAGAGGCTCACAGGGGTTTCACCCGAGCTTTCCGAGCGCGCCTTCTGCCGCCGAGCCTGCACTGCTGCGGACCCGCGGCTCCCGCCGCCCCCGCCAGAGGGCGCCCGCCGCCCCCGGCGCTGCCGGGCCTGCGCAGCAGCGGCGGCGGCCGAGCGCAGGCGCGGGGCCGGGCCGGGGCGGGAGCGGCGGCGGCGGTTGCTCCGTCACGGGAAGGGCGGAACGCGGCGGCGGCGCCCGTTTCCTCCGTCGCGTCTCGACGGCTGCGGCGGCCGCGGCCGGGCTCGCCGGTGGCCGGGCGGCGGAGAAAGGATGGCGTACTTCGTGGAGAGCTTCTGGGTAGGGCAGCGCCGCGGGCCGGTGACGCCGCGCCGCGGGCGGAACGGGCAGGGCGCGGCGCGGGACAGCCACGGTCCCCGCTGCGAGAGCAGCCTCGGCTCTTACGCCACCCCCGGGACTGGGCCGGGGCCTTGCGTCCAGGCGTTCTTGCCCGCTGCGCCCGCCACGGCGGGGCTGGGCCGCGGTGAGCGGGGTACCTGCGGGATACGGCAGGGCAAGGGGGACGACGCCACCGTGCTCGGGCTCCGCTGCGGAGAGACGGCGGGAAGAGGGATGGGGTGGTATGGGGATAGGATAGGATAGGATAGGATAGGATAGGATAGGATAGGATAGGATAGGATAGGATAGGATAGGATAGGATAGGATAGGATAGGATAGGATGGGGTGGGTGGTTGCCATGAGGCGCTGGGCCGAGGAATGCGCGGAAGCCACTCTGTGCACAGGGGTCCGGCGCTCGCAGTCAGCACGGTGCCTGGGGGTGACTTGGGCTGCAGTGAGTCCTGGTGCTCTACGGGAGAACAGCACGGGCTGTCGCAGCTTCACATTTGTTTCACGCAAAGGCAGAGCTGCGCCTCGGCGCTCCGCGCTTTTGTACCGGTAGCTCGTCTCCGTGTGCCCGTGAGGAGGTACAGCCGAGCAGCAGCCGGCTTAGGGGAACAACAGGCTTTCCAGCTTGCTTTGGACATGCGTCACCTTTGCGCAGATATCTGGTTTATGAAATAGGTAGATATATATGGATGAAAGTTAAATGGATTGAGTTTCGTGTGAAACGCAACTAGTTTTCATTATGACCTCTGCTAGTTTGAAACATTAAAATAAGTGTTCTCCTAGTCACCGTACTGTTTACAAAGTTGCTACTTTTTAAATTCTTTATGTGCCTGTCGGCCAAGAAGTAGCAGAAACATAAAAATTGTTATTGCTTGACACTGAAGTGAAAAAGAGACAAAATATCTTTTACATGCATGACTTTTTAGTTGTACGCAACAGTTATGCTTAAAGTTCAGGAAAAACTAATTTCACTATTACACTGTTCTTGAATATAAGGCATAGCTCAAGTTTATGTTTTGTTTGCAGTCTTGTGCTTAGTTTTGACTTCTTTGCTTTCAATATACTATTAAAATTTAATGACCCAAGATACTAGATTTGCTCTCTTGGCATACAAATCTGCTTAATTTGAAGACTCAGTGTGAGAGATCGTATTAAACTAACATGTGGAAGAATTTTGTCTTTCATAAAAATAATATTAGAATTAATATAAAAATGCATTTTGATTGGAAAAGCTTCTAAGATTAAAGCAAAACAGAAGTTGTTTATTCAGCTATCATAACTGAATTTGAGCTTTCTATAAGCTTTGTTGTGTACTGTGGTACATTCATTTAACTGTCTCATCAGTTGTGTTTTGTTAGTAAGTTGATTAAATTGGGCCATTCCCATATGTTCTGTTTCCACGTCTGTGTCTTCACAAATGCTTTCAGCAAGTATGAGGTAGAAGATATCTACCTCAAATTCCCATTTCTCTCTTTCTGCTTTAAAGAGTCTCTACCTATAGCTTTGTTGGCAAAACCCCTAGTGTGGGTTACCAATGAGTGCCAAGACATGGATGATTCCTTCTGTTAGTACAGGTTTTTCTCATATGTCAGAAATGACACAAGGTAGGCCGAGAGGTTTGTTTGTGTTTGTCTTGTGATGATGACAAAGACATTAGATGGGGTCTTAACTTGCAAAATTTGACCAAGAAATTTTTGCGATACCATAAACAGGGTTTTATTTTGTATAGAAGTAAAATTAAAAGGAATAGGGAATGCTCCTTCTTTCCTTCTGTGGGTGAATATTTTTCAAGATTAACTGTAATGATGGATTTGTAAAATCTGAAACTATTGAGTTTCTGTATATCCTCAGAACTAGGTATAAATTATAGGTTTGTGCATTTTCAATCATTAGTCATCTTCATTTGCACTAACATTTCAGAACAGGTTATTGGTCAGAACTGCTACTGCTTTGGAAGACTTGGGAAGCAATCCATGTAGGCTCTGAATTATGGTGAGAAAGTTAAGCTGGGAACTAGAAGATACATGAAAATGCAATGAATGCATAATGACTAAAAATAATGAAGAGAAATTTGTAAAGAGAAAGGAAGGTGGTAGTATGTAGAACTCCAGAAGGATTGTTTTGTCATATCTTCCTTGCCCTTCTAGGTAACCCCAGACAAAATATTTTTGGAAATATGGAATAGCATAGTTATGCTTTTTAAAGCACTGATTTAAAAATGTATCTAAAACATAATTAATATTCAATTATTTGACATAGATGCTGTTATTAACTTGCAACTGAAATTGTGATTTGGAAATAAAAGTCTGGATCTTAAGCTGTATGATGCTCTCCCTTGATTTAGTAATTTGCTGTGAGTAATAAGAAAAGAGATCAGAAACTTAAGGGACTTTAATGATTTCACCAGAAAAGGGGAGTGACATGTATGAGAGTATCAATTTCTGATACACTATTTAAGCTGCTGTCTTACTAAATGTGATCATGTAAACAAAACAAATTTTACTTTCTTTGTTGCAAGTCTTGAAAATTATCCTGATGCTTTCCACTTGCACTGCTTTTGAAAGTGTTTAAATAATTGCATACTTTGGTTTTGTTGTTGTTAGAGAATGTAAGAAAATTGGATGAGCCTGCTATATCTTCAGTGTTCTGTAAGAGATCAGTGAGAGATAAATAATACTGTTTTCAGGATGTGCAAAGCTGAAGTAGAGAGACCTCTACTGTCATTTAAAAAATTTACTATCACTTGGAAAATGTAAGGGTCTGCTAATGCAGCATGACATTTTAGAGCAATTTTCCAAGCCAGGAGGATATTTTTTGGGTATCAAAAGTTATGAACTAGTAGTACATGCTATAAGTGGCTTTGATTTTTGTGTCTGAGTGTTATGCATTCAAGTCACATGTCCAAATATTTCCAACTCGTAATTAGGATTGTCATAAAACACTGTATGCTTGCTCTTGTGTATATGCTACATCAAAACAATGTCATAATTTAAAGGTAACCCTATCATAAACTATTTCTGTTAAGCATAGCTACATTTTGTCACTTTGAGTACACTGTTACTGGTATAGGAGTATAGAAAGTGGTGTTTATCACTGACTTAACAGAAAATATTACTTAGACTTTGATTTTGTATTTAAACTGACCAGTGCAGGTGATTCTTATGACATAGTTTAAAGGAATAACTTCTGACAAGTCAAGAAAAATAAGCATCTTCCAAACCAGTTGGTTGTTGGTTATGAATTGTTTAAAATTAACCAAATTAATTAAGCTATTGGAAGTTCTTTGAATAGCTGAAGCTGGCTTCTGTGTAACTCTATGCGCGATAACTTTGGAAGTTCTGGCATATAAAAACATATGTATAAATTGGTTTTGACAATTTAAAAAAAAATATTTTAATTGATTGCTTTACTTGTAGCTTTTGAGAATGGCTGTGTTGAAGATTCCTTTTTTTTTTCCAAATACTTTTTGTGGAGTATAAAGGTTGACAGTATCCTGGTTTAATAATTATAGCTTTGTGAAGAAGCTTGCTCTATCAAGGGTAAGATGTATTGTCATATGAACTTTTAAGTATATGAGTGGCACAAAGACTTGTCCTGCTGACATCTGGAGTTACATTCGTATGTCTGTGCAGCACTACTCTTCTGCTAGGCATACAGCTGGATGGTCTGTTTCAGGAGAGCTATTGTGCAATATTTACTTAGTATCCTCTGTGTGTGTGTACATGTAGCATGAGTTGGCAGCCTTCCATTTGTTAGTTAAAAAATATTTTTAGTTACCTATATAAGGTGGGAAGTCTCTGTCCTTCCACATATGCACAGAGCTTCTCCGGAGCTGATCTTTATTTGATATGTTGAAACAGGAAAGTGAAAATTGAAGTTGACAGGTTGTTTTTGTGTTCAATCTTCTCAAAACTTTCAGAACTGAAGAAGATACATTACCTGTGTAAGCATCAGGTGACTGCTTTTCTTTCACATTTCAGTGAATTTTCTACAGCTCTTTCAGACACTCAGAAATTGAAACTTATGGATAGGTAACTTTCAAAAATGTAAGACCATAATATTAATAACAGGAGTATTTTTATGTATTCAGGGCCCATTAAATTAAATTATTTTCTAGGTAGAAAGCATGGAAGACATGCTATTTATTTGAAACTGCAACAAGGATTAACAGTTTAAATAACATGACAACAGTGTGTGTCAGAGCATCTAAAATGAGTTTACATAGTCCTGAATTTAATATCAGACCAGTCAGAGTCACCATAATGTAACCATTTATTTGTACTGGGTAAATAGAAAATTGTGTAACAGAGTATAATGTTTTTACGCTAATAGATGTTAATGTTGAACAGTTTTAATCCAAAGGAGACAGAGCTTGCACTCAAACAATTTGATTGGAAATATAGAAAATAAATGCTGCTACAGATTGCCTAGAAATTTCTGGCTATTTTACTAAATGCGCATTTTAAATTCAGAATTATTTTTATTGCAACAAACAAACTTATTCTTAAAAATGTGAAGTATTTTAAGTAATTCAGTCCCACAGAGTTCCTGTAATGTGTTTCCTGTTATGCACAAGTCATGGAAAAGCTGATTTCTGACTATGCATTTGCTGACGGGGCTACTTTCATTTCCATTAGGAAATCTTTGCAACTAGTTCTTGATAAAGGGAAATGGAAGGACTTGTTGCTTTTGTTTTCCATGACTTAATTTGTTTTGTGTAAAAAGTTGGTCAGTAATACTTTGTTGTAGGTTTATTTAAGTGTTTACTTATATTAGAAGTCTTGCTTTCTCTAATGGCTTGCTGTCAGGGGACATCAATGCTCTAGATACCGAAGAGCTTTCTTACAGTAGTATAGAATAGGAAATCTCAGAACAAACACCATCTTCTGAAGAGAGTTTTGTTAGCTCTGAGTAAGAAGGAGAAAACTGCTAATGGACTTCAGAGTAATTAAATGGTGCCTATATGGAGAGATTGCACTCTCATACACAGTTTTACATTTGTTTTTTATTGAGTAATCACAGGATCACCTTCAAGAGATGGTAGTTTACCTACAAAATGACATTCAGAATGTCTGTTAAACTGATCTTGAAGTCTGTTACGTAGAGCCTGATGTTATATATAACAGCAGAAGATTGTCTTTCTCCACTATGCAACTTGTGGAAGAATCTGTATCTGACTTAACTGTCTGTTATACCAGTGAATGGTAATTGCTTATGAATGGGAGTGGAAGGTTTCATCAATTCCCTCTGCTATATGCTGCATTAATTTATTTTTAAGTAGGCCAGTACTAGTGTTCCAGTGATCACAACTATTACTGTTGCCACTAGGGAGGAGCAAGTAAAAACACCCAATGAAGAAAAAGTGACTAAGACACAAAATTTCCATGTACAGAATTCTATACAATATGTGTGGGAAGGAGAAATGTTGAGAAAAGACAAGCAAAACACAAACAATGTTGATGGCATATGTGCATGTAAGAGGATAAATACTTAATTGGCTTTTGTAAATTGAACAACTTCTCCTTTTCCCACCACATACATCTGTCTTGTTATGCTAAATACAGAGCCTTAACTCTGATTGCTGCTCTTCGTGAATATAACTATGGAATGGAAAAGTTGTGGAAAGGCTGTATAGCTTTTCCTAAAGCAGAAAAACATCTGCTCTCTGCATTGAGACACTGTACTTAATTTGGTTTGGGTAGGTGTATGTCTCCAAACATGAGCAGAATGATCATCAGGTTAGTCATCAGAACTGTTGGTCATGTGAAGAGTTTTGATATTTGTGCTTTTAGATAGAGTCTGATACAGGTAATATACGTTATACTTCACATTATATTTACAAGTGAAGACATGCCTTTTAGGTGTACCAGACTTAAGTAGGCCTTCAAATCTGTGAGCCTGCTTTTGACTTGCTGCTTTGTTTAAACTTCAATGTCTTTTGCACATAGGTTCTTAACCTCTGATAATCATTGATAGTGTATAAGAGATGAGTCTTTTGGGGGACTCAGTTGAGGGAAGTATCTGTTCTGTTTCTCTGTCATGCTTTCTACTATTGATTGTGTAGTGAGGAAAAAGAATAGGACTGATTAGAAAACCTAATTTAAGTGGGAAAATTATTTCCTTTGCCGTAACCTTCAGTTACAGTTAGAGAACAAGATAATGATGGCAGTTGGTTGTTCAGGCTCATTTCATTCTCTAAAGATTTGCATGGTTACATTTCTGATGGTTTATCAGGAAGGCTGCAGCAAGAGGCTGGCTCCTGGCTGTGCTACCCTTCCTGCATTACTAAATTGGCAGGAAATTTACAGAACTCCAGTGTAGAGAAGAGAAGGTCCCTTTAAAAGCTTCCATTATGAAAAGTTTAGAAGCGGCCTATGTTCAACACATTTTGGTAACATGTTGGTTTAGCTGGAAGAAACACCTTAAAGCAAAGAACATTTCATAAAGGAGAATTTTATTCGTTTTTCAGGAAGAAGTGCCTAACATTTATTTGTAAATGTTTATCTATAAATTTGGGTACAGTGACAACTTTGGAGAGGTTAAATAAGAATTATATTCTGTATTCTAATTGAAAATACCAATGAAGTCTTAATTATAATGCAGTGGCATTCAGGGTTTATATTAAGTAACTACATAAAGTTAATAAGTTAGTGCACCAGTATTCAGAGTAACTGCAGGCTTTAAACTACAAAGAAAAATGTTTAAATAGGGGTGAAAGGGGAAACAAACTCTTCAGGCTGGTATTTGAGTAGGACAACATTTAAATAAAGTTGCATTTTCTAGTAATTGGTGTTCTTATCTTTCTTTTATTTTTCAAGTTTGTAGAAGCCTTGCTCTGTGGAGAGTCCTTTTAGAGTTTGCTGTATTTTCATGTGTTCTGTTTAGTTTTGTTTGTACTTTTTACAGACTGTAATTGCACTTATACCAAACTAATCTGAAATTTGGTGCACCTTTTCAGGTTACAGCTTACTTCAACCATGGAAACTATGATTTTAAGGTGCTTTTTTTCCTTTGATTTTGTTTTTCCCAATGCTTGGAAGAAGTAAAACAAATAATCCTAACTAGTAATCTGTATCAAATTGCCTTCAGTTATCTATTATTTGTAAATTTATGTGTCTCTCTATGGTGTCCTTTAAGGCAACTTGAAACTTAGTGGAATTGGGCTTAATAACACGGCTGCTGTGAAGTTTTTCTATCCACCCATGACTGCTCTCCTTATTTAAGACGGCAGATCCCTGCATGCCTTCTCGCCCCGCCTCTTCTGCTGAGCAATACAGCTTGTTTCCTTACAGTGATCTGGATCAGTGATTCTTGGTTTTATTTGCTAGCTTTATTTTTCAGCTGTATAATTTCCCAGATAAGGTTTGCTTTATGGCTGCACAAACAAATTTTTGCAGAACTAAACAGGCAGAAATGTTTTGAAGCATACAAGACCAAATTCTTGGGCTTTTCTCACTGACAGTATAGACCTGCCTTTGTTAAAAGTTCAGGATTTTAAGGAGGATGTGAAACTATTTGAATGCATCCAGAAGAGGACAAGGTTGGTGAGAGTGCTGGAAGACCTGTCCTGTGAGGAGCCACTAAGGACTTTGGGCTTGTCTAGTTTGGAGAAAAGGACACTGAGGGGTGACATCATTGCTCTCTACAGCTTCCTGAGCAGGGGAGATTGGGAAGGGTGATGCCCATCTCCTCTCCCTGAGAGCTAAGGATAGGATATGTAGGAATGGTTGAAAACTGTGACAGGGAAGGTTCAGATAGGACACTAGGAGGCATTTCTTTGCTCTGGGATGGTGGTCAAACAGTGGAATGGGGTACCTCGAGATGGTGATCAGTGCCCTGAGCTTGTCAGTATTTAAGGGACATTTGGACAATGCCATCAACATCATGATTAAACTTTTGGTCATCCCCGAAGTGCTCAGTCAGTTGTATTAAATGATTGCTGTAGATCCTTTCCGGCTGAAATAGTCTATTCCATTCTATGCTGTACCATCCTGTTCTTCTTTCCCTTCCACTCTGAACATGCATGCAGTTTTCCTGAGGGCACACTTTGCACCTTTTATAAAAGCAGGATTATGGATCTGAAGCTTTTGTGAGGGAGAAGGGGAATGGATAGTCTGACAGGAAAACTTTAATAGTAGCAATGCTATTATGCTGTGCCTTGCCTTCCTTTCATTTCTGTTGCTTTTTGCTATAAGGAGGAAGTTCATTATAGTGCCAGAGGTCATAAGCTGGCTGAGTTTATTAGTCAGTGCTTAGAGTAGTGTCTCAGTTTTAATAGTGAGGTGAGCCGTACTCACTGGAAAATGTCTTAAAATTAAACTTAGGAATAGACAGAGAAGCTGTGAGTGAGAAGGAAAAGATTAGTGATTCGTTTTTTAACCAGTTTTACAAGAAGCAGGGGAAGAGAAATGAAGAGTGAAGGGCTGGAGAAGTATGATATCAAGTAATCCTAACTGAAAATAATGAAAAGGATGAGATGATAAATGGAGAGTACAGTATTTAGTACTGTATTTAGTATTTAGTACAGTATTTAGTGTTTAATATGATGGGAAGTGAAAGAATACAAGACCCCTAGAAATCTACAACAGAAATGTCTTTGACAATAGCCTAGAAATATATAGCTAGAAAGGTAGTGGTAGCAACTGAGGTGGTCTTTGTTTAGTTTACACATTCATGGGATTCATGGGAACTAACAGCAATTGCTAAAAAGCAGAAGCATTAGAAATAATTAACTTACTGATGAAGTGATTAAGATGAAAAGCAGTTATGAAAATACGTAGTTTCAGCATGTTATGTTTCATAGTTCTACTTTTTGTTTATCTTTAGGGAGAAAGGAACAATGGCTTTGATGTCCTCTATCATAATATGAAACATGGACATTTGTCAACAAAGGACTTAGCAGATTTTATTAGAGAAAGGTAAGTATTCATCCTATATTTTTAATATAGTATTTATTGGTTTTATTGTTTGTCATTGCATTTAACAGTAGCGTGCAAAATATGTTAACAAAATTCAATTATCAAAACTCAATTATCGTTTTAATATACCTCTTGCATTCTACAGGAATATCTATACTTATTCCATTAGCTTAGAACTGAATAGGAGCTCTTAAGCATCAGTTTCTAGTTAGCAAGCTTCTAATTTTTCAGGTTTCATTTAAAAGAATAAAAATCTAGAATTGTTGTATTAGGTGTCCAGCAGTTTATTTAAATTAATCCAAATTTTTCATTTGGAAGAAAAAGGAAGAAGAATGATAAGTTAAAGTGGCAGAAATTATCAGAATTACAAAGTTTTTACTATAGATTTGGAATTAGGCTACTAGCAACTTCTAGTATAAACTTTAAAAAAATTATATTTTCAGAAGCTGAGACACTAGGTTTGTTAAAGAAAGAGAGTAATACATAGGGACAAGAAAATAATATGCAGAAAATAACACAGGTTCTACTATATTGAATGGAAGGAACAGGACTGAAATCTGAAAATATGACAACTTCCAAAACAGGAGACCTAGTGCTGCATTTAGTTCTTTGTGAAAGATGACTGCTGCTGCTACATTGAACATATATATTTCCCTTCTGAACAAAATTACTTATATGCCTACTTTGGCATTCTGCCTTTCCTTAGTTACTGACACTAGATAACACATGGAAAATAGTTGCAAGGTATTGATTGAGGACCTGTTTCATTCCTGTCTTCTTGCATTAGAAGCTGTCAAACTGGAATTCTTCTTCAAAATTTAAGTTTTGGCCTCAAATAGATCTCAGTTTAAAAAGTACTTCCAAATTTCCACAAAATATAACCACCACGAATCTGACAGATATTCCATTGCACTAACATTAGCGTAATTACAAAGTGAATTGGAGAAAATTACAAAATTTCACTAAGTAGAAATGGGTGAGTTCCAAAGTCCAAATGCGATGTCTTTTTTTGGAAAGACTGTACAACCAAGGAATCTTCTGTTTTTCAAGTCCCCACTTTCAGAGAATGAATTATGAAGCCACAAAGGGTTCTAGTGAAATCCTGAGTTGGATTGAGCAGAGGGATTCACTATTCACATGTAGTATAAATGCTTAATGCTTCACAAACTTGCGCTTTTAATATTTGCCTTTTGTTATCTGAGTTCCTGAATCTTTCCTTGGAAAGCTTCTTTAATTTATGGAATCATTCAGTTTTTATAGCAGCGCATCAGGGACCTAAGCTGTACCTTACCTGGACACTTTTAAGTTTATTGGTTTTACATCCTTTGTGTTTAGATTTACCTCCATACTTAGATGAGAAACCATCTCACTCTCTCTGCTTCTTGTCTCTTGTATGTTGTATTCTTTGGACATGCTCCATTTTATTCATATCGGTGCTAAGGTGAAAGGTCTTATGTAAATGGGTAAAAAATAACTTGCTGCTGTATCTGACATGGTTTCTTGGTTTTATTATACTGACATAAGTAAAACTTGACAGTTCTTTCTGCACAAAACCCCTAGTAAAAAGAATATGGTATTCTGTTTTTTTTTTTTCTATCTATAAGCTTCTGCAAATTAAATTTTTAATTTTAATATTTTTAAAATTAAATAATTATTTTTAAATAACTTTAAAGTTATGTACCTTTGCAGTCAATAAAATCTTTGAACCTTTTTCCCCATGTTAAAATGTTTCAGCTTAGGCTTCTGCCAATTATTTCTAGTGTGTTAAATAACATTTAAAGATTAATGACTGTGTACGAATACATGAGGCTCCCCATGGGTACTTTATCCTCAATGAGAGTTCAAGAAACACTTTTTTCTGTGCATGGATCAGGATGTGCCAAGGAGATATGCAGCCGTCTTACAGCAACTTTTGTAAGATCGATGAAAAAAATTCATTTCTCATTAACTCATTAAGATAGAATCTGAGTGTTATATTGCAATTTACTTAACAAAGCTAGAGTATTGTTCCTTAAGGGTAAGTTGCCCATGTCAATGTTGCAGAAAGCTGCAGTAAGTTCAGTCCTTTCTAGTGACTTACTTCCATGAGGCTGTTAAACCTGCTGTGTGTATTCTTCAGCCATGTTTTTCTGCTACCTCTTGATAAGCCAGGTTACAATTAACAAAAAGCAGTTGAGGAACAAATTGATACTTCTTCTGAATAAGGGATGAATGCTCAATCACGGCCTAAGCTGGTAGTAGTTTGTGACATATAGTTTAGATTCAAAGAAATAGAGAGACTTCAAATATTTGGTGTCCTTGTTTTGATAAAAATATTTGAGAATCCAAATACATTCAGTGAACTCCTTTGCTGCTTTTGTGAAATTCCTGTGGGATGTCATTCAACTTCCTGGGAAATAAAAATGGTTCAGTAGAACACATTTTTTCACATGGGCCAAATTGTTGGTCTCAAAAAGAAATTGGATTAGGCAGTATTTTACTGCCTAATGGCAGTAAAATAATGGCAGTGGTTCAGGTGTCTTGTCTGTGATCTATTTTGCACATTTGTTAATTGCAAAGAAGTTAAGAGATGATGCACACAGTTATCTGTTCTCTTTCGTCTGTAGATTATAGTCTGAATATTGTTTTACGGTACTGTCTTCTGCTGGAAATATGTGAAGTGGATGAGCAACATGTATTAGAGCCATCTAGCTCTAGTGTTTTTATGCTTTGGCTTTTGTGTACCTGATTTTCTGAACTCTTCCCTATGAAAACTAAATTTACGTGTATTTGAATTTTGAATCATTTGTTTTTCCATACCTTTTTACACATTGACTGTTTTCTGTTTCTTTTTTTTGAGAAGTGGATACATAAGAGAGAAAAAATGAAAACTATTGAATAGGTAGAGACAGATCTGAGTTGGTGGTAACACTTTTAGCAAGTTGGAGTACTTAACGCTTAGTACTAGTCATCTGTAGTAGTGCAGTCATCTGGTCAGCTGGGCTTGGTGGAGTCTCCAGACTAGTCAGAAAATACACTTTTTATGAAGTGATTTTGCATGGAAAGGAGAGATGGGTCGGTCAATGTGTTTAGATGTACAGACTGCTTAGGGCACAAAAGACCCATGTCTGTGTGAAGCCCATCTCTGTTACTTGTGCTGTACAGAATAGTGTTTTAGTTGTGTGTAGCCTAATTGGGGAAGAGTATTGTTTCATTTTCTCCAGCCTTAGAAATGGTAAAATGAAAAAATGTGTAAGATATGGAATAACTTTTTAAATTATTGTTATCTTAAGCATTTAAAAAAAAAAAATTTCAAAATTTCTGTAAGAACATTCTGAAAAGTTTTTTTCACTGAGAAAAAAAAACATTTGAAACATTAATTTGTAATAATATTTCTATGCTGTATCTGCCATTCCTGCTTGATATCCTAGAAGGAGCAGAAGTTTTCCTCCTGTCTGTGTTCAGTGACACAGTATTGTTACTGGTCACATACTGAAAGAACCAAGTGCCAGTTGGAGCTGTGGTTCAGAAGTTTATCATCTGAAGGAGTGAGTTTTCTGGCAGGCAGTCTGCTTAATGTTGGTAAATCATGAGTGGGACAGGTTATCCATCTGCTGAAAGGTTAGACAACAGTTCTTAAAATCATCAGATTATAGAATGGTTTGGGTTAGAAGGGATCTTCAAGATGGTCAAGTTCCAACCTCCCCTGCTGTATGCCCCTTCCAACTTGGCCTTGAATAAAGGCCATGCTTCACTTATAAAGCATGTAGAAATTTTTGTTTGTTAAAGAAGTCAAAATAAGAAGGTTGAGCTGCCTGCATAGTTGTTTGTTTTTTTTTTCCTTTATATATGGGGAAGATTTTGTAGGTGAGCTGTCATGTGTTTGCATGCATTTAAAATCTAGGTGAGCTGTCATGTGTTTGCATGCATTTAAAATCTAAACTTTCTATATCTATGAAATCACACTGCTTTTCTAGGAGAGAAATGTACAGAAATGTGTTGGTTTTTTCTCCAGGAATCTTTCTAATGTTTTTTCTACACCAATTGCCTGTAAGCATCATAGAAAGAATCTTCTAGATCAGATGAAACTAGCAATGCATATGATTCCATTTAACTTTTGAATGTTTGGCAGATCCCAGGCAAAGACACTGGGTCAGACACTGGCTGAAAATTAATTTACTAAGAAAATTGTAGTCTGTTACCTGTACAACAGAGTGCTCTGTGAAGTCAGTTGATAGGACAAATGTACTAACTGGTTATCTTTCAGTTCTTACTGTTTTTAACTGATATATGTTAATACTCTATGGTGAATTTCAGAACTCCAGTTTTGTGGAGATAATTCAGGGAAGTATGCTGTAAATTGGTTCAAAGAAAAGGGATGTGGATTTTGGTCAAAATTCTTGTGTTTAAACAGGAAAACTAAGACAGCAAATTACAAAATCTGGAAAACTTTGATAGAAGATACAGATGATTAGTCAAAATATACTGTTCATCGTGGTAATTAAAAACAAAAAAAATAATTGTCTATGCTTGGTGCATGTGTGCTTGCCGTTGTGCAGTATGCAAGATTTCCAAGCCATGGAAAGTTGAACATTTTCTCATCATCTAAGATATTATCATATGTGGAACAACGATAAAGTGAATTGACTTTCTTTTATGGTGAATAACTTTGCAGTAGGTAATATTCAAAATGAAATTTATTTGTTGCATGTTGCAGTTTAATCACCTCCTCCAAATAGATTTCCAGTTAACTAACTGGATAGTTATTTTGGAAGTTCAGTAGGTTTTAGCACATGCTTCTCTGTTTCAGGTGAATACCCCTACTTTGTTTTCATATTTTCACAAGACAATTTTTTTTGCTTGTAAACTGTTGCTGTTCAGGAGAAATGAAAACTTCTGTCCCAGGTTATAGTCATAGTATAACTTGAGAGAGGGATAAATTCTTCATCTGTCTTTTTTTCTTCTCTCGTGTCCTCTGTAAAGGTATTGCACAGCAGGAAAGAAATTGCTCCAAGCTTTTCAAGAAAAGACAATTATAGTATTTACTCATATCTAGGATGCTTCTAAATCTAAGTTGACACTTTGTAATGAATATTGGTTTAGGGTGAAAAATTAAAATACTGTGTATCTTTAATAATAGGAGGGTGAGGAAGATTAATAGGGAAGGACTTGCAGGGAGTCATTGCTGTAATAGATGATTCCATGGCAATTGCCCCTGCAAAGGCTCTAAGGAGGAAATCTGTGCCAGCGCTTGGATTTTGCATCTCTCAAAGACAAGTAAAATTGTGCATTTGAGTGAAGGAAAATATAAGAACACTTTGTGTATTTCTAAATTCAAATATTACTATGTGAAGAACTTAAAGGAAATAGCAGCCTACCCCCAACAAGAAGACTAAACAACACCTAGTTTTGTTTTATGTGATTGCGCAGTAAATATTTTTTGTTTATTGTAAAGTTTTCATTACAAATACATTCTATTTTTGTTGCTGTGTAACACTCTCCTGCTTAGACAGTGCTGGATAGATGATTGTTGTGATGCTTTGTTCTGTCTCTTACTAAGGAACGTTAATGGCAGTTGAGAACAGCAAATAGAAAGGAAGGAAGGGTCTTTTTCAAGCTGTGAGTTCCTAGGTTTTACTTGTTCTGCTCCCTGCAATATTTTGTCACAGGGTTCTTAGATTATTTTTTAAAATATACTAATGAGATTTTTTTGAACAGCTTTTGAGAGATCATTTAAATGGAGTAATTTTTAGCTCATGTAAAAAGTCTTCTGTTTTGTACCTTTACAGCGCATATTCAGTCTTCTTATCTTCAAAATTTTGATTGTACTTTTGATGGCTTTCTTTGGTAGGGCTACAATAGAGGAGACATATTCAAGGTCGATGACAAAACTAGCCAAATCAGCAAGCAATTACACACAACTTGGGTAAGTAACTGTACATAAGAGAGAAGTAAGTGACTGTATACATGCTAAGAATCAAGTTTGATTCTGGATATTTTATTGATGATGTTGAAGGTTAGTATAACTTTACCTTTAAAAATGATTGTTAGGTCTTTAGTAACCATGCAAAAATTCATGCAGACAAAGACAATGCAGTTCTTTGAACTGAATAAAAAGAGCAAAGCCCAAACACAGGTAAATTGTTTTTTCCTCTGTGTTTAGAGCAGAGTTCTTTTCAGATATAGTTATTTCTATTATGTCTTCTCAAACCTATGGAAATTATTTTGAAGAGAGAACATATGACCTGTAAATTTGGCAATGAGTTTATTTATTTCTATTATTTCTGGTTTTTGGAGTGTTACCTGTTCTCAGAGATGTTCAGAATGAGACTTTTCCATAGATTTATTCACTAGCTAATGGAAGTTTTATACACAGGGTATGTTTTTAAAAACTAGAATGATTAATGGATACTTTTCCATTAGAAAGATTAGGCCAATGAGAACTCAGACTTCTGAGAAAAACTAGATTTTTTTTTTTATTTATAGTAATGTAATCTAGAAATGTAGGGAGCTTTCATCAGTGAAAACTTGGTAATAGTTGTTGATGGTCTTTAAACTATCAGGCAGATACAGAACCTTTGAACATAAGAGCTTTAAAGCCTATGCATTAGCCAGAATAGCAAGGCAGAAATAAATCTTTAGAACAGCTGGAGAAGTCCATTCAGCACAGAAATCTGAATCTGAGAAATGATCCCACCTCTTTATTCATCTTTGTTAATCAATAAATCCTTTTTAGTGGCAGACCATCTTTGCCAATATTTTTCCTCTATCTTGTGGCTGCAATGATGTAAGACAACTAGAGATGTATCTAACCAAGAAATTGCTGATTTGTTCACACTGTTAAAGTATATACATAGTAGTATTTACTACATGTTAAATTATTTTAAGCTGTTCTTGCACCGTCTTGATAATTGGCATTGTGTGCTCATCATAGTATTAAATGAAATTTGCAGTGTTTTACTTACTAGAGCAAATAGAAGTAGAACATAAAACATGGAAAATTAGTATATAGGATGCCAAGTACATTGGGAGCATATTTAATAAGAATTTATGGCAGTTGTTGGGTGTTTTGTTATTTCAATTTTAGGAGGAGAAGTGAACTGTAAACTTACTGATTATTCTGTAGCACTAGTGAAAAAATTGCCAATTGAAAGGAAAAAAAGCCAGATTAACATTATTTTCCTCAATCTAGGACATTTGCACCGGTTTGGGATGTTTTCAAAACCTCAACAGAAAAACTAGCAAGTTGTCACTTGGATCTTGTGCGGAGATTACAAGAGCTAATAAAAGAAGTTCACAAGTATGGAGATGAACAGATCAAAGCTTATAAGAAGGTTACTAATTCTTTATTTTATGTATGTCCAATGACTTGTTAACACTAAAATTAAAATGTTTTGGTTTTGACAACCATGTGATATTTGGCAGACTAAAGAAGATGTTTCAGGAACTTTGGAAGCAGTGCAAAATATTCAAAGCATCACTCAGGCCTTGCAGAAATCAAAAGAAAACTATAATGCAAAGTGTGTGGAACAAGAACGCTTGAAAAAGGAAGGAGCAACACAGAAAGAAATTGAAAAGGTAGCCGTCACATCTTACTTTAATTGTGCTATATTATTATTGTCACTTTTAATGAAGGAATGGGACCACCATCAGGCTAAGAAAAATTTATTGCTCAGATAAACGTCAGTCTCAGAGGCCATGCAATTTTAAAGGAGCAAGCTGTCAGCCATAGCTCAAAGTAGTCACTAGTTCTTTGTTACAAGACAATATATAACTTTCTAAACCAATAGACAAGGTTTATTTTGCTTTTCTAACCTTTACTCACTTCTGCTGCACTGCAGATACTTTTACCCAATGGGCTCTTATCACACGTATGCACATATACTTCCGTTACAACTTTAAAACTCTTTCCTTACTCTATACAGTTACATTACTATACTACAGACCCTTCACCATCTTACCCAATACAATTTCTTACTTACTTAAGATATATTCTTACTTACAGCTATAGACATAAGTTTATGATTTTTCTACTTAATGTCTGTGAAGTTTATTTTTACATCAATCCAAGGTCCTTACAAGGCTGGAGGCCAAAGCCCTCTGTACCTATGGAAGTTTCTATCATTCCATTTCCCCCAGTACTACTAATCATCTTACACATTCACCTTGTAGTAGAAAGTGGAATGTTCAGAAAGGCTTAAACATAGTTGAAAGTTGTGACTATATTGCAATATGCATGATACCATGAATATTTAGATATGTTTAATTTACACTTAGTTCCTTGTTTGTTCTTATTCTACTGTAGCTCTAATTCTTCACTTTGTAAATACCCGCATCAAAGGAATTTTGTGTAGTGGCTTTAACACTACAATTTGTGCCTAATTGTTGTAGCATCTCTTGCATTCTTAATACATTTCCTTACGTGAATGTTCAATGTCCTTGTAACTGAACTCAGGAGTAATTGTGTTATCCCTACAAAGAGATTAAGTAGCTGAGCACATGAGTGTCTGTTTGAAGTCTGTTCAATAAAGAAAATGTTATCAATGCTTTCACTGCTGTTTTAAAAGGTTCCAATTTCATGGACCAGGGACTCAAGGGATGAGTATCTTGAGGTGTATTTAGTACTGTCCTTGGGTTGTGATGGGGGATTGAACCATTCACAGAATCACTCAATATCTGGGGATGACAGGGACCTCTATTCCTCATGCTCAGGCAGGGCCATCTCAAGCCAGTTACTCAAGACCTTGTCTAGACAGCTTTCTAGTATCTTCAAGGACAGAGATCCCATGGTCTCTCTGGGCAACCTGTGCCAGGGCTCAATAACCTTCACAGGAAGAAGGTCTTTCCTGCTGTTCAGAGGGAGGGAACCTTTTCTGTTTTTTTCTGTTAGTGCCCATTGTCTCTGGTTCTGTCATTGAGCACCACTGAAAAAAGCCTGACTTTGTCTTCTGTGTATCCTTCCTTCAGGCATTTATATCTATTGGTAAGATTCTCCCTCAGGCTTCCCTGCCCCAGGCTGAACAGTCCAGCAGTCTTAGTTTTTTCTTATGGGTGAGATACTTCAGTCCCTTCATCATCTTCATGCCTCTTTACTGGACTGTCTCCAATATGTCCATGTCTCACTTGCAATGAAAATTCCAGAACTAGACACTACTCCAGGTGGGGCCTCACCAGTACTGAGCAGAGGGGGAGGATCCCCTTCCTTGACCTGCTGGGAAAAAAGTAACTTTTTCCTGTTTTCAGGAATCTAACTAGTAGAGAAAAGAAGTCACCTTTCTTGTCTCTCATTATAACTTCTCTTATTAAATCATGATTCCTCTGGCTATTTGCATTTCAATGAACTGGTCTGTGTAGGACTTTGTTCTTGTTAGAATGATGTTTTTGCTTTTAGTCCTGCCATCTTGATGGAGAAGATAGCGTTGGTTATTGTTTTTTCACTGATGACAAAAGTTTTGTTGACTGTGTTTCCATTGTTTTATCTTGATATAAATCTAGCTTTTTTCCCCCCAGTTTCTGTCTCAAATGACAGTTCATGCTGGATTCTAGATGTGAATCAGATGGGTGTTGGCAGATGTTTTCGTGACAGTGCATTCAAAGTATAATTTTTGTAAATTCTTGTAAATAGAGTTTCAGTATGAAAGGTTGACTTGAGGGAAGGCTTTTTAAGATGTAGCATTATCCGTGTTTATTTGGAAACAAAAAAATGTTCAGCACAACAGATGTCTGCATGAGAAGGAGGAAAGAGGAAGCACTATAGGAGGAGGGTAATTTTTTTTACTGTTTTTTACATCTTCCTTAGATACGGTTATGTCATTGAATACTACTTGAATGCAAGTACTTAAAATATGTTTCCAGTGGGAGTACGTAACTGACAGTGTCACATCTCTTCAGTTATGCCTCTATTCAAATTTACACTTGGAATTTTGTAAACAGAGTGACCAAAAATTGTATTAATTTATTTTTCCTTTGGTAGAAAATAGATGCACTTTCAGTGCAACTTGAAAATAGAGTTACAAGTTACAAGTTACAAGGGATGTGCACCAGTATACTAAGAGTTTATCACAAATGTTTGGAGAGATACCTCCTTAGATTCTTCAGCAAAGTATCTGAGACCTTGCAAGTCTCGTTGCAGCTGGAAGTTAATACTAATACTTAGTATTAACTAAGTTAATACTAACTTGCATAATAATTTCCTGTTGTTCTCTGACATGTAAACTTCTCTATTTATAGTGACTTAACAAAAAATCAGTTGACTGATCCTTATTCTTTCACATACTATAAATCTGGTCACATACTGTAAATACAGTTCTAGCAATTGCTGTACCTGAGAATAGTCACATCCTATTTTCAGAAAGATTACTAGTTAATCATACCGTGTCCATGTATTTTATAATTTTTCTGTTCTGCTGTGTACTTAGTTTTTTAATTGCTCTTCAACATGTAATACTGCCATTCTGCTCATCATTAAACCTGATGGGAAATGGAGAATGTTCTTGTTTTGTCAAACTCCCTTGCACAAAGGGTTCAGTTAAAAATGCTTTACCCAAAAAAACCCACATTTTTACATCTTTTAGCTTGACATTTCCTTCCTTTTCAGTGATTAAATTTGGAATCAACTTCAAAGCAGTCTTAATTTTAAAAGCAAGATTTCAGGGAGCATGCTGTATTTTCAGCATAGTAAATGGCAGTTGGGAAACATGGTAGCACTGTGTGCTTCTCAGTGATTCTCTTGTGTAAATGTGTATGAGTGAGAATCATGAAGTAAACTTCAGGATAATATTCCATATTTTTGTTACATTGCGTATTTTCACATTCTATTATGCTGAGTTTAGAAGACTTAGTGACTAAGATCTGTTTAGACTTTCTTTGTAACTGGACAAATAACTAGTTTTGATTCCTATTCCTTTGAATTGCTAATGGTATACTGTTACTCATGATTATATGTTATTTTTCTCTTGGAAATTGCAGTATCTCTCTCTCTTTCACTCTTATCAGAGGGCATCTTTCTGTTAACTTATTTGGAATTATAGATAGCAGTCAGCTTTACAGATCACTTTAAGTCAAAAATAGTTTCTATTAGACAGATGAAATTGATTTGCAAGGGGGACGAGGGCTACTCAGAACTAGAACAAATAGAAAATATACAATTCTCTTTACTGATGTCATTAATAATTCAGGAATACTTTTGTGTTACAAATGATGGGAAATTTTGGAGTGATAGTAAGCATGTTGAGTAAAGAAGCTAAGAAAGAAAATGGTGTTCAAGATGATTTTCATTGGCATTTAATTTGGAAATAGATTATCAGAGGTTTGAAAGACTTCATCTCGTGCGTCATGCTGTAAACTTTGAAAACGACTTTTGTCTACTGCAATCAGTCACTTCATTTAGTTTTGTTCTCCGTGTAATACTGAGATTTTCCTGTATTTTGTTTTATGTTTTACTTAACTCCCAGAAAGAAGATTTTGGTTTACTAGCAACAAATAATGAAAAGTATAAATCTCCAAAGGACTATTAATATTAACACTGACCTGCCTAAATCTGACCTTCACTATGTTCTGCACTAGCTTCACTTTCAAATATCTGTTAATGCATTGATGTAACTCCCATACTTCTGAGTTTCTTTCTTCATTTCTAAGAGAACGTCACCATCATGGGTTTTTTGCCATTGATTCTTTCAGAATTGCACTTGTAACTGTTTGCTCTGTATTCTAACCCTTCTTTTTTCCTATTTTGCTGTTGCAAATATAAATTTGTTGTTCCTATTTGACAAGTGCTAATGAGTTATATTCAATAAAATTTTATTTCAAAACAAATTTTGTTATAAATATTTTTATAAGAATTTTATTGCTTATAAGGGGAAGGGATTTAATTGAGTTAATTTGTTACACTTGTATGTGATTTATGTATAGGAAAATCTGTAATTGCTCTTACCTGAGATATTTGGTGTTGAAATTTTGTTATGACACCTCTCTGTTTTGGTATGCCCCTGATAATTTTTAGAGATCATTCTAGGCTTTCTTTTAATAGTAACTTTAAAAACCCGTATGTGACATTTGCCACATTTTTATATTGATCTATAGGCAGCAGTTAAATCTAAAAAAGCAACAGATACCTATAAACTGTATGTGGAGAAGTATGCTGCATATAAGTCTGATTTTGAACTGAAAATGACAGAAACAGCACAGGTAAGTGTTGCATTAAATGAGTTACCTTTGAAGATGGTTAATGTATTCTGTTTAATTTCTGAAGCCATCTGAAATTAAAGATTTAAAAAAACCTAAAATTTGTTTGAAAGGCAAACACTTACTATGTACGTTGTGACAGCACTGTCCTTCAATGACACAGTAGTGTGCTGGCACTCTAGAAGGTGTTTTGAAGAAATTTTTGTAAGAAAGCAATATGAACTTCTGGAAGTATTTTATATGCATTGTGTTTATGTGGAAAATCCTCTGAATTGCTGGGCACCCTGGAGTCATTTACAGGAATTGTAATATTGGGATCCATTGTGGCTTTTCATTATTATTCTGTCGAAACACTAAAGTTACAGTTTGTTAAAATGCCTACCCAGGATTTACCTGAGGTTATGAAAAGCCATTATAGCTGTTCAAGTTTCTGGGTTTTTTTAAAAGACTATATTATGGAACATTTCAGGTTCTCTGTATCAATGCATATGCCATGTCTTGCTACATTTTAAACATTTGGCTAAATGTCCTTAGCTCCTTAACTGTACCTATCCTTTTACTTAAAATTGAAATTTTCACTTAATGTTATTATGGACAGTTGTAAACTTTCCACATCTGTCCATATTGGAAATGAAATTTATCATTCTGCCAATTAAAGATGTATGTGTGGAATTCATTTTAAGTATAATGGTGTAGCTGCATCCGCAGTTTGGTTGCTCAATGGCTACTTTAAAAATGATGTGATAGGAAAAATGACATCCGTGATTATATGGAAGCCCACTTCTATGTGAAGCACAATCCTGTATTACCTTAATTCAGTATACCTTTCACTCAGTAAGGAGTGCGAGTATTTTTATTTCTTTCAGTGCAAAATCAGTTGGTTTAGCTGAAATCTGTCTTACAATGTCCAGTAAAAGAAGTAAAATCATAGAGTAGGCTACAGAGGATGACTGTATCTTCTGTAATTAAGATGAAGGGTGCTGAAGAAAAAGAAAATAATTTTAATCTCCCTGAGTGATGACTAAGGTACATAAGTATGGCAGAAGATTGATAGCCTAAGAAGCTAGAGATACATGTCTTGTATGCATGGAGTTATGTTTGTGAATCAGAGTAGCAGGAGGTTCGAGATTGGGATCTTCATAGAATCCTGTGCAAATTGGAGAGAGGCTTAAGTGGTGCACCGAAGTTTGGACACACTTGAAAGGGTAGTTACAGAAATAAGCAGAGAACTAGGAAAGAGCAGAAGTAAACAAAGATTTCAAGACTGTTATGATTGACTGTTGGGCAGGATGAAAATATTTTTAGTTCTGATTTTCGGCCAGGAAGGGGCCATTGAAAAATTTTGGAAGTGATTTTAAAATGGCTCACAGCCTGGGTGAAAAGGAACAAACTGTAAAAATTATGTATGATGAGTTTAAAGATCAAACAAATTGTATTTAAAGAAGCGGAGAACATAGATTTAACTAGAGAAAGAGTTTACGAATGTTCTAGAATGGAAGTGCAAAACAGATCCAGACATAAAATTTCTTGGTTTAGATGAAAAAAAAAAAGACTCTTCAGTTCTGGAGAAAAGAGGAAACTTGAACACCTTCTAAACATATTTTGGTAGAAATAGATCAGATTTTTTGGAAGGGTTAGATGGAAGTTCAAAAAGTAAGTAAAAAAAGTTCAGTAATGATTTTGAAATTATAGCTTGCTTTCTAAAGTACATTATTTCATAACTGAATTCTGCACCTTACTTTCTTGAATGTAACTATTATGTTTAAGATGTGGAGAAAAAAAAGAGGCTTATTTCTTATTTTTTCATGTTAGTGTATTTAATTATTGAAATTTAAGATTTAATATTTCAGGAAATATTTTCATTATGATTAATTGCTTATATTTGTTTGCAGAAATTTCAAGACATTGAAGAAATGCACCTTCTTCGAATGAAAGAGATTATACAGTCATTGTCGAATACCATAAAAGAAATTCATTTACAAATAGGAGAGGTATTTTTATACTATATTTGGATCATGCTTTATGTTTTTTCTTAACTATTAAATGGAGTATTTCTTACTTTGTGGAATTAAACATAAGGTCAAATTTCCATGGCTTCCTGTTCCATTTTTAAGTTCAGTGTCACAAAGTTTACAGAATAAGACTGGATAAATTTTGTCTTCAAGAAAACAAAATATTAGGACAATTTGAAGAATTCAACGTTGAAGAATTTTTAGTGTATATCTAAATTCTTCTTCCTGGATATTAATTTAGCACTCATTTCACACAGAATGAGGATATTGCTTTTTAAATTAGAACTAGAAATTATATCACTCTGAGAAGTTTCCAAATATTTTATACTCTTGGATTTTATGAGCAAAAGATATTTACTAACAGAAGTTTTTATAGTATCTTTTGTTTAGATGCAAGTTGATTTAATTCAAAAATTATATACTTATAAAATTATACAATAATTTTATAATTGTATAATTATTAAAATTATATAATAATTTTATAAGCAGTCCTTAGGGTTTTTTTTTGAATTGTCACTTTATTTGCTTACACTCTAGTATTGAGGTTTTCTGCTAATAAATGATCATCACAAGGGTCTTGCTATTTATTTCTAAAGTACATACACATCCTGCCTTGTTGGAAAAATATATTATCAACATGTTGTTAGACCAAAATTATTACAACAGTCATACTTTTTACTCAAGCAGGTGGGAGTTGTGATAATACAGTAGTAACAGTTCACACCCTAAACTGGTGCTGGCTGAAAAAACTGCCTGTCTTCCTGACATTATAGTGGGATATGTTGCTGACAAAAAAAAATATCTACACAAGTTGTTTAACATGGAAGAAATAGAAGTAAAATCTAGATCTGTAATTTCATTTTTTGTCTGTAGTGTACCCACACTTGCTAATACTACAGAAAGAAAAGAGAAGGTTTTCCTAGATAAAAATCTGTTGATTTCTCTAAGCCCTGTAACGTATTTTAGAGGGAAGGTTTTTGAATTTTAACTACAGCAAAAGCTACTTCTTAAAGTTAATCACTTTTTTTTTAAAGGTGCATGAAGAGTTTATGAATAACATGACAAATACTACAGTTGAGAGTTTAATACAGAAATTTGCTGAGTCAAAAGGAACTGGCAAGGAAAGACCTGGTAAGAAATTAAAACTAACTGAATAGGAAATAATAGCTTTAAAACTGGAAATTTCCATTCTTGATGAAATGTCAAACCCATATTTGTTAATGTGCTGTATTTTTAACATATGTTCAAATTCTTAGTATTCATTAACTTTGATATTAACTGGTTTGTAGAAATTGGTAATGCAGAATTCATTATGTCCATGTAGTATTTGTGTTCATGATGCTTGGTAGTTTATTGGCCTGTACTACTAAACTATGCAGTTTCCTTGAGCATCAGGGAAATTGGTCAAGAAGCTGTAGTTCCTTGTACAAACTATGTGTTGTCTGCTATGTGTTTCTTGTACAAAATGTGATTCTGCATAAATTGTACTTCAGAACTTTGTTCAATATAAACATATTAAGAGCAGATGTCTATAAAGCTGCTTATTGAATATTGGAACAGTTGCATCAGTTTGTTCAGCTTACCAAATTATCATTTTAATAGATACACAATATCTATTTTCTTATAAAATGTATTTTAATATGCAATAATGTGTATTGCTTCTTTAGTCAGAAGCAAATTGAATAGTACTTTCTGAAGATACTGTTGATGGGGTGTGGTAAGACTTTCCTGGACTGGCATAAAAAGGCATTCTCTAGTACTGCCTATATAGTAGCACTTCAATATTGGCACAAATATACAGTCGCTAGGTGTTTACAGGAATTAGTAATACTGTTTCCTTCAGTGCTAGGAGTCCTCACTAGCATCTCTGTCTTCTAGTAGAGGCACACGAAGATTTCTTTTCCTAGAGCAAGAATGTACATACCAGAGTAGATAATAAAATTTTATAATGAATTGTTAAATATTATTAGGTATCTTGCAATATGTGTGCGAGGTGTTTTTAACATAACATTGTTTCATATTCTTTCTGTGATCCTGTAATGCTGATATCCAAGTGGGCTGAGGTAAGATTACATATGGAACGATTTTTGAAAGTTTCCTGTGTATTCATCAATTTCTCAGTAAAGGTCAAAAAAGAAAATGTGTGAACTTCAGAGTATCAAGTTCAGTTGGTCTGAAACAGGACAAAGACATGTGAGAATTTGGTGTTCAGACCTCTTGGACTGGCTGTTGCCAAGATGTCATGGTGAGAGATCTCCATCTTGCATTTAAGGTCCTGACTGCCTGGGTTACAAAGACACTTGCTAATTTACCCTAGAACACTGCACACTTTAAGTCATGCTATCAAGCATGGGTTTTGCCATACAACATTGTAATTTTTAGACAAGTAATACTTCACTTTTTAATTTAATGGAGAAACTACACACATTAATACTTACTTGCTGCTTTACAGTTCTTCAAATCCCACCTGTGCTCTCTGGGAACAAATAAAACATCTCTAAATGTACTCTAAGAAAGTTAAGCAAAGTATTTTAAGGAACAATAGCACATTTAGTGTGTAAATATATGCACCTTGAATTTTCTTTTACAGTATTAAATTATTTATTGATATCAGCTTTGTCAAGCAGTCATGGTGCAGGGAGAAAGCATAGTCAAATTCAGCAGCAAAAGAACATAAATTCACAAGAACTTTAGAAGTGTTGAAGACTAGCAACACAGACTTCTAATGATGTTAATTATGTTCACTGCTTCTAATATATGTTTTTATTAACTTAGAATCATAAAACTTTGATAATTCAAAATATTTGGAAGGCAAAGTAAGGTATCAGTCTTCTGAGAATGAAAAGGAAACATCCACTGTTAAGGACTGCTTTTTCATTATTAAACCCCCACTTTTTTCCATCTGAGAACTATTCACAATGAAAAGATAATTCATGGAATAAATGTTGAAAGTCTGTGGGATGTATTCATTAACTAGATTGAAGAAGGAGATGGCTCCTCAGAAAAATCTAAATATTCAGTATAAAAAATGATACTGACCTGGCTTACAAAACAAATGCAGTAAAACTGTCTTCTCGATGTCACTGTTGGTAGTAACTTAAATCTGTTTAAAGGCAATACTTTAAATTTTCCCAGGACGATGTAAGCTTTTTTTCATAATTTTCATATTATTTGTGGGTTTCTAGGATAAGTGAGATGGTGGCTACTGTCAGATAAAATAAACTAAAAAGGCAATGCATAACAAAGTATTTTAGTTTATTTTGGTACATTGTAGCTATTTGTAATTATTCACAGCAGAGTTCACTTGCTTTTATTTATATTTGTAAAAATAAGAATTAATCAGAAATGATGAACTGATGAGGGCTGTTTTATTAGGGAGAACTACAAACCATTTACAGTAAAGTTGCTTGTGTATCTGAAATGTATCTGTACAGTGATGTTTGTTTTACCAGATTATATGGGCTCCCTCTGGTGGCTAACTTCTGTCACCTGGAGTCATAATGTACAGGGGTATCTAGAATTCAGGTCTTTCTTGTACAAATAGCAGGTTTTCTTTCAAACAGTAATGCTTTGTGAGAGTTTTTTAATTCAGGAACTTCTTTACAATGGCTCTTTTTGCACTGCTACCTAAATAGCTTTTTTAACCTGCTTCTCACTGAATTTGTTTTAATTTTTTTTCTTTATTAAGTCAGTTTAGAATTTAGAGTTCTTAATAACACAATATTTGGAGAAGGAATAATTTTTGTTTTCTGACTTCCATTCAATGAAAAAAAAAAAAAACAAAACAAAAGACCAAACCACTTACATCCAGTTGCGAATCTTTAATTTTAACTGAAAAGAAAGTTAGTGTAAAACACTGGAAAACAAAGCCAGCAGGACCAGTAAGGCTTCAGATCAGAATTTAATGTGTTTCCTGAACTGCCTTTAACACCCAGAGGAACCAGGATGAGGTCAAGGAATGGGCCCATGTGATCCTCATGAGGTTTAACAAGACCAAGTGCAAGGTGCTGCACCTGGGTCAGAGCAAACCTGGTACCAGCATGGGATGGGCAGATCACAGCAGCCCTGCCCAGAAGGACTTGGGGGTGCTGGACCTGACCCTGCCATGGGCACTCACAGCCCAGAAAGCCACACGTGTCCTGGGCTGCATCCAGAGCAGTGTGGGCAGCAGGGCCAGGGAGGGGATTCTGCCCCTCTGCTCTGCTGAGACCCCACCTGCAGTGCTGCATCAGCTCTGGGGTCCCAGCACAGGAAGGACATGGAATTGTTGGAGTGGTCCAGAGGAGAGACACTAAGTTTATTAAAACACCTCTCCTGAGGATAGGCTAAGGGAGTTGAGGCTGTACAGCCTGGAGAGCAGTATGCTCCAGGAATAGCTGATTGTGGCCTTCCAGTGCTTAAAATGGCCTTATAGGAAAAATGGGGACAAGAAAATAGAGCCTGTAGTGATATGGCAAGGAGTAATATTTTTAAATTAAAAGAGAGTAAATTCAGGCTAGATATACATAAGGTGTTTTTTTATGATGAGGGTAGTGAAACACTGGAACAGGTTGCTCAAAGAAGTGGTAATTTTTCCATCCATGGAACCATTTGTCGTTGTATTTGACAGGACTCTGGGCAACCTGATATTGTCAAAGATGTCTCTGACTATTGCAGGGGAATTGAATTAGATGAGCTGTAAAGATCCCTTCCAACTCATAACATTCTTGGACTTAATGATATGTTCCTGGCGTTGGATTTAATAGCAGATTTGATATCATCAGTTAGAAGATGCTTTAGTCACTCATATGGTCCTGCAATGTTTATCAAAACTTAACCACTTCTGATTGATTGGTTTCCTGTTTGTTGTAGTCTGTTGCTTCATATTCCTTGGAAAATTATTTATTGTATGGCAGAAAATATCTGCTTTTCTTCCAAAGTATATTCAAATAAATAATGGAAGTGATACCAGAGCAATCTTCTTCCAGAGTAATGAAATATGAATGAGCTCTAGCTCTAGATATTTAATCTATTAATCTGCTAAAAAATAGATTTTTTCTAGTGTGCAATGTTGGTGCACAAGACATAGAAGCTGCAAAGAAGTTTAAGCTCATGTTCTTCTTAGATTTTATATCTGAAATTGTCAAGTTAATATCAAATGTCTTTTAAGAGGTTAGTGAATGCCTATATATCTGTAGTTGATAATGATTAATTTTTAATTTTAGTTATTTAATTACCATGCCCACTTTTTGTATACGGGGAATTAAACGTGTGCGTTTGTTCCTGTATTAGTTTTTGCCCACTACATGGTTTACCTAGAAGGTTCCATCCAGCCCAGCCTTGAACACTTCCAGAGATAAGGCATCCACAGCCTCTCTGGGCAGCCCATTCCTGCACTCTCACAGTAAAGAATTTCATTCTAGTATTTAATCTAAACCTGTCCTTCTGCATGTTGAGATTATTTCCTCCTTTCTATCACTACATGCCCTTGTGAAAAGGCCCTTTCCAACTTTTCGTGTGGGCCCACTGTAAGTACTGGAAGGTGCTCTAAGTTCTCCCTGGAACCTTCTCTTCTTCAGGCTGAACAGCCCCAACTCATCTCAACTTTTCCTTATAGCACAGGTGCTCCAGACCCTATGATGAATATAGTGGCCCTACTCTGAAGTCAGTTCAATCTTGTGCTGGGGACCCCAGAGCTGGATGCAGTACTAGAGGTGGGGTATCACCTGAGAGGAGCAGTGGGACAGAATCCCCTCTTGTTCTGCTGCTCACGCTGCTTTGGATGCAGCTCAGGATACAACTGGCTTTCTGGGTTGTGAGTACCCATGGCTGGGTCACAGTAAGCTGCTTATCCACGAACACCACCACATCTTCCTTTCAGAAGGCTGCTCTCAACCCATTCTCTGCCCAGCCTGTATTGTTGCTTGGGATTGCCCTGACCCAGAATTTGATTTTTCAGATGTTTGCACAGGCCCATTTCTTGGGCCTGTTCTAGGTCCCTCTGGATGGCATTCCTTCTCTCTAGTGGGTCCACCACACCACACAGCTTGATATCATTGTCAAACTTGCTGAGGATGCTCCCAGCTGTCCATATCACTGACAGAGATGTTGAACAGCACCAGTCCCAATATTGTCCCCTGGGGAACAGTCCCCTTGTCACTGCTTTCCACTTGGACATGGAGTTTTTGATAGCAACTCTTATAGTGCAACCATCCAGCCAATTCCTTATCCACCAAGTGGTCTGTCTGTCAGTTATGTGTCTCTCCCATTTACAGACCAAGATACCATGCAAAACAGTGTCAAATGCTTTGCAGAAGTCCAGGCAGATGACATAAATTGCTCTTCCCTTATCCACCAGTGATGTAATCCCATTGTAGAAGGCCTTTGTCTTCATTAATTTATTTTGGTATTGTTGGTGGTGGTTGTTGGTAGTTTGTTCCTCTATTTTTGCCCTTTTTTCTTAAAAAATATTGAAGCTGAAATCAAGAATTTTACTGTAATGCAGATTAAAAAATGGAAAGCCATAATCTCGTTCTCCCTTGTTCTCCCTTGTTCATCCAATTGCAGATGACAATTACTACTTGTGCTGTGCCATTATTTAGTGTGAGTGAGAGAGGCATTGGGCCATTTTCATCTGTAGTAATTTTTTTTAATTTTAAATACTTTTAAAAGTATTGGTTTTGTTCTAGCTTAATCCACATTTCACAATCTGTGAGCCCATAGAAATACTTCTTGGCTCTTTTCATTATCCATTCAATACATTTGAGCTTTTTACAGGGCCTAAAGGAGGTTTGCATTTTTAATAATATTGAAAAATGGTGCCTGCAATTCATCTACTCTTTGGATTAAATTATAACAGTAGTTTACAGTGTTTATTACCAACAGTTGCTGTTGATCAGCCATCACTGACTCTTGCACTTATAGTAAAGTGTTTCACTTTTGTTTCTTTTGTCATTTCAGATACTAGAAATATAGTATGAATATTTTTAATAAAATGGTGCTTCCACAGACAACAAGATTCAGAAAGGACAGATGTGGTATTCCCATTCTGTTTCTTCCCTCCACCAAATGCAAAAATTGACAATTTGATCAGTAATGCTGATGTAAAAAAATATTTGGTTTATTGATTTTTGGAGCTGTTGAAGACCTATTTCACTTTATTTGCCCATGCACAAGAAATAGTCTCAAGGTTCCTGGTAACTCCAGTCATGGAACAGAGTAAGGTCATGCATGTCAAATGGAGACATAATTTCAAAATGACAAAAAAAATCCTGAATTACTTTCTGGAAATGCTATCAAGTAGATGAAGTTGATACAATTTTCAGTGAGTTAGGACTGCTATAACATCAGGATCACTACTTTTTCACAAGTTAGCACATACCCCAAAACAATATCCTGGCATCTTTCTTAGTGTGCTGGTGATCCTTTTCTGTTCTGTGAGAACGCATTTGGGAGTTCTGCCTGTTAGCAGAGATCATGAAGCATTAAAGCTTCAAGTTTAGTAAACATCTAAACCCCAAATTTTACCTGGTCTTTAATTCAACTGATTTCTGATTCTGTGAACTCCACTGAATTATTGATTATTTGATTAGAATAATGTTTCATGTGGCTGTCTGTTGGCAGTGGCATTAGTGCAAAGTTTGGTATGAGTTTATCACATGCTTTTAGGCCTTTTGCAACTGCCTATTGTGAGCATTTTAGTCCTAAATGTCAATGGAAAGTACTGCTTATGTGTTTTATCCAAAACAAACACAAGAGTGTCAGAGTGAGCTGCGCCACAGCTGAATGGTAGTGCTGATAGTGTTAATGCACAGTTGTGCTTGCTCCACGTTAATACTCCTATTAAGTTAGTATGTTGTGTTAGACGGCATGTTTTGTATCTAATGAACCAAATGAACAAGATTAAGCAGTGGGGAAAAAAGAGGGCTAAGAATAAATGTATTACTCCTAAAAATTTTTAGAAACAAGTTAATCCTTTCCCAGACTTTGAGAGGCAAAACAAGGGCCACCAAATATTGAAGCTTGCTTTGATTAGAGCTTACTAGCATTTTACGTGGCTAAATAATGAATTCTGTTTTGAAAGAAAGACTTTAAACAGTGCTGGGTGTGGCATTTATTTTTCTCCGTGGGTTTGTTTGATAACATAGTAGTTCACAACACATACAAAAATACTGTTCTAGGACACTAAACAAGTTACAAAGTAGATGTAAATAAGAACTAAAAATGGTTAATACTGACTTTTGAACAGCTCTGCGGGACATCTTTGAGCTTCTTTTCCACAGGGAAGGGTAACAAAGCAAGTATTTATTTTATGTTCTTATAAATTATTTTCTTTGTATTTTCTTTAAATACTGTGAATACTTTAGTGCTGCTGATGCTTGTGGTTAAATGCACAAATAGCTTGGAGTGTCACAATTTCTCAAAGACTATGCCCACATATAGTTCTACACAGAAGAGTGACTGAGGAATGAGCCTCGTTTATCAACACTGACAATGCCCAAGGGATTCAGCAAAGTATTCTTTGTGAAGGAGGGCAGACTACTGCTGTATTTCAGAAGTTAATTGAAGAAATTAAGTATGAATATTTCTGAGGATTTTTATGAGAAACTGGGCTTGAGGCAGACAGGAAAGTCTTTTAAGGGTCTTATGCTGTAGAACTGAATTTGAGGAGATACAAGCTGAAAAGCTGTACCAACAAATGTATCTTAATTTCTGTCCTAGATGTCTGTTTTATTTTGCCTGCAAAAATTTGGTCCTTTCAACAAACTGCCAAAGCTTCGGTGGGCTTCTAGTCTGATCTGCCAGCATAGATTTTTAATAATTACATATATCTAAGTTGTAAACTTATTTAAGAATGCAATTTATTGATTTTTAATGGTCTGGAGAGTTATAAAGGAGCAAATTTTATTGAAAAAATATTTGAATGCAAGTGGAAGAATCACAGCATTGATAAAAATATCTTAGACAACATCAGTAGATATAACAGGGTGAGAGCTAGTTGTGAATGATCTGGAACACGCAGTAAGATAAAGTACTGTTCAGCACACTCAAATTTTTTTCCTACAGGCAAGCAATTCAGTTGCAGCCTGACATTTAGGAGTTTCTTGTGATGTCAGGAGCAAAGCAATGTCCATTTCAGTAACTTAAATAGGAGAATTATATTAAGCAATAATAATAATAATAACAACAATAATAATGTATTATATTAATATATTAAGTAGGTGATAGTCATCACAAAATACAGTAGGATGTATGATGGATCCTACTATGACCAGAAAAATTGAATAGCTTTAAAACAACTGAAAATAGAAAAAACATAGTGAGATGTGTTTTATGCTGATAAAGTAAATAAGACTTGTACTTTACTTATATAAAAACATACCCTTGTATATAATTAATATTTAGGAAAGGTTTGATATTTTGAACTTATTTATTTGGGGTATATTTTTCTTTTAAGGTAGGAAATGTTCTTTGTTTTCTAATGGAAAAAAGATCTTTTTGTCTGAAAGTTCTGGATGCTATAAAATATACTACCCTATTTTTGCTCCTTAGGGTCACATTAAACATCTTAATTTTTAATGGCTTAAGTTCAGAACTTCAGTAAGGAACCATACCTCTCTTCATTTAAAGGGAGAATATGTGACTGCTAAAAAAGATGTTATTCTTTGAAGCTGTCTTTGAATATATGAGCTATAACATGACATATTTACAGTGTCTAGTGTTCAGAATCTTAGCTGAATCTTCTTAAAAATGAAAGTGTCTGTGCATTCCTTTCATCACTGCATACTTGCATGGTCTGTCTTCAGCAGGTGTATCATGCACCATGTAGACAGGCAGAACCTTTTGTTACAGATACTTACATATATAGACTAGACTTATGCTGTTGTTTAGTATTTTTTCCACACCTCTCTTACAATTTTCACAAGACTGCTATTTTCTACACAATTTGTTAGAAAAGGAGAGTGTAGAGATGAGGCAGTTGCTAGAGGAAGAAGAAGCTTCCAAACTACTACTCATTTAGAGAGTCAGCAGACAGCTGAGTTTGTATTTGTACGTATTGTGTATGTTTGCCTGCCACTTACTTCATGAATACTTGAAACCAGCCATACTTCACATCCTGTTGTTTATGCAGTCAGAGAGAAAATATGGAGTGAAGCTGAAGCAAAAGCAGGAGTAGAAAAGGACATAATGAAAGAAAAGGGATCATAATGCTCTGCAGATTGGTGTATTAGCTGACATTATTTTGCTGCTCACAGACCTCACACTTTAATAGATCATAGCAGTGTTTGTTGTCATACTCAGGTGTTGCAGCCTAGACAGATATCTACCTTGAATCATTGTCTTTGGTACATGTTTCCTGTCTTTTTTGAAAACTCTTGTATTGTCAGAGCAATGAAAAATACTTTTTAACTGATGTTTGCCACCTTTTTATTTTAGAGAAAAAAATCTGGTCTTTCCTTCTGATGATAAACATCTTAATTGATAATAATTATTTTAAGGCTACTCAGACTATGATCCTTTTCTGCTTTGTTTTTGCTCTGTAAACCACATAGAAATAGTGTCCCTTGAGTATAACGTATTTGCTGTATTCACATAGTCTGTAGCCAGAGTACCAGAAAAGCCGGAGATGGATAATGTTGACTTTGGTCTGGTGAACTGAGTGCAGGGCTGGAAGCCTAATAACAGAAATCAGGGTTAAAATTCTTCATCTGAAAAAATTCTTTCCAAGGAAGTGCTACATGTTGCTACTGAAAATTGTCATTATTTTTGGTGCCAGTATCACCTCTACCTTTCCCTTTTTTTTTCCTTAATTGAATACTATTACTGTGCTATAGTTCTCTTAACTTTTTTTTTTTTTTTTAATAAAGGAAGATTTGGTGAGGTGCTCAACATCTCTAGAGTCTATGTATCAGCTAGACTGATATATCACTCTGAGGATATAGCAACGAGTAGTCAGAAATTCAGTGATTGGTGTAGTGGAACTGTATTTATTGAATTAGATTAAAGAATAATGTTTTGCCGGTACTATTTCAGTATTTTCCCTCAGACTGACCTGTTAGCAGGCCAGTTTTATTTTTTGTCCCTTATCCTCTTTTTGGCAAAGAGCTGACCAAATCCACAAATTAAGATTTGCTTGTAGCAGTTTGGTACTAGCATGATAACTGTATCACAGGTATGAAATTTAGCTCAAAGAAAACAGCTGCTCATCTTTACTTTGCATTCCTCCAAATAATATGCTTTTATTTGGTTTTCTCCTTATTTTTTTTAATTATTTCTCATGTATGGACAATAAAAATGGGAAATTAGTGTTAGAAACACTGATGTTGATGAAATATATTTGGGCTTCCTGGTTTATGAATTTGAAAGCTTGAAATTTTTTGCTAAACATGTCACAGGATCAGATTATATCAAGATTGCTTATATGTTTGTGTACATACAAAATTGACCTTTGTGATGCAGCTTGACATCTAAACACTAAAAGCAGTCATTTGTTTTGACAGCAGAATTAATTGAGGCTAAAACAGTCGAAATTCCACTTGTATCAAGCTGTTCATTAGGAACTGCTGTCTGGCTTTAGTGCTGTCAGAAAAATAACCTGTTTTCCTATGATTAAATAGAGAATGATGGTCGGTCCACTGAATTTGAGAGAGAGGTTGAATAAACTTTCTACTGCGGAAACAATTCAGAAGTGACACACTGCAAGGGGGGTCAGAATGTGCATTGATATCCAGCTGAGCTGTCAACTGGCACTGAGCCAGGCACGCAAAGCTTTGCCATTTGAAGCAGCATGTGAAGCATATGCAGTTTAAAAAAATTGTCCTCCTTTCATGCATGATTTACACTCAGAGACAGATTTTTGTTTTTGTTGAAAACAAGAATATGGTTTGTTACTGCATTTGTAACTACAGGTACAGATTTATGGAGTATTTTTAAAATATTTTGCCTGAAACAGATATGTTAATGTTTATATGTGTGCATGCATGTGTGTAAACTGATTCCTCAGGCTGCAGGGAAAGGCAATTTTGGGGGGGCGTTTTGAGGGTCTGAGTGTTTCTAGTTACTGAGAATTATTCGAGGTTAATACCAGTATAATATTTCTTTCTGTCATGCATGCCCCCCTTAAGATAGAAAGGACATAGTTTTCAAAAGCAGATGCAAATGTAAAGTAGTTCTTACTTATTTGTTGACTTCTTGATTTGTTTAACTTTTTAGTTCTGTGGGATTTTCCAGTTCATTGATATATTTACTGGGGGCACTTTTTCAGTGTATGACATAATACTATGTTTTCCTTACTAGCAATATTGCTTGGCTTTTGTATTTGACTTGTTTATTTAAGAATCCAAACAGTAAAATTTTTTTTTCTTCTCAGTTGAGGAAAGTGGGAATTATTTTATTGTTTTGATATTAGCAAAACATTCTACCAATGTCTCCCTCACAGAGGTTTTATATAAAAGTTATATAGACAGGTTAGAAAACCTGTATATAGGATTTTGTGGAGAGAGGTTTTTACTGTTTTTTTTAAGTAGCAGGTATAAGATAGTTGTTATAAAGATAGTTTCTGTAGTTGCCTTGAATATACTCTGAAAGTACTGTTCCCATAGATGTGAGCTAAATATGTAGGAGATTCTGTAAGATAATGTACAGTGCAATTAAATCTTCTTAATTTGTCTGTCAATAAGAACATTATCTCCTTATTTCTAGCTATATATTCTACCTTTAGTGGCATGAAAGCTCACATATTCACGTGCCACTTGTAACAAGAGAAACATTTCATGTAGTTACTGAACAGTCTAGGAGATGCATCCCTTACTCACTGGTGCTTAATTTATGCAAGTGTTACTTCTTGTAAATTATGAAATTAACTAAAATAAAAATTACACTCTATTATATTATTGTATAAATTATATTTATACAAATTACTTTTTTTTTGTTCCAGCAAACAAAAGCTGCCTTATTTTAAGAGCCTAAGAACTGAACCTGGTGTATTTGCTTTAGTAGTCTCTTGTCAATTTGCAGCTGTCTGCCTCCATTTTATTGTGAAGCTATACTCCATTTGCTTTCTCTTATTGTCCTTATTCTGTCCCAGCTGGTAGAATACCGTGAGCATTCAAAAACTCAGTGCAGCTTGTAGTGATACTTGCTATGATTTTGTATGTACAGTTAGAGGAGCTTACTGATTTTTGATGTCTGCTTCCTTTGTAGAATACTACTATTTCTCATTAGCATCGGGATAGCTAGGTATATATACTTAAGTGATGGAAATCCCACTAGATACTCATGTCTCTTTCCGTTACAATGGCTAACCTTCATTTATGCATTGTATTTATTAATTTTTTTCTATTCTGTGTGTCTACAGTATCAAATACATGCAAGTCTATGTAGAGGTATTTGAGGTGTTAAATCCAGTGTTACCAATGTATGGATTAATATAGCAGCAGGGAGAGTTGACTTTTGAAAGTTGGACTCTCCTTGCAACAGAACATTAAATCAGAGACCTTTGCAAGGATTGAACTAGATCTCAGCTCTTTTTATTTACTCTGAAAAAAGTTTTGAAATGTCATTTTGTTTTTTACAGTAATGCTGTAGTTTTAGAATTTGGTTTTGTGTTCATATGAATGCTTGAGAATGGGCTTCCATCTCAGTTCACATTATTGTCTTGTTATGAGAAAAAGAGCAAAGGAAATTTTAGTGCTTTGATTGCAGTACTGCCAAATAGCAGTGTTATCAGCATTATTACCTGCACTGCAGTATGGCACCATTTCAGTGCCTTAGGCTATCATGTGGCATGGACTCTAGAGACTGCTTCAGGGAATGACTTGAGTCCCCAACATCAACACTGCTTCTTAAATGTGAAGCAACTGCTTTTCTTTCTTTTAATGTTGCAATGGACAATGAATCTGTTTACTTGCACCAAAAATTTTAGCAATTGTAATCATCCAGATTACAAGGAGCTGAAGTCCTTGTTGGTGTTAAGCCTTTGTCTACAGTACAATCATTGGGCACAAGTCTGTTCTGAAAACTTTTTACCTCACAGAGGTAATGCATCAATTTTAAAAACTTCATGTAGTTGTTACAGAAGTTATTGAGATACCAGGACATTAATTTGCATGCTTTGACTTCCATTTGTATACTACATCTGTCTGGCAATCTCCATTAATGCCAATCCACAGGTAGTTCTTGATTATAGCAATTTCTGACTTCTCGACTTCTGATTAAGGAATCAGAAAGATATGCATTCTGGTGTCTCAGAGGGGATTTTCTGAGTTGGGATTTTTTTAGAGGTTTGGGGGATTTTTTTTCAGTGCTAGTGCAGCTGCTTTTGTTTCCATGTTATACACAGACAGTGGGCAATGCTAGAAAACTTAAGAAACTGTCTGAATTCCTTATTGATGCTATGCTCCCATAACAGTATGTGTGCCTAAAGCCTTCTGGCTGACTAGGAGACTGCAGCTGGTTCTAGCAGAGGACAGTGTGGTGACAACATACAGTCCTGGCTGGACAGCAGTATTATCACCTCTTCGGACTCAAAGACATCTGTCCGCAGGAAACTCCAGCTGTTACGCAGGCTGTTGGAAGCTTCTCACGGCTATCCTGTTTTGTAAGTTAGTACACTATAGAGTGCCACAATAGACAGGAAATGTCTATTTCTGAAATGTTACTTTGATTAAAAATACTATGCCCAAGGCAAAATATGGTACTCTTTATGGCAGACATATAGGAAGCAAAACTGTTGGGAGGTCTGAAGTTACAGAACAAAACTCATCAGAAAATTTAAAACTGTTAGAAATTTCACTCTGCCCCATTATATTCTTAGTTGGAAGGCATCCACAAGGATCATCAAGTCGAGCTCCTAAGTGAATAGCCCATACAGGGATTGAATCCACAACCTCAGTGTTAATAGCACCATGCCCTAACCAACTGAGCTAATTAGAGACAGCCACTGATATGAATTTCTGAAATTCCAAAGGAAGAAGGGCCCTATACAAATTTGAGTAGGAAAGGTAAGTTACTACCAACATAGGTTTTTGAATTGTAACTGATTCACATGATATCTGTGCGTTTCTGTAGAAAGAAAGAATGTGTCTTCAAGTAAAAATTCTTACAAGGCACAAAAAACTCACCTTTAAAGGCAAGTGTTCTAGGCAAGCATAATGGAAAAAAATAAATGAACTTGGATGTCTTGTTAAAGAAAATCTTTCCTTTCTGCTTATTTTAGAAGTGGAAGTTAAGATACTGATCTGAAATATGGATGAGCTATATTTGAGCCTTCATTATTTCTTTTAATCATTATTGTAAAAGTTTTAAAATTAAAGGGATCACTCTTAGTGGAAAGGGTAAAGAAATGGTGGAATTCTGAAAAAGCCTAAGTATTTTATCCCTCGGAAAATATAAGTCTCAGTGTTTACAGGTTTCTTTCTTTTGCTTTAGGGATGAATGTGGTTGTTTTGGCTTTTTAAAAATTTTTCCTAGCAAAATGAGAATATGTTTAGAAGCAAGAAATACAAGTAGTTAAATCATTAGCAAAGTGATGAAAAATGTGTGGTCTGAAGTGTAGCTCTGAAGAAGTAATGGTTGTGTTCTTCAGAATTTACATTTTATGGCAATTTTATGAATGTATTGCTTAGTATCCTTAATAGACTTTAATTTTTTATTTGTAAAATAAAATGTTGGTTAAATCTATATGGAGATGTAGACATGTACTGTTCTAAAAATTAGTTTTCCTGGATTTTTTTCTGTTCTTTTGTTTTACAAGATATCCAGGTTTGCTTCCTTTCAAAGCATGCTGACTTTGTTTTACTGTGTATTTAGTGAAAGTATTGGAAGACCAGTGTAAAATGCACATATATTTATGATGGGTAAAAGATTGAGAGAGCTGTAAGGAATTTGCATCTTGTCTTTCTGTATTGAATAATTAGACTTGCGTTTGAAGTAATTTACTAATTGAAATTTAAAGGTCTGTTAAGACTGCTGTTTGAAATTTGTCTTTTAATATTCTGCTTTCAAGAGCATCATTTGGTGGCCAAACAATTATGTTATGATAAGTGAGATATTGATGGGTTCTAGTCCAAAATTCTGATCCTGCTGTTTTACAAACATTTAAGTTTGTTTTTACAGATTGGGAAAATTTTGCAAACTCAGTCTTAACTAGACTAAATATAAATTAATACTTTGAGCATGCCATAATTTAAAAAAAAAAAAAAGTCATTAGAAGTATTTTTTCCTCCTCTGTCTTATCTGTAATATATCTGTACATAAACTTGTGTGCATGCTATCAAAATGTTTGTAGAAAGGTAAGTAATAACCCCTGTGGCACAGTGATAGTGTGCTAAACTTTTTCTTCTGTGGATACAGATACAAGGTGAGCTTGGAAGAAAAGGTGCCTGCCTGCATGTGCTCTCTGTTTTCATTGCACTTCCACAAGTGTTGGTATGATTCTGTCATTCCCTGAACAAGATCCTACAGAAACTCACGCTGTTTTCTGTACATGTGCTTCCTGAAATGTCTCATAGTGGGATTAAATAAAGTCTACACTTAGGAATATATAGGAATAAATGAGTTTTAGGACTCTTAATTTGTGGCAAATACAATGTGACGAATTTCTTTAGATCCAGAACTTCGGTAGTGTGCTTTTTTTTTTTTTGGTGCTGTTGGATCCTAATGATTTTTTTGAAAAAAAAAAGATTTATTGCTGTGTTTAAGGTTTTACATGCCACTTCTAATTGTGTAGGCAATTGGCTGTGGAGAGGAAACACTAGAACTAGCAATGCGGGGTTAGAAATAGTGTGACTTTCAAAATTAGGGCTATAGCTTTTCCTTTTTCATTTTTACTTATACAGTTCTTGTTCATTAAAAGGAGATAAATTGAAAACCTTACACTGGTGCTATATTATAAATGCAATTTTGAATGAGGACACCAATTAGATATAGGCAATTGAATTGTAGTTAGATGATGACTAGTATTTTAATTTTTCAGTATGACGGAGTGAACACTGCTTTACATATGTGATTTTGCAGTATCTTTGGCAATTGGCAGAGTAATTGTGCCTTTCAGTTATGACCAACATTTGTAATTTGATTGTCTCATATTTTCAGGAAATATTAGTTGTCATTAAAACAGATGAAATTTGACCTAATGTTTATCTTCATTGTCATTTCTTTAAGGCCCTATCGAGTTTGAAGAATGTAACACATCCAGTGTAGCTGAAGGTGAGTTGCCATATCATAGTTATTTACATGAGAATGCTGTGGATAAGGACCTGAACAGTGAAGGATACTCAGTGTGTGAGTCTGTATAATTTTCAAGTGCTCCAGTACACTAAAATGCAATTTTTCTTTTGAAAAACAAACTTCAATGACAATAAGACTGATAGCTTTTATATTTTTCAGGTTCTCTGCTGCCTAGTATGTAATTCTGAAACTTCATATTAGATGTTCATAGGTTCTCTTCACAGGGTAGTTAGACAAAACAATCCCTTCCCATCTAGAGAATCAAGGACAGCCATTACCCAAAAAGCATAAACAATGGCGAAGAGAAGGGGGCAACTCAGGGGGTTGACTTCATGACCTGGAGCTGTAATTGGACAATTGAACCCAATATGTAGATGAACCAAAGCCTATAAAAGTGTAAAAACTTGTGGCTGACATCCATCTTGGATTCATCCTGGGTGTAGCCCTGGCCAGGTTCTTGTACTGCCCAAGGTGTATCCTTTTAAGGGCCTTCAATATATACCTATTTTGTCCATTTAGCTCTGTCTAGTCTCTGTTCCAGATCAGCCTTTCTAGGCATCAAGGCCTATAAAACTTTTATAAGACAAATGCATAAAGGTCAGACAATTTGAGTGTTTCTTACAAGTGTACGTTGGCTAAGAGTTTGTCTTTGTGGAGGTTTGGATTTAATTCAGCTATGAATGTCTTGTAGCTTAATTTACAACTGTCAAAACAATGGGCTCTTCCTATTGTTACTGTGTCAGTTAAACTGAGCCTAATGTAGTGTTATGGTTGCAAAGTCTGTTGGTGCTGCATTTTTTGCTTAGGGGGTTGTTTTAAGTGGTTAAGAGCTGCTTTCTGTCCGTAAGCTATGTCTTTACTGGGACAGAGGATTCAGCAGTATTACTTAAAGCATCCAAAAACTTTTTTAAATTGCCAAGATTTTAGCTGAGACTTAACATCTCTTCTAACTGAAGCTGAGAAGATCCATGTTCAGAAATTACTCTCATACTCCATTTGCCATTTTTTGGGCAGCATTAAACACAGAGAAAAAACAAAGCCCAGAAATTTAAAAATAATCTTGGAGAAAATTATGTGCCTCAGTATATATTACTGACTCTACAGCTACCTGATTTGAGAAGTTTGGAGTTACTGAAAATTTCTAGGGGTGGAGAGGTTCCTTATGCGCTGTGTAATGTATTTTTGTAAAGGTAAATATAATAAGGTGCTTGAATTGACAGTGGTTTAATTTTGGAAACCAAATTATTTCTACCATTCTGCTCTAAAACATGCTGTCAGTAGTATCATGCATCAAAACCAAATTGTAGACTAGTTGGATCAGGTGCTTGCACTTAGTCATTTTGTTTGGCAGCCTGCTTTGCCTCAGCAAACATTGTGAAGAAGCAGATGTGGCAGTAAGTCTGAGGGAATATTTAAGTGTATTTTAGTTTTAGTACATTAAGTGGGAATGAAAGCAATACGAAAGCAATGAATGTACTTCTTTCAGTACTGTAGCTATATGTATCCAGTGCTAGAAGCAGGGAAGAAACAGAAGGGGAGAAGTGCAATTCCAAACTCAGCGAGAACCAGTCTTGGAGCTGGATACAGTACTGGGAAATCATGAATTCACATCAGCTGGAAAGCCAAGAAACAGTTTTATTTTTAACAGGACCAAGATCTTACTTTTGAGGAAAGACAGGAGCTTACAGTTCCTGGGAGCACACAGGGCAAAAGAAGCAACAACAGGGTGTTGAACTGCAGTAGCTGCGGAAGGCAATGTGCAGTTTCTCATCCATGACTATTCAGGATTGCCTGGAGCAACAACTCCTGTTGAGTTTTTGTGAGCAGAACAAAAACTCTTCCTCAAAACTGTCTATTTAAAAAAACAGAGTCTATATACCCAACTAGGAGATCCAAGTCAGTTTTTTAAGAATTTTGTTACTAATATGGTGAACACTATTTTGATTTTTTTTTTTAATTGGTATTTCACTTAAAGCAAGTTGGAATAATGTTCCCTTAGTTTGGCTCCATATCTATCTCCACTGCATACCTGTGGCAGCATTTAAAACATTTAATTCATATGCATCTGTATTTGACATTGCTAAATATGCATTTATCTCTTTGATCTATAAATGAAAAGTGTTTGTTCCATAGGAATAAAACCACGGAAAAGGAAGCCTTTTGGTTTATCAGGAATTATGAAAAAAGAAAAAGATACTGAATCTGTGTAAGTATATTTCCACCCTGAAGCCTTGTTTTGTATGAAAACTAGTAATGGGGATAAAAGTTAGCCCATATTTAAACAAAAAAGTAGGCTTATAATAGTGGTTTAATGCAATGAATACAAAAACAGCACAGTTATTTATGATTTTTGTGACCAAGAATTTTAACATAAATAACAACAAATAACAAGTGTATTCAAAGTAGTCAACTCATGTTTCATTCCTGTGCATAGGTAAGTAGTTTTCTATTTTTCTACATTTCAGCATTGTAGATAATGTAATTCACATTAATCCTAATAAAATATGTCTGTATGTGGTAAAAGTACTGGATGGCTGTGTTTGCAGAATTGAAGCTTCAGGTATTCTGTTAGAGGAACTTCTACATACACTGTCAAAGGACAGAAAAATGAAGTATATCATAAGCACGCTCCCTTCTCAAACACCATCATTCTAGCTCAGGACTGATGTCCCAGTGTACCCTATGCCATATTCTTCATGTGTACTCAATCTCCCAGGAGTTAATCTGTGCAAAAAGTGAGTTTGAATAACAGTTCTGAGGTGAATTAGTCACAGTGTCTATATTAGTATTTATGGTCAGTGTATTTTTTTCATAATTTCTACATGTATTTTCTCAAGAAGATAGCTTACAATTTGACAAATTTGACAATATAGAAATATTCTCAGAGGCAACATCTGCATACATACTTTTTAAAATTAGTTTTTAAAGTGTTTTACCAGTGTTAGTTTTTTTTAACATACTGATGAAAAATTAATGACCTAAGAACGGCAGGTGTTAATATTCACACTCTACAACAGTGACTTGATTCTGAAATCAAAAAGAAAAATGTATAATGGAATTATATCAATCTCCTATGTAAAATGTGCCATAGGCATTTACAGAGATTCTTGCATTAAACCATAACTACTAAATTAACTAGAACATGACTAATAAATAACAGGATTCATTATGTGTTTATATTCTAATACTTCTTTTATGATCTCTTTAGAAATATAGATTGCTAGTCTGTATTTTGTCTGATTTAATCTTCAGCTGATGATCCTGTTATGGACTGGAAATGATGAAACTGTCATCAGAAACTTCTCTGCACAGAGAAGTCAAGTCCTCCCTTGGCCTTGTGTTTTATTAGTCTGTAAGCTTGTTTAGTTTGTGTAGGGCAAGCTTTCTTACTTCTAGAAAAACTGTCGTGGTTAGTAGGCTTTTCAGTTTGTCAAGATAGTTTTTAAACTGTTGATGCCTGAACCGGTGTGTCTAGTAATGGTTTTAATGCAGGGAAATACCACACAGGGTGCATTCTGTTACATATTGCTGTAGTTTAGCCAGGGATTTCACTTCTAACCACTGCTTTGCATGATTTGGTTGTTTCAGTTTTTATCTACAATCCTTAAATTCCCTTATAAAATCTCCATTTTCTGAAATACTATCTTATAGCAGAAGCATGACCCAGTTCTTTAATTTAAAAAGAATGATCTAGTAAATCTAGAGATTTAAAAATACTTTTATCTACAGCTTGATATCCTCATTTTCCTCACCAACGTTTGTAAACTGCTGTGTTTACATTGCATCTATAGAACAGATCCTGAGAGATGCTGATAGTACTCCTCTGAGTGATACTAGATCTACCATTTCTGTTTGAGATCTCTTAGCTCACTAATTTTGGAAACCTTCACTGTGGGCTGAAATATATTAATTCATTTGCCTCATATTTCACATTTCTCAACTTTTATGTACCTCAGGCTATCTTGTTTGCATACAGACACTTTTTGAAACCACATCTTTCAAGGGAAGAATATACTTTGTCTTTTCAAGCAGTAAAATATCTTTCAGAACAGCTCTGTTGCTATGAAAGATGTAAACCAAGTAGAAATTTGATCACATATGTCTTCTTCTGTGAGGCCTTTCAGAGAAGATGGAGTCCTTCATCTCTCACTGTCATTTCCTTAACATGCTGGGCTGAATTTTGTATTAATCCTTCCATGTTAGCAAGTTTTTTGCACCTGTTTTTAAGACACTGTAGTAAAAGCTACTTTTTTGCCTTTTACCGATTTATTTTTTCAGAGAAGATGTTTTAGATTACAATACATTTTATTTTTTTCCACGTTCTTTTTTCTATACATGTATGTGTAGGATATTCAGACTAATGATATAAAAACATTGTTGTTCAGTTAAACCATCACGATTTGTCAGGGTGGAAATTAGAGAGGACTTGTATGCTACTCAAATATTTCCACGTTCTGTAAATATAATTGCCTGTGCTTTTTGAAGACATCAGAAAGAATCAGTGTCATTCATTATTTTAAGTACTACTGCTCAAATTGAAGTTGCAGTGGAAAAGTGTAACACTTGTGAATTATGTGCTTGCAACCACTGCCTTCCTGTAGGCAACTTTTTTTTTTTTAAGTGCTTTTTAGGAGGGTACTCAGTTATTTTGTTCAGCATCTTCTAGTATTTGACTGCAACTGTGCTTGACAAACAAGAACAATGAATGAAACTCTAAAAGACGAAACTCTGAATTCCTCTGAAGAAAATCTTAATTTCTTTATGAACTGGATTTTGTCCAAAACATTTTGCACTTACAGGTAGACTATTTCATTAGGATTGGTGACTTCTACTTTTTGCACCTATCAATATGAAGACCTGAAACTTAAAGTATATTCATCCAGAACACAGTGTGGTAGTCCTCACTTTCCTTGATTTTTTTGTTATTATTTTGAATTCTTCTCAGTAATATGTGAGTTTGATTTTTCATAATTTCTTCTGAGTTTTTCTTCTGCAGTGTTTTGAGCATAAACTGTCAGCTGTTATTTAAATCTCATTCAGTTGAATGTGGATTATTTAAAGTAAAAATTTCAAGAGATTGAGAGGCAAAAGGGTCAAATGCACTATTTTAAATTAATTGAAAACATTGAAGGAAAATTTGTGTGAATAAAATAAGTTGTGCATTCTGTAATTGTAAATTTTCTTTATTCTTTTTAATAGGGAGTGTCCAGATGCAGACTCAGTTGTAAGTAGACTTATTTCCAAAATAAATGCATATGCTAATACTATCAAGCTCTACAATCTGATGCAACTTAACTTACATACAGTCCCTGCAACACATAATTTATCTGATAGAGGATTTAGTATTTTCATAGCATACTCCAAGTGTTAATTTTGTGCAGTACATGATCTTCAGCAGTATGTACGAGCAAGAGTCAGTAATACATTTTCGTTTCCTAACAATTTTAGGTTTTTAGCAAGGTGTTTTCACTGCAAATATATAGTACTTTATTTTGAATCGTTTGAATTCCTTGGCTAATAGTTTGAATTCCTTGGCTAATAGATTCTAAGAAAGAAAAAAATTTAGTTTATTGTGGACTCAACTTTGTGTCGTCATACTCCTGTGTTTGCTACTGTTTCTTTTGAGAAGTGCTTCTAATATTGACTGGATTCTGCTTTACCACTGGCAATAGAGTGTAGGAATATACTGTCTAAAATATGGCTTTAAATGCAGCATTTCTAGATGCACTTTATTAATGGTCTAGTTTTCATTACTGTTAGTTAGACCTGTGATATGTCTTAAATTTTTTTTTTTAGTCAATTCAGGTAAGTGACCATTTCAAATTAAATTAAATATGTTAATGATTTTTATTTCCTTAATTTAGTCTTTTCTTTTTATGCAAACATGTATGTTCTATTGAAATAACATATAACAAAGGTTGTAACTCCCTGAAACTATGTTTAGGGAGAATTTACAGAGTAATCTAAGTGATTTTCTGTAGGCTTATTTATTTTTCATTCATTCATTTAGGTGCCAATTATATTACACAATTTAAATTTTCAAGTTCACTTATTTTGTGGATTTTCTTAGTTTTATTTGGTAACTAGGAGGTTTTAGTACCTAATATTAATTTTTTTTTTTAGAAACTTGATTTGAAACATCTATCCTAAATGGGGAAAACTAAGTTTTGCCACATAACAGAACTATATGTGTAAGAACAGATATGTAATTCTTGCCAAGACAGTTATTTTATATTGTGGAGTCATCTTGACTTACAGCAAGGTTCTTTCCTTGGGTGCATTTAAAAGTAACAATAGAAGTATTGTTATAATTATCAGACTTCTCATGGAAATAAAATAATTTGACACTTCAGGTTGAGTCATTGGAGTGAACTACAACTTGATTTGACTTGCAATATTTATTTTCTTTGCTTATTTTGGTCTCCATTTTTTTTGAAAACAATTAGTTCAAAAAATTAAAATATAAATTGATTTGGCATTCTTTCTGGCTAGATGAGGCACACCATATGATCATCTAGGTTAATTGTTGAAATTGCTGGTTTGGTTTGGTTTGGGGTTTTTTTGCCTGTTCAATGTTTTATGACTGCATATGGAATTTATAATTTGGTCTGTGATTTCTGCTTGCTTTTTTCAAGCCACAGCAGTATTCTGTATAGTGATTGAATGCTTTAAAAGCAGAAGTCATTACTGTAATTGTAGTGAAAAAATGATAAGAGATTCATTTCACCCCTAACAAACAAGCAATCCAAAGTGCTTTTATGTTTTAAGGTTGGAGTCCTCTTCTGAAAGGTCTCATTTCAAATGCTTTTAATTTTTCTTGGCTTTTACTTATGGGTTTCCTTTCTATTTACTTTTTCAAACCTAATCTAAATACTTTAAACAGTCTCTATCATCTCTAGGAGGATTTATTTTATATGGTTATTTGCAATAAATTATGCATTTCAAAAAATTGAACTTGGAGAACTATTATTAAACAAAAAATATTAAAGCAATATTAATTTGTGTCTGATTGCTAGGAAATACTGAGGAAAAGACCTCAGAAAATTCAACTTAAAATGTCCCACTTATTATTTTGTCGGTTTTGGTCACTCACAGAAAACCTGTCTGGCATATATATGATGAACGTGATCATTTTTTAAAAGGTGGCTTTTGTTTATTTGTCAAGAATTTTAATTGTGTGAGAGGAATGTAAGAGATAACCAGTCTTCAATTATATATAAATACAAGCACCAAGTAAAAATATTGCAAATTATCAAGTTAAAGTTGTAGCAAGAACTGATTTCTATATATTATCTACCAGTTCTGTGTGCTACTGTGGATCTTTGAACATACTATGTAGTCAATACCATGAAGGCCTTCTCACTGGTGCAAAATGTCTAATTCAGTCTATCAAACTTGTATTCTATTTCCAAAAACAAAATGGTGAGAATGGTCAAAAATGTCTGTTGTCCCAAAATCCTCTCAAATTTATATGTGGTAAGACAGATATGCTTATGCTCATCCTTTGTAGCTGCTAGATTTTATATACTGGAAAACAAATTAATAAAACATTAATTCTGGTAAGTATTTTTTTGTAACGGCTGTAAGAGGTTTTCGTGTGCTCATTAGTAGGTAGCTGTGGACTGAGAACTGGTATTTGTTTAAAAAGTTGACCACTTCAGTAAGCAGTCTCTCTTTAAATATAGGTGACAGTATCTCATGAGATTTAAAATTCCTGAGTTTTTTATATGTCAGTCTATAGTGTAACTTCCATTAAGCTAAACCTTGATAATTAAGAAAAGTGGAAACTCTGTAGTAGAAATGTATGCACTGGAAATAGAGAGCAATTGAAGACTGACTCTCTATGGGGGTTTTGCCTTAGAACATTTTTCTAAAGGATCTTGTTTCCTGTGAGTTTACCATGTCTCTAGAGATGTTCTCTAGGAAGATATGAGGTCTAAAAGAAACTTTCATTTCAAGGAAACATTTACAAGGTTCCACTTGTGTCCAATAAGATCTGAATTGGGATTGCAACCCTTCCCTTGGTTAGGATGTTCACCAATCTCCTTCTTCTACTTCACTGCCTATTTTCATGAAGACTGTAGTAATGTAATTATCTTTGAGTTCTCTGTTCTTTCTGTCAAATCCATTTGAAATTGTCCAGTAAGTTCAAAAGTAATTAAGAAGGGAGTCACTGATGTACAGAACATAATGCTGAAAGTTTTTGTTTTTTGTGGGAAACTGAAATGCAAACACATATCAAGGCATCCAAAACTTTTCATTAACTTCTTCACATGTGAGTGTAGCCTAATTATGGTTATATAGAATTATAGATTATTTTTTTATTGTTCGGGACTGGTTGAATTTGGAACCATCAATTTCTGAGAAGTGGAACACAAGTGTAGTCTAATATTTAGTGAAATTCAAATATTTTTCCTTATTTGCATTTTACAGAATTTTATTCTGGCATATTTCAAATAGCTGCTATTAAGGACAAGGCTTTCCATCACAGCACAAGACAGGGGCACTTTGAATACCCATTTTTCTTTCTTTCTGCATTTCTAACAACAGGAGAAAGTGACTGTCTGCTCTCTTCTTCTGTGCCTTTTGGGTTAATAGGCACCCTAACAAGAGGAGGCCAATATTATGCCTCTGTCTTAACTTGACTATTTGCCAGAGTAAAATTTTCATCTCAAATATGTCAGAAGTGGAGAGCCTTTTTGTTCTCTTATTCCAGCCTATGACCTTCAGCTGCTTACTTTGAGTCCTCATCTGGAGTACAAGAAGCCATTTGAGTTCTAGCAGAAAAAAATAGATTGAGCTGTTCAGCTGCACTGCATCTTGAAGCATACCCTCAGGAAAACTTGATAAAGAGCTCTCATAACCACTGTAGTTATCCTAAGAGAAGGGAAAATATAAAGAAATCAAACTGGGGCATAGTGAAGGTTCTTTGCTTCTTGACTGATGACCAGCCTGTCAGCAGCACTAGTGTTGCAGAGGAAGGGCCAAATGAAGTACCTAGACTACAGTGCTCCATATGTTCCTCCCTTGTCCTTTGTAAGTAGCCCAGAGACACTAATGACATGGTAATGGCGTGGCTTCTTCAATTGCTTTTAGATGACAGATGAGACAGAGCAAGGAAACTGAAATAAATTATTCACCAAACCTAAAAGATGTGTTTTGTCAATAGAATGCTTGGTCCTCAAGCAGGAAATTTTATTTTATTTATCAAGGCTTTATGTTTTTATTTCTTTGAAAATGTATTAACCCCAGAAAGCTTGTAGAATATGCCAAGGCAAAGACAAAGGTATATGACCTAAGTTTCTGGTGTATGTTTAAAGCTATATAAGATCTCAATTAATGCATTACATCTGCAAACACAGGGAAAAATGGCTTTTATAGCTACATGTTTAATTGTTTAACAGAACCTCAGAAAGGCTTCCTGGAAGTCCACCAGTTCCAGTTGCTTTTGCAGTTGCTTTCTTTCCAGTTGCTTTGCAGAGTTCAGTTCACATGCATAATGAGTTGCTGGGAGTTTTTTGACTACAAAAAACACTACACATGTTTGTGTAGGGGACTAAAGTAGACCTCCATCCCCATTGTATTAATAATAACTTTTCCCAAAGGCCAAAGTTTGCAAAGATCATCTTCTTGTGTTTTGAAGTTCAAGAATTATACATGTATACATGTAGGTTGTAAACTTAACCTCTGATCAGCCTGGCAGGCAAATCAGATCTTATCTGTATTGTGTGCCTGATATTTAAAATACACTGTTATCCATGGCATAATACATAGTTCTGTAATTGTAGGAATGTGGAAAAGGGAGTAAAAATTAGTCACATAAATGTAAATGCCTTCATTAACATCAGATTCATGAGTAGATGTCTCACTCAGGTTGCTGTGTTATCTACCACTGTTATTAAATGAGATTTACAAATGAAATGTTGGTATTTCAGAAAGCACATTAATCAGTTCAACCATTCAAAATATTGAGAACAGTATTTTGAAATTACTACCCAACTTGTAAGATTGTGAGGTATCATTTTACTTGTATGTGACACAATCTGCCTTTGTCTATACAAAGGTGTATCAAGTATCTATTCCACCATTTTTTATGTTGGTTTACACAAAAATATAAATGCAGTATCTAGCTAATTAAAGCAACTGTTAACAATGATCATAAATTGGCACAAGATCAATCTAGATTACTGACAAAGCTGGAAATACAAAGCAAATTATTTATTTGTGTATATGCTGTTTCATGTCAGATGTTTGAAATTATTTCATTTCAAATATCTGTGTATTTACATTTCAGATACAGGAAAAAATACAAATTAAGTTTTCTATACAGGGTTTGAAAAGAAGTGGTAACATAGACTAGCTGAAAGAGAGGGAAGGAATTTTCTTCTCCTGTGTTCAGAACCTAAACTGTATAGTATCCATCTCTGTTATGTACACGAAGTTGTGAAAACAGACTGCATGCTGAAGGGCTATTTCTGAGGAACAGATGAGTCAAGTATATAATCAAGATCAGAAATAATTATCATGAAAGTATTAAGAAAGGAAGTTAAATATTTTAAGATGTTAAGATTTTGGTGCTTTCTTCATCCAAGGGATTATTTAGTAAATTAAAAATAATACAATGAAAATAACTTCTACAAACTTAAGTTCTTTCATAATTTTATATCAAAATTGTCCGTTTTGCCAGCTACATTGTGCATGCTGTGTCAGCCCAGTAATAGTATCCTGTACATATATGGCCTAGTTGTAAGAAAAATTAAATGTTGTCTATTTAAAGATTTTTATTGATTTTCAATTCATCTTAACCATAAATGTCTCTGATCTATGGAAAATTACCTGGTTTGACAACTAAATTAATTTCAGGATTCAGAATCTGTAGTATTACGGGAAAATAAACTTACCCTGTAGCTATATGTTTTTGTTCTGTTTACTTTGATGTCAAGTTTCATTAGTGGTTTTTGGTATATAAACAAGGTCAACTTGAGGTCAAGCGTAGCTTAACCCTGATTTGAGAAAGTAGAGCTAAAGTATTGGACTGTGTGATTGTACTCTTTTTACTTTTTTGGTTTTGTATTTATTTATTTGTTTGTTTGTTTGTTTATTAAATAGCAGTGAAGTCTAGATCTTGCAAATATTTCTAATTGTATCTATATGGCCTGTATTTTAAGGTTAGAGAGCTTAAATGTTGATTTTTTTGCCTTAGTTTGATGTATTTAATTTGGTATTTGGTATGTCTTACATCTGTACTGGACTGCATTTCTTATAGTTTGCAGAAAGTTTGAGCTATGTGTAAATTTCCATTTATTTCAGAAGTGCTAAATTTAGGGAGCTGTACAGAGGAGACTCTTTCTTAGTGAATTATCAGACATCCCATTTTTGATATCTGTAAAAGATACAGAAAACATTAAAACATTAAAACATTTGAATCGTTTTAATGTTTATGTTCTGTACTTCCAAAGCTATTCAGAGATATTCTCTTTAAACTTGACTTCAAATTTTATCTGAAGCCATAAGGTTCCTGTCTTGTCCAATTGAAATCACCAGCATAAGTAATTTTGTTATATCTCTTGACTTCTAACAAATTATGTTTTGGCCATACTATGTATACATATCTGTTGGTCAAATTGTTCCCAGTACCTGCTTTTTGATAGAATATACTGATGCTACACTAGAATAAATCACTTTTATATGTATACATATTCTAATTTTTAGAGCATATTAGTAACTACTGAAATCACTGCATTTTGAAGACACCTTGGTTGTGTTTTTTTGTGGTAAACTTACTGAGATGTTAAGCAGTTCACATATACTACCTATGCATACAAAGTTGTGAGTGGAATTCTTTGATTCTGAGTGGGGAACATATTCATGTTTATCCTGTATATGTAACACATGATTTGGAGGTTTTGTGCATTTTTAAAATTTAGATTATCTCGGAGACTTATTTCTCTCTGCCCCAAAGTTATTTTAATGAAAGTATATGCTTAGCTGAACATTCTAAGTTATTTTAACGTAATTCTTTTCAATTTCTGTTCAAACAGAACTTAAGTTCCTAGATGCTTATTGGCTTTGAAGATTCAGGATAATGTTGGAGACGTGTAAAGGGGAACTTGGGAATAAAATTTTGAGTACCTGTGATGTGGATATTCTTTTCTGAAGTAATTGTGCAGGCATGCTGCCTTTGCTCCAGGGAGTGGAATTAGCAAGCAGTGCTTTGGCTAGCATACTTAAATATTGACTAGTACTTAGGAAAGGTTTTGCCTCTGTACCATCAGAACATCTTGTGTCTTAGCTGAAAGCAGTAAAAATCGGGAAATTTGTCTGGGCCAAGACAATTGTAGCCTAATTTAACTCAATACTAAAGCTAAAATAATGTTGATTTCTGTCTTTTTGCTTAATAATTAATCAATTAGTAATTAAGTAGTGATTGATTAGTAAAAGCAGATGCATTTCAAACTTGCCAGTTTTCAAAGGAAATTTAGAGCTTGTTTTGTTACATTCTGTGCTGAGATATCTTGTCACACAACTTCGGAATGACAGATCATAAATTCATATAACTGTAGTAATGTTGAATAAAAATCACTTTCATGAGTTGTTGCAATTTTAATTTGGCAATGATTTAAAATTCAGTCTGATGTAAGGATGACATGGTTTTTTTAGTTATTTATCAATAGCATAATTTTTGTTGTTGTTTTTAGAACTTTCCTGATGTAGATGATGAAGGATACAGCATTAAACCAGAAGCAACACAGGATATCCTTTTTACTATTATTGCGCCAAGTTATTTGATATTACTGCAATTCTTTGGAGAGAAGAGGTACTGACTAAAGAGTTAAGGAAGATGAATGACATCTATGCCTATGTTGCAACCTTGTATTCTTATATTCATAGCTTTTGTAAAATGAAACAAATTTTTTCTTGGATATGTGTGTGCAAATGTTAAAGATTAGATTAGATTAGATTAGATTAGATTAGATTAGATTAGATTAGATTAGATTAGATTAGATCAGCTGTCTTGGGAACTTTAAAAGTACAGTAAAAATAAAAAGCAAAAAAATAGCCAGATCCAATGCAGATCCAAAATTCCATGCAGATCTCTCTCCATGAAAAGCTCTCAGAGAGTTTATAAAGTTTGCAAACTTTTTAAAGCATATTGAACGGTTATCTGTTCTATACCTGCGCCCTCACTTTTTTTTTGTAGCGCTAGAGCAGAGTAGAAATAGATTTTCTGTTACTTAATGAAGTCATTACACTACATGCTGTTTCCAACTGGTGTTTTTAGGTTTTACTGTCTTTTTAATTCCTTCAAATGGAAAGCTTTAGTAGCTTTCATATACAGAATAGATTTTGTTCTGAGTTGCCTTTATTGAGGCTCAAGATTTTTCTCTGCCATTCTCCTGTTGCTTTGGAGGAAAATTCTTGTCTACTTTCCTACAATTGCAGAGGAAAGTTCTACTTAAGAGCTGGGAATAGTTACCATAGATCTAAGCAAGCCTAGTATGTTGGCAAGATAGCTAATTTTTGGAAATGTATTCACTGAATTTTCTGGGTACTTCATATAAAAGGTGAATTTAGGCTGTACCATTACCTTAAATTGCAAAAACTTTTAAACAGTTAATGGCTCATTACAGTGGCCAGGTCATTATCATAACTTCTTTGTTTTCATCAGCTTTGCAGAATATTCCTCTAATGCCCACATGGAAGAGTCCTGTAACAACAAAAGCAGTTGGTGTAATCTCCTATTTACAAAATAGATATAAAAGTGACAGACAGTTCTAAGAGGAGTATTATATAAAGAATATATAAAGAAGGAGAATATATAAAGTTTCATGCTCTGCATGCATTTCTGAAGTGAGAGAAAAGTGAACAACATTCTTGCTTAGGATGAATGATTCATTTAGACATCTTATTTTTTGTAATCTCTTGTTTGTTGTGAAACAAGAAGGCATACATTCAGTGAAAAATATCCATGATTTGCAATCTGTCATGAGATAGTACTTCAGCTGCTGAAAATCTTGACCAACTTCAGGAACTTGTCATCTCCGTTTCTCTTTTCCTCCCTTACCCTCTAGAAATTTATTCTGTCAATGGGAACTCATGAGATAATTTGTTGGAGGACATTGTTTTATTATAATGACAGTCAATCTCAATACGTCTGACTTAAATCTGTATTGGCCAAACACTTTACAAGAACTGTCTTATTTGTAGGAAATTAATTTTGAAGGTCATTGGTAACTTTCAAGACAAGAAGCCTTTTGATGAAATTAGAATTGCTTTTCTTTGAGACCTTTTCCATAAATGCTTTATTTTGAAGTAAGAGATAGGTGTAAGATAACGATACTTGGCTTTTTCCTCATGACAACTTTCAGATCCTTTCAGCTAAAAGGGATTTTGAATGTCAGGTTTAAAACTTTGTTAGGGAATAGTTTGAAGGAATTTAATGCAAATGTCTGTTATATTTTCAGGTGAAAATAACAGAAATGACGTAGAGGATATGTACACTTCTTCCAGATGGTACAAAAGTTTTGTGTTTCTGTAGAGGGAAATTTTCAAATTTTTCTTGTCAAAACAAATGCAGTTTGTAAGACTTAGCTTGGGCCTTTCAGAGCTTTTCTTCAGAGTGGCTCTTGTGCATATAAAGCACTGGTTATTTCCTTATTTTGAGGTCTGAGATGTCATTGTGATTCCTTTCTATCCAAAGATGACAGTACTTTAAGCAGCTGACATTGTTCAGTTAACTGCACAGGCTTCTGTTTAACTGGCATCCTTTCTTAAAAAATTTTCAGTGCCACACTGTAGAAGGAGCAAGTAATGGTGGCTCCTACTCTTTCCTTCACTGTTTATGTTAAGTACAGGTACCATGGGCTCATGCACCTGTACATCAGGTACAGGTACATTTCACTGCTCATCAAAAAACCTAGGCTTTTCTTCATTTGATTTAAAAGACTTATACATTTTTCATACATCTGTTAGAATCCCTGTTGGAGACTTGCAAATTATAATTTTCCATGCAGAAGTGTTGCTGCTTTTGAATCTTAAATTTAACCTCATGCCTTCAAATATGCAGTTTTTCAGATACATAACAGATACTGCTACTCTTCAGTTATATGACATCATGTTTTTCTGAACAGAATCATCATTCTGAAGATAAATGGAATAAACCCCTAAATTTTAACTCTGAATTGTGCATTTTGAACAGTGGATGTATGTAAGTGCACAGAGAGGTCACTTAATATGAGCATTTTGTGGATCAAAATTATAAAGTAGATTAAGCAGATGACTTTGAGGTATTTCCACCTTAACTGAGACAAACATACCAAAGAGAACCATTTCTATTCATCCAGTGAGTCTGACTCTGAAGATGATGAACCCAGGAGGTTCCATGTGGAAATAAAACCTGTCCAGCCAAATAACAGTTCTCAATACACTATGCCTTCTTTGGATGAATTAAAAGTATCCATAGGGAACATCACTCTTTCTCCAGCAATATCTGTAAGTCTTTTGTTCCCTGTCTTTTTGATGTGTAGAAAAGTGGTAAAGAAACTGTAGTGTAAACATATGTTATAATGTTCAGAATTTATTCTAGGTTCAGTAACTCTTTTTTCTTGTGCACTAGGTCATTTTTGGTACACTTCATATTCTAATACATATAGATTGCACTTTTATATTGCAATACAACATTAAGTACTTTTCTCATATTTAAACTTTCCTTTGAGACTTTTGAGTGCTCAGTTCTTGTGTTTGTGCTCTTGCCCCCATAAGACATTCAGTTACATTTTAGATTTAGCTGAGCATGGCTTTTAACATAATTTGTGTATTATTTTTCAATAACATACAAGTCTTTTAAAACAGATTGTATAATGAGGATACACGTAACATTTGTGGTGCAGCTTTATTGATGTATCCTGCCAGTTCATGGAATAATCCTTTATATCACTAGATGATAAATAATATTAGGGTATGCTAGTACAGTATTCAGATCAGAGCAAGACTGGTTCTGATTTTAAGGAAAATAGTGTGCAAAACATATTAAAATAATATTTTTTCTCTTTTTTCCCTCACCACATTTTGAAAGCAGAGGCACAGTCCTGTAAGTAGAGAATGGCTTTTTATTTGCATTTGTACTTAAAACTAAGTAAGTGTAGTATGTGAGGGGACTTACTGGGAAAACATGAGGAATGTTTTGTTTCATCTATACCATGTGATAGATACATAGGCTGTTTAATTTTCTGTCTCAGACAGTAAAGAAATTTTAAAATGCTGCTCCCTTTGTCCGCTCTACAGTATTTATTCCTGCATTTTCAAACTGATACGGCAGATGTGCACTGGTTGTTCTGTCCAGGCTCATGTTCCGTAGTCTTCTGCAAGCTCATGATGTTTTTGCCTGGTACTGAAAACAAAATATCTCATAGGAAGTTGAGAGGAAATAAGAACTCTGGGACTATTAAGTGGTTTATTTCACAGTAGAAGAATTTATTCCTATTTTTTTTTCCTGTTTCAGGCACAAATGAATCAAAATTCATCCAGTAAGTGTGAATCTTTTAGTCTGTTAGTTTTTAACATAGAATGAAAACAATTTTTTTAATTGTTGGAGACATAAACTTCTTAAATATATGTACTTTATACTGAACAAAAACTTTCTCTTCTTAATTTTATATAACTATTCCTTATCTATGTACTTGGCTGTTTTCTGTTGTGGGGACCAGACTAACCTGTATCTGACAGTAATGAGGAACACATCCAGATGCCAAAGAGGTTGCCCCATGGGAAAAACTCCTGTGCAAGTTCCTGAAACCCTTCCACCTGCTCAAGTTTAGAATGATCCACAAACCAGCTAAGCACACCATGTGTGTGATGTAAAATACTGATGTAGAGGATAGAGCATTAGCTTCTATTATTCAAGGTTGGGTTGGTTTCTTTTTGGCCAATGGAAAACCAGGCCAGATTTGCTGAAGAACAGTGTTGATGTAAACTCTGTAATTCAAGGAGGAAGTTTCAACCAAACAACACTTCCTTTTGAAGCACATTGGTCTGTGTAGTCTTCTCATAGTTCAGGAATATCTAAAGTTATCAGAAATTATACATTTTCTTTTTTCCATTTTAATAGTAATTTGTTTTAAACTGCCAACATTAATATTAACTATCATTTTATAATGAAAATGAAATTTTTATTTTATATTTCACACTTATAGTGATAATACAGTATCTTTTTCTTAGGTGAAGAGTTAACAAAATCAAAACTTTCTGCTCCAATTACTGAGTAAGTTCAAATTTAAAATTCTATCAAATGCTGTTTTGCAGGAATTTGTTCTTATTTTTCTAACCTCGGAAACTCATTGGAAATAACAGCTGAGTCCTATCTGAAGTTGTACATCTATTGCATTATAAGCCTAAGTGTATCAATGGATATTTCCATTCATTTGTTTACCCCTTCTAATATATGTGATTTATTGTGATCAATCTCAGTTGGTAATTATAATTACATGGCTACACAATGTTTTTACATAAGACAGACTTAGTTTCCATCCAAGGGTGTTCCGTGGTAAAGTGTTTAAGATTGCAAACCCCAAATTTATGCTGATCTGCGTACATTGCTTATGTGTATATATGCTGAAATAAATTAATTTGAAGATGTAGGTCTCAGAATTACAGCTGTTTAACTGACATTATGGAGTATGTCCGCACACAAATTTTCACCAAAGTGTTGGCTAAGACAGTCTCCTTATGTAGATCAGTTATTTGACCTGCAACTTTTGAATAATTCTTTTCTTTTTAGATGCAAAGACTAATATATTCTAATTTGTCAAAAGTTTTTATCATATTATTGACTTTTTACAAGAGTTATGTAGTGACAGGACTAGGAGGAGTGGCTTTAAACTGAGAGTAGTTTTAGATTAAACATGTGGAGGAAATTCTTTACTGTGAGGTCTGGTGAGATGTGGAAACAGGTTGCCCAAAGAAGTTCTGGGTGCCCTGTCTCTGGAAATGTTCAAGGGCAGTCCAGAAGGGATTTTCAACAACCTGGTCTAGTGGATGTCAGCATGGTTGGAACAGAATTTTTAAATGTTCCTTTGAAGTCAAACTGTTTTGTGATTATTATAATTATTATATCATCAAACTACTACTGAAGTTCTTGATTTTTATGAATGCATAAATCTTTCATTTCTATTCCAATTTTAACTCTTAATATAGAAAGGGGAACAGTGACTTCCTGGCATGGGATCCACTCTTCAGCACTTCTCTTGAATCTTCCTCTTCAGCTTCTTTGGCATCCTCATCTTCCTCAGGTAAAATATTTGATGGTAGAGATGGTGTTCGCCATATTTCTAGATGTTCTGGTGTTGTTTTTTCAGTTATTGCAAGGGGACGTGCTTTGATGCATAAACTGTAGAATTTTATAAAGCAATATACTGTCTTAGTATTAATGACTGAAAAGGCAGCATATAAGACTTTCAAGCTAGAGAGCAAGAAGGGAGTCCTAGACACTTTAGGGAAATTCTGTTTTGCTCCTTCCTTTTTTATTGCCTTCTCATACTTACTGAATAATTGTTCTCCATCTAGAATGTAATCCATTTTTTTTTATCTGGTAAGGCTGGGAGATTAAATGGAGGTTGTTGCAGCAAGTGTGAGACAAGCTGAGCTTGCACAATGAATAGGGATGATTTCTTCTTTCCAGGAAAGTCAACTGGGCTATGTAGTACAAAGGCATTGCAGAGCTTTGCTGTGAAGAACTTGTTTCCTGTAGGAGATTCTGTTAAGAGATGTGAAGGCATAAGCCAAGTAGAGATGGATAAAAATGACAGGACTGAGACATGAATTAAGATGAGATTCTGAAAGCAGGGATATTGCAAGAAAAATTATGGTGTGTGGCATATGGGAGGTAGAGGGAGAAAGCACATGTTGCTTGGGAATTTTGGGTTGCAAGATATTAGTGGGACACTGGCAGGCTTTCCTGAAACCTGGTCTTTGCAAAAAAATAGTTCCATACTTCTTTTCAGTCTACCTACTGTGTATCTTTATTCCAACATCTTAATTTTCTCTTAATGCAGACACTTTCCTCCTCCCACACACCTGAGAAAGGAAGTGTGTTCACTGAATTTTTTTTAACTAAGTACTTGTATTCCGAAAATAGTTCTCACTTCTTAGTTCATTATGGCTTTCTAGTAGTTTTCTTCTGTGCATGATCATGCAGATTGAAGAACAATAAGGAAGAATACATGTATCAATAGGAGAATGCTGAAAAACTGGTGTTATTTCTTGGCTTAAGTAATGTTCTTTTAGCAACAATCAACATTGCTTTGTAACACTTCAGATTTTAAGAACTTAGTCTTTCACTACAAATTCGTATTCCTTAAAGGTTACAATTTTAATAAATCTGGCTTACAGAATTCATTATAATTCTCTCATCCCGACTTACATAATCAGTTAGTAGTATTGGCAAGTGAATCCACCACGTGTGTGGTAATACATTTAGTAATAAATTCTAGATATATATATATATTACTGGAATATTCTGAAAAAAAATGGTGCTTTCTTAAAGTATTCTGTTTTGATAGCTTTGGTCTTGTGTTAGAGTCTGCAGAGAAAGGCAGAGGATATTGAACTTGTTGCTGGTGGTTGTAGCTGTATTCAGGTGTTTATTGATGGGCCTGGATGAGTAGTGAAAGCAGGTTAGGAAGTCTTCATACAGTTCCTCCTGGCAGCAGAACTGTGGTGAAAGTAGTCTCTGTCTGATGAGTAATGACAGAGATCCATAACATCCTCTGTAGCTGTATCTTACAGGAAGTCATCTACCCTAGTCATACCCATGAGGCTTATACACAGAGCCCTGCAGTTTATTGAAACTGGGGCAATAGAAGGTTTTGTGGGCATAAATCAAGTTTAGATACATCTGCACCTTGGCAAACTTATCCATTAAATAATTCTTTCAAGGACTGTTGTTCAAGAAGTTAACTAAGATATTTACATTTTTGAAATAATCTGTAAAATTAAATAGAAACTAAGTGTTCCAAAGTATTAACAAATTTCTAATACATTTGGGGTAAAAAAAAACTGGATCAATGTAGGTCATGTTGTTTAAACTGAGTTCTAATGCTTGCTAACTTGCAAGTAAGTTTTAAAAGTTTTTAAAAAATACTTATCAGATTGTATTTTGCTCGAAATCAATATTTTATCTTCAGCTTGAAGTTTAGTAGTAAGCTGGTGCTTAAAGTTTTTGAAAATCTCAATCCAAAACTTAAATTACATACATTAGTTGTGTGGAATACAACACAACTAATGTCCCTTATGGTTTAAACATTTGTTTATCTATTGTTTTATAACCATGTTAATCATTGAACACTTAAACTACCTTGGTATTTGAGCAAAGAGTGGTTTATGCAGAACAGAAGTAATTTTTGGTCATCCATGAATAATCCCATTTTATTAGAAGTTTAAGCTAACTTTGTTATCTTGAACAAATACAACAGACATTTTTTAGCTAGCTCTTGATATTTTAAAAATGCTTCTATTAGTTTTCTTCCTTATTTTCATCCATATATATTTTTTAAATAGTTCTTAACATCTCCACACTGTTTTTAAATAGGATTTATAGTAGCATTTTAAAGCCTTTGAACGATAGTTAAAATATCTGCCTGAAAGGGAAAGCTCTGTTCAAATTCTTAACGTTTGGGTGGACTTCGAGAATGTATTTGTTTACGACAAAAGGACCACTGTAGAGAGAACAACTATACTTTTGATCTGAAATTTTAAATGTGTTTCTTTTTTTGATTTTGGTTGTCACTGCTTTTGCTCCTAGCTCTGCCAATCTGCAAGATGTTGAGAATGGACTAACCTTGCATTTTCTGCTTCTGTTGTCATCTAGAGCAACAGACAATAGCAAGTGCAGGGAACACTTGTGGAAAACTCCTTTTTTCAGCAGTCAGAAGGTTATAGGATGAGAAAGGAAAAAAAAAAACTGAGGTGGATGATGCCTCATCCATATTGTTACTTACTAGATACAGATTGATGCAGACAGAATAACTATCAGACTGAATCTTGTGGCTCCATTGTCTTCATTCATTCACCTGAAAGCCAGATCTGTTGGACCTTCCTATTACAAATATTAGAACTAAGAGGATCAAAGTCTTTGGAAGGAACGTGATAGGTTTGACTGTATAACTTTGATGCAAATTAAAAGCAGAAAGCTGTGGAGAGGAACCAAAAATGCAAGAAAGAAAGGACAAAGATGAGAAAAAAATGAGAAAAAATTAAATCATAACAGGTAGGAAATCAAAGGAATAGGGAAAGTTGTGAGAAATAGAGCCTTAAGTGGAGAGATAAACAATAATATTTTTTAATGTACTAAAAAATGGAAAGGGGCATGGTTGGCAGTATGAATGAAGTACATATGATATGTGACTGGCTTTTTCTTTCTTCTATTTGTGAGTTGGGGGCATTACTTTAGTAGAACAGTTATTTTTCATGCTGGCTAGTAGTCCTTATGCAGTGAATATTGAATACTTTCTTGAATATTGAAAATTTTATCTTTTCATTGTTGGTCCTAGTTTCAATTCTTCCCTTTTCCTTCAGCTACCCTAACAGAGCACAATAGGAGCTCCTCATCATCTACCTCTGATTTGTCTGGGTGTAGAATATCTCAGTCTTTGCTTGGACACCAGACAGATTCTGAGTCTATAAGCCCATCCTCACCAGGCTTTACCATTAGCACTTTGTGCAAATCTGGTGTTACAGCAGCGCCATCAGGGAGTACCAGTATTTTATCCTGTTTTTCACGGTCTCAGATTCAGTGGATTTCCTTTGCTGATGAACTTCTTACAATTAGACACACAAGCACAGACAAGAAGGAACCCCAAAGATTACATTTTAAAATTGAAAATGCCTGCCTTGCCTCTTCTGCTTTGCTTGGGAATTCTTCCAACAGCTGTGCTTCTGAGGAACAAAGTGACCTTTTCAATAACTCTCTATGCCATGAACAATTATTCATTGAAGAAACTGGCACTGCTGCTGAAATATCTTCTGCATCATCTTCAGCACTACTGGACTATAGTTTAGTGTCTTCTTGTGCTCATACAAATAAGGGTATGCCAAGCATGCATTCTGTACTACTCTTTGCTAATAACTGACTCCAAAAAGCAAGCTTTGGATTCATTTTTTCTTTTTGTTACTATTGCTCAACTGATGTTAAAATTAACTCATCTTCTTACTTAGAATGTACTAAACTGCTTGTTAATACCGGTTGGGACAGTGAAGTAAATATTAAGCTTGAAATAGAAGAAAATTCAAATTATTCATTTAAAGGCATTGCTTTTTCTTAACTATGCAGTGTTGCTTTTCTAGAAGTGGGAATGTATTTTTGTGGGATGTCAGACAGCAATGAAATCTCAAAGATTAAGTAATTGCGCTTGCGAAAACAATTATTTTCACATACAAACTTCCAAGAGTGGTTGGTATAAAATTACTTGAGAGCAATGAGAAAGCCCATGATGCTGTTTTTAGGTGCACTTTTCAGGGTATCACATGGCACTATTTTAAAAGCACTTAGATTTGTGGTAACTCCTCTAGTAGAAACATCACTTCTAGATACTCTACTCAAGTAAATAACTATTTATGTTCAGTGTGATCTTTCTAATATTTTCTTAACTTTGCTTTCTTTCAGCAAGGCCCACCACTCCTCTTTCTGTGGGCACCATTGTACCCCCTCCAAGGCCTGCTTCAAGACCAAAGCTGTCTACTGGGAAACTTAGTGGGATTAATGAAATAGTACGTATGGATTTTTTTTTATTTGCCATTTTGACTTGATTTCAGATAAACCATTCATTTACTCTGTCACAGTGAAGTTACTTTCTAGAAAATGTTCAAGGAATCACATAAGCATGTTTTCAACGTTGCCAAATAGGCATGGTAATAGTTTATGATAACTATCTCATTACAACAAATAATTATTAACACAAGTACAAAGGTCCAAACCATAATTTTTGCATCAGCTAAGTGTTTTTAGTTGAGCAAATTGGTAATTGGATAATGAAAGACAAAATACTATTGAAGTTATTAACAAACCTCCCTTGATTTAGGGATATCACCAAAGCTCTGGGAAATGAGTGGGGTTTTTTTCAGTTGCATGTTGACAGAAGTAGCCCTGTTGTGACTTCTCCCTGCACTTGGTGCTGGTCTGTGGAGAAGGGGGGTGGTAGATCACAGCTGCTGCCCATGAGGATAGTGAAAAGTTGCACACACTCCGCATGTACCTGCCGTGCAGGTTCTCCTGCTGATAAGGAATGTGCTAAAGAATGCAAATAACCAAACAGCCTATCAGACTCGGCCATGCCTAATTTCCTCTGTAAATATTAGTATTCTGCAGGTTTCATTTAACTTCCTGTTTTGGAAAAAATGTTCCTGTGGTAAAATCCTATAATTGTCATTCAAAGCAGCAAGATATTTTCACCATATTCTTCGTACAAACAAAATTCTTATTTTATGCTTTGACAAAACTGACAGAATATTTTCAAACTGTTTTGCTTTTCTGTAGGATCAGAACAGAGTGTATTTTGAAATTCTTTTCTTTTTCCAATGCAGAATTTTAGTAATTGTTCTTAGCCCAAGCAATCTGTTCTTCATGTCATCATAACTAAATAGAAGAATTTATCTGTCCTGCTATAAAGTATGACCCTGAGCAAAGCTACATTCATTTTACACTGTTGCTTTTGAAATTTACATTATCTGGATACAAGCAGAAGGTTGCCAGTTGTCTTCATTATATGTTATCTCCTTTTACAATTCTCATTGTCTCTATCAAAGCCAACAAGTGCAATAGAATGGGGGAAAAAAGTTACTGTGACGTCCTGCTCGTATGGGGAAGGAAACACCCAAGATGCACGAATGCTAATGGTCGAAAGGAATGACTAAATGCAGAGGGTCCACAAAACTCACAAAGCTTTATTATTAAATGATGCACTTCACATGGAAATTGGTATGCTAGTCCCTGACCTACTATATATGCATATGACAATAGGTTCCGGATAAAGAGGTAGAATAAAAAAGGAAGAGACAAAGGAACATATGAAATAAAAAGCAAGAGAAAGAGAGATTACCAGTTCCAGTGTCAGTTCAGCTGATGGAATGTCCTGGATGTATCACATAGGCTTGTTGGGAGTACCAGTTTTCCCCACCCTGGAGTTAAGTTTCTTGTTTTCTATGCAAATTGGTTATCATGCACAGTTCATTCTTTCAGACCTTTCTGGAATTCAGTCAGAGGGCTTTGGGGGTCCTTTGTGGTCTTGTTACCCCCCTACAGTCTATGCTCACTTCTCTGCCTCATTCCTGCACTTGAGCTGTACCTGTTCTTGTGCTTATCTGCAGGAGCCTGAGCTCCTTGATGTCATGGAAAAGTGCTGCCAACCACTGCATAGCGCCTTCTCCGGACACATCTTGTTCTTTTTCACTTTGTTATTACCAACAGTCCTTGGTTATTATCAGCAGACCTCGTCTGTTAGTTCCAACAGTCCTTGGTTATTAACAATGATCTGTGGTTATTACCAGCAGGCCTTGTCTATTAGTAGCAACAATCCTTGGTTATTACTAACAGTCCTTGATCAGTATCAACAGCCCTGGGTCATTAACAACAGTATCATTTGCCTGTTATTACAAACAATCCTCAGCTGGTTCCACACTCATGCAGCTATCAGTGTTTCAGACATACACATTAGCCCCTTATCTTCTGGGATTCTACAGTTATCCTGCAAAATGATGCTTCAGGGGTTTCAGTACCTTCAGTACCTTTCAGATAGCATGATCACTAGTTAAATACCTTAACAGTAAAGTGTATTCCTAAAACCATCTAGAAATTTAGAGTGGAGGAGACTTTCAAGTTCTCTAGGCCAACTTGCTCAAAAAAGGACTGACTTCAAAACTGTATCAGGTTGCTCAGGAACATGCTGAGTTTTGAAAATTTCCAGAGTGGGAGATTTTTCAATCTGCCAATCTGGCAGCCTGTCTCAGGATTTTACCAAAAGGTTGCAAGAAGGACTTTTTCCCAAAGTCTGGCTGCCATTTCTTCGCTGTAGCTCTGGCATCTCTTAGAAGAGCCTGACTCTGACTTCTTTGTGTGCCCTTTTTTACCTAGTAGGAGCCTGCTAATAAATCTCTTCTTAGGCTTCTCTTCTCTGGGCTGAAAAAACCCTGGTTCTACAGCCTGTTCATCTCTTGCTCCTGTACTCCAGTCACAGCTATTTTAGTTGCCCTCTGCTGCTCTCACTTCCAATTCATTAGTAGCTCTGCTTTAGCTCTCTAAATCTGTTTGCCACACACACAGGTCTGTAGTCTTAGTTTCTGATACTGTGTTATATTAGTATTATTGACAGGCTGTTGCATAATCAAACATAATAGACTTGACTGCTCTGTCAAAAAAATCTATAATCTATGAAATAATGGGATTTACTCCATTGGAAAATGCAGGTTCTCTGTTTTACACTAAAAACTAGGGTAGATAAAACATGAAAGAAACCATGTTGAGAAATATTATTAAATTGATTGGGGCATGAAATAAGAACTTTTCTATTTACAATATTTTTTAAATCTCTTTAAAACCACTTTGTGTTATATTCTTGTGATCTTTTTTGTTCAGCCTAGGCCATTCAGCCCTCCACTGACCTCTAACTCAAGTCCACCTCCAGCAGCTCCTTTGGCACGTGCAGAGAGCATTTCTTCTATATCCTCTTCTGCCTCCCTCAGTGCAGCAAACACACCTACAGTTGGTAAGTTTAATTAACCATTTTATCTTACTGGAGAAATAGGACAACTCAGCCACTAGGCTGCACATGTTGTGAGAACTATTTGTTGGAGTTAGTTGTTTCATATGCGAGTCCAGGTACTTCAAGCATTCTTTGCAATGTCTGCTTTTAAGTGACACTGAGACACAGGAAAGGAGATTAAATTAGATTAGACCACAGATCCAGTTATGGCATGTTCTTTAGCGAAATATTATTCACAATTAACATTCCATGAATTCTTATTTGGTATCAAGTACAACGTGTTATCATATATTTGTTCAGAAGATGTTATTGTATAGGTGCAGAAATACTTAGGGATACTGAAAAATTTCAATGAGTACAAATGTTCACAGAACTGGGTTCTTTTATGTTCTAATGCTTATTTTTCTTCAAGTTAGTTAATAATATAAGTTAAGCAGTAAAAGCAAAACAAACATTTAAACAAGAAAGATTAAGATGAAAAGCAAATTAGTCTTCATGTATTGCCACTAATTTCAGAAGATTTTATCTTGTTTTTAAAGGAAGGCCCTTTAGTTTTGATATTTGATTATCATAAATCAAAAAGAGACACTGGAGCTTTTTCAGTTGGGGTTTTTTGTTAGTTTGGGAAGGGCAGGGCTTAAGACTTTTTAACTTGTTTATTTAGCAGTATTGAACAATTTCATTCCTGAACACATTACACCTTTAGTCACAAATTAAATCAAGCTGTCAAGTTATCATTCAGTTATCTGCAAATGTTATTGATGCCAAAGATTCTTCAATTAGGCCCAGCAGCTCTGAAGAGCATCTGTACAGCACCTAGTGAGCATTCTGCAGTGGAGTCGTTTCCACCCTGTGCAGAAGCAAAGCTACTGAGTTCTGCCCAACCTTAGTTCTTACAGTTCAGTGTCCACCAGTTTCACAAATACTGAGAAGCATCACAGAAACACAACTAATATTTTGGTTGCCAGAGTCTATCCAGGCTCACATTCTCTGGTCTCAGCTCTGGTGTCGAGGAACCAGACTCTTGGTGGCAAGAGCATCAATATCCCCTGCTCTGGGGAGATATGTATGTGTGGTTTTGGAAACAGTAGCAGAGTGTAATCATGAGGTAAGGCAGAGGTAAGGAGGTGTGTGCTGACAGTAAGGTTTTATGTGGTTATTATTCTGGCCTAGGAAAAATAAAAAAGGCCAGTTCCATCTGCATTGACTGTATGAATTAAATAGTCGTGGGAAAATGGGAAAGGCAGTACAAAAAACTGAAATACTTTGGGGCATGAGGATATAGTTTGCAATATATTCTGTATTCTTTTGACTTTTGCACAATCTAGTGTTCCACTTACTCTATTTGTTCTGAATAATGGAGAATTGACTCTGATTATCTTCTTCCAAGTGAACTATAAGGCATGCATAATAGAGTGCTTCTCTTATGCTTTTGCCTTAATTTAATTTGCAAAATATTTTTAATATTAATTTTAGCATCTATTTTTGCTTGAAATGTTTTGTTTTCTTGCAATGTTTTGTTTCATTTAAATGTAATAGACAATGATATTTTGATTCAAAATCTTTCTACAATTGAAAAGCTTTGTGAGACACTGCCAGGTATTGTACTCAAAGCACATTTATGTCTTAATTAATCATCCTAATATACTACATCTAATAAAATTGTATTTCTTTTGAAACAAGTTTCTCCAGATATTTCTGGTATCTGGCACATACAAGTTGCTTGACATCTCAAGTACATAACAAGTTGTACGTTGCTGAAATCACCAAGACTTGATGTAACCATTTTATATAATGTTATCTTCTGTCTTATCCACTTCCCTGCTCAATAAACAAGCTGAAACTTGGCCTTGGTTCTTCAGTTTGGCATTACTACTTTATTTCAAGTAAAGTGAATATATTTTTACTTTGGCAATCCTAATTCTCCTAACAAGTAGGTAATAATGTTTCTATATTTACATATAATACAGATCTTAGAAAACAGACATAATAAATATAGTACTTTTTAAAATAAATTTTATTTTATTTATTTCATGATAGGTGTTTAGCCAGTATTAAAACTTTCTGGGTCTTTATTCCTGTGTTCTTTTGTTCCCACTTGATGAGCTTTATTCATCTGTCCTTTTTATGACCAATGATGCAGTCTTTTGTTCTGCAGTTTTGGTCTGCACTTTGAAGGTGTCATTGCAACCATTTGCATGGTTCTGTTACTATTCTTGTGTCAGCACAGCTCAGGGTCTACTAGTGGTGATCAGGCTGAGGCAGCTGACAGGGCATTTAAGCCAGGTTTGCCATCACTGCCAAAGGTGATAGACCTGGAGCCTTGATCTGGGCTGCAGCCTGAGATGAAGTTAGGATGCCTTCATGCATCTCTGTCACTTCCCTTCTGTCTGAGACTTCACAGCAGGTATAGAAAACCCTGAAGCTGAATGTTGCTGCATTGAATTGTACTCTCAGCAGCAAGGCAACAAAACTGTGAATTTCAGCATCAGGACAAGCAGTTATGTTTTTTTCATATGATAGAATGATAGAATCATGAAGGTTGGGAAAAGACTGCCAAGATCATCAAGTCCAGCCATTGAACAATCACACCTTGTCAACTAAAGTAGCACTAAGCACTCCAGTCATTTCTTGAACACCTCCAGGGATGGTGACTCCACCATCTCCCTGGGTAGCCCATGCTAAGTGAATAAATTCTTGCTGTTGTCCAGGCTGGATCTCCACTGGCACAGCTTAAGGCCATTTCATCTTTTCCTATTGCTGATTGCCTGGGAGGAGAGACTTTCCCCTACCTTGCTACACTCCTTTCAGATAGTTGTGGAGAGTGATAAGCCCCCCCTTATCACTCCTTTTCTCCAGCCAACATGTCCTGAGCTCCTTCAGCTATTTCTCATATGACTTACTCTCCAGACTCTTCTCTTGCTCTATTGCCCTTCTCTGGATGTGCTCCAGCACCAGAATGTCTTCCTTGAATTGAGGGACCCAAAACTGGACACAGCACTCAAGGTGTGACCTCACCAATGTTGAGTACAGAGGAACAATCCCTTCCCGGTCCTGCTGGCCACACTATTGCTGGTACAGGTCAGGATGCCATTGGCCTTCTTGCCCACCTGGGCACTGCTGGCTCATGTTCAGCTGCTGTCACCAGCACCCCCAGGGCCTTTTCCTGTGGGCAGCTTTGCAGCCACTCTGCCCCAGCCTGTGGCACTGCCTGGGGTTGTTGTGACACAAGGGCAAGACCCAGTACTGGGTCTTGTTGAATGTATAATAGTTTATTTATTTTTCAGTTTATTGGTTTCTAGGAGAATGCATAGATTCTTAACTCAAAGAGTGATGAACAGTAGGAGCAGAGCAAAGAAGAGAGAAGTGATCTCATTTGTAGTTCCCCAAATAGGTCTCTGAGAAATATATATACATATGTATTTGCTTTGATGTTCCTTGAAAAGAAGTTAAAAGCATATTATTTTTTCTAATAAATATCACTTTTCAGTCAAGCAAACAGTATTTGTCTTTTACCAATAGGAATATAATTAATATGTTTGCATTACTCTGCATAATTTTTTAAATATTGCTTTAAAAATTAAATAAGGCTATTAAGTAAAATATTTTAAAATAACTGATACACCTGTATACAAGGTAATCCTGTTTTCTCTACAGTTGTTTGTTGTTCCTTAGTAAATTGGCAGAAAAAGACATTAAAACAGCTCAGCAACTGTAGTGACACATTCATTGAGCGTACACTTTGGTTTTAGTGAAGAATAATTCTGGAGTTCAGTATTTCAGCAAATGGAATTTCAATTGACAACTTATTATTTTATTGTACATTTGCCTCTTGATATAATGATTTCTGAATTCCTGAGACTATTGAGAATCACAGCTTTTATTGGTAGTTTTCAGGGAGAGAAAAAACTTTGGAATCATGATCCAAGTATTGTCTGAAAGAAAAAAGAAAAACAACCTACTGTTCATACTGAAAAAAAAAATAATAAATCAATGGTTTTTAGCCAGAATCATAAGAATTAGTTGATTTAAGAATTTTTGGTTTTCAACACTTTCGACTAGATCTTTTGGATCTAGAGGCCTCAGTGTTGCACAAATGTTTTCATGGCACTGAGAAGTATTCTGAACATTTTACTACCTTATGTGAGAAATTGTAATGAAGAGAGAGGTATGAGGTAGCAGAATTAGACCAGCCTGTCTTTTGCTATCTTTCTGTCACTACTTCATTCACTTATCTCTTAATTTAAGGTCTAATATGAGATATTAGGTGCTCTGTGAAGAGCAAGGTCCCAACTTCCTTTTTACTTCTGAAAGAGCTCAAAAAGGACAGCCACTTAGAGTAAACAGGTTTAATTTGCTATTGGCAATAATATTATACAGAAGTATTTTGTCTCTGCTTTGTGGTATGAAACAGAAGTTTTTCAATTTGCATATGAAAAGCTAAAGACTTTGTGATAGGTAATACTATGTGATACAGACCATTTCTTCATGGTACAAAAAACATAAGATGCTATCTACTACACTGCTGCACTAAATAAAAAAGAAGAAACTTCTAGTATTGTCTTTTGTATTCCATACACATGTAGAAAATTTGTGAAGAATGAAATCCCATGACAAACTGTTTCATCAAGAGTATATGCGTATTTCAAAAAGCCTTAGCATGAGGTCTTGGTTGATACAGCTCTATATTGGAATTGTGTTGTGTTGGCATGAGCAACAAGTGAAGACTTCTCCAACAATTTCTGCTTGGGAATTGCAGTGTTTGTTGGCTGAAAAGGTTAAAAGAAGTGTTAAACAGTTCACTTATGTGGGGTAATATTGATGAATTTGCATTTAAGTTCATTTTTACTTTTAGTGAGTTCTTTGTATTTCTGTGACCATTTTATCATGCATTTTTCCATACAAAAAAGCATACAGTAGGGATTTTTTTAAAGCATTCTAGTCAATTTGCTTTGTGTCTGTTAACTTCCCCCCCCCCGCCAGTGGCCATTTTAATGCAGTGTTCCTCTATGTCATATATTTCCTTGTGTCTGTTTACATAATGTCATACCAATAGTCATACCTATATTCCTATGCTGCTGAGCAGCATTTTGGTGCTGTACTATGTTTATGTATTTCTACACACTTTAAAAGTAATACCTAAGATGAGACTGTGATGTTGGTGTAAAGTCTTGTGAAAATTACAGATGCAGTTAACCATTCTGAAATCTACTAAGCTTTTTGAAAATTAAATTTATACACTGTATGTATTCTAGGTGTTTCACGTGGTCCCAGCCCCGTCAGCCTTGGAAACCAGGACACCTTGCCTGTTGCAGTAGCTCTTACTGAATCTGTTAACGCCTACTTTAAAGGAGCAGATCCCACAAAGTTAGTTAAATAGTGAATTGTGTTGAATGTATTGAGTTACAATAAGAAAAGACAATGGGTCTACTTTTCATACTGGGGGAGAGCAATGAGTATACATTAGAAGGGGAATTCAAAGGGTTTTTTTCAAAGGGGTTTTTTTGCTTTATACAAATGTGTTCAGTGACAGCACTGAGAATGACAAGGATTTTTATCATTGTCAGGTAGGTGTTACATGTAATTTTGTGCAGCTGAAAGCACTTCATTCCCTGTGACATTCAATCCATTGCTATGCGACTTAGGCCTTGCCTAGGCAGAGCCGTTGCCATGTTTTCAAAGCTTGAAAAATATCCAAGACTACTGTATGCTTAAGCAGTTAATTTTTTTTATTTCATATTTCATCTTAGGTCCAAGCTGAAAGTGGCAGTACATAGTCACATTGCCCTCATTTGAGATTAATTTTCTGTTTTAAATTCAGTTAATAAGATTCTGAAATTACAGTGGTTGCTTTAAAATTAGTATTAGAATTAGGCAGTTAATGAGTTGCAATGAAGCTGATTTTTTTATTCTCTTCTAGATGCATCGTGAAGATTACTGGTGATATGACAATATCATTCCCAAGTGGGATTATTAAAGTCTTCACCAGCAACCCATCTCCTGCTGTGCTCTGCTTCAGGGTGAAAAACACAAGCAAACTAGAACAGATTCTTCCAAATACACAGCTTGTATACAGGTTTTGTATTTTTTTAACATAATTGTAAGCTACATAATTTGTAGAATTGTTGTGTAACAACAATTCTACAACAATGTTGTGTATCAGAATTCTTTGCAGTCTGGTTGATTGAATTACATATAATATAATTTTCTGAATTAATCTTGTTCAGCTTAGTTCTCTCCAATGCCACTATTAAAAATCTCAATGATTACTGGACTTAAAACTTGTGCCGAGTATAACAGGAGCCATAAAAAATAATTTGTAAATGTGTCTGTGTTTTCATATACATTTTATAATTTCTTTACACAGTAGTAATAATGGGAAACCTAAATGATGAAATAGTAAGCTTAAATGGAAAACAAGTAGTAGGAGATTCATGTACTCTCATTTGCCATCTGCTAGTATATTTTAAAGCCGAATCATTACACTGATCAAGTTCTTTACATAACTATCTCTCAGATGTGTAGCAGCATGCTCAGAAGAATTTGTACAAAAAAAAGGTTGCTGATTGAGTAGCATAATTGCACTTGGAGATATTGTTTCTTAAAAAAATAGAAAAGCTGGAATTTTTTTAGCAGAAATCCATTTAAGTTGAGTAGTTTATTTCATTTATTGGAGAAATTATTTGAACACTAAGCTAAATGTTTTTGAATGCTGTATTTTTTATATTACTGAAAGAATAAATCATATGCATGTATTCTTTTGTATTTAATTTCATTTTGTTAGTTCATACTTAATGTAATGAATAATTCATACAAAGTTAAGTTTAATCACTGTTTGACATGACAGTTTATAACTGAAATGTTAGCAGAGGTGTTTCTGACAAAGTGAATTATACTCAAAAAGCATATTTTGCAAAACAAAGGTTAAAATATCTGATATTCTTGAATGACTGGTGTAATATTTCACCCCTAATTAATAATCTTTCATTGTAGTGATCAGTCACAAAGTGACTCCAATACTAAAGACTTTTGGATGAACATGCAAGCTATAACTGTCTACCTCAAGAAATTATCAGAGCAGAATCCATCTGCATCCTATTACAACGTGGATGTTTTAAAGTATCAGGTAAACACTTTTATCCTTTTGTAATTTTTAAGGAATTCCAGCAGATATTATATATACTCAGAAATTAGAAGAATTATTCTTTGTCTGCCAGCAGAGAGGTGAACTGTCATCCTTCATCTAGACCAATTCTGGGTATGTCTCTACTTAAAATGCGTAGACTCTGCCCAGGCTTATCACATTCCTGCTATCCTTCATGTCATTCCCTAAGATACAGAGCTTGTTTCAGCTTGCTAATGCTTCAGGTCAATCCTACAAGCAAGATTCAAACATTGCTTTTTTTATATTTGTCAGCAAAGTCAAATTCTCCTTTTAAGAGATGGGAACTTCTTGTCATTTGTGCTTGTACTGTCTTTGATTTTGCAATTGCCTAAGTCTTGGATGCTGTCACTGACGAATTTTAATGCATGGCTCTGACTTGCAGTTGAAAGAGAATAGGTTTAGATTAGATACTAAGAAAAAATTATTTACTCAGATGGTGATGAGTCACTGGCACAAGTTGCCTAGAGAAGTTTTGTATGCCCCATCTATCCCTGGCAGTGTTCAAGGCCAGACTGGGTAGGGCTATGAGCAACCTTGAAAGTGAAAGATGCCTGTGCCTATGATAAGGGTGGGTTGGAACTGTATGATCTTTAATATCCCTCCCAACCCAAACCATTCTGTGATTCTATCTGAGAATGTATGACATTCTGATTTCTCACAATGAGAAATAGAACAGTAGTCAGAATGGATTTACTGAGTGTAAGTCGGGCTTGACCAAGCTGACACATTTCTATGGTGACATGACTGCCCCTATGGATGAGTGCAAAGCAGTAGATATTGTCTGCTCAGACTTCAGGATGCCTTTCCATGCCATCTACCACAGAATCCATATAGAGAAGCTGGTGAAGAACAGGCTGGATGAGCAGACACTGAGGTGAACTGACCCCCAGGGGACATACTGATTTTACAGTTTAGTAGCTTCATTGATGATCTGAATGATGGGACAGTGTTTGGCAAGTTTGCTGATGATACAAAATGGGGATGGCCTTCAGGATAAACCAGAGGATTTTTATTTTGCCCTCCTAAGGGGGCTCAACAGGCTGCAGAAATGGGCTGAGAGGAGCCTCATGAAGTTCATCAAGAAGCACACTTGGGGAAACCAAGTGGAAATGATCTTGGCAGTAAAGGACCTGAGGGTCCTGTGGGTTACCATGTTGAACATGAGCCAAACAACTCACTGCTCGTGCTGCAAAGGCAACAGATGGTCTCCTGGATAGTCTCCTGAGCTGCATTAGGCAAGGTATTGCTAGGGGATCCTTCCCCTCAACACTGGTAACACCTCACCTGGGGTGCTGTATCCAGTTCTAGGTTGTTCATTGCTAGTGAGAGTGGATAGCATTCAGCAAAGGGCCATGAAGATGATGGTAGGACTGGAGTATTTGTCCCATGAAGAAAGCCTAAGAGTGTTGGGACTCCTAAGCCTGGAAAAAGGAAATTTCAGGGAAATCTCCTCAATATGTATAAATACCTGAGAGAGGGCACAGAGAAGACAGAAGCAAGTTGTTTTCACTGGTGCCCATTGATATAAACAGAGGCAGAGAATCAGAATCAGAATGGACACTTGCTGAATCACAGGAGATCACTCTGAACAGCCAGAACCACTATTTTACTTGTGACAATGGCTGAGCACTGAACACAGGTTGCCTAGATAGGTAGTGGAGTCTCCATTCATGGAAATGTTCAGAAGTTGTCTGGAACTTAGGCAGCCAGCTGGAGGGTTGGACCAGACAGCCTCCAGGAGGTCTCTGTCAACTTCAGCCATTCGGTGCATCAGTGAGATGATGTTCTGGCTGTTAATAAAAAGCCTTCATGAATATTCAAGACATATTCACCTCAAAGGGAGAATAGAGATTTTCTAGGCCTGCCTTGAAATGTCTGAACATCTGAGACAACTGTCTGCACAACAAAAAAACCCTGAAAATTACCTGTCAGTCCAGCTGTTCATACCTGTAGTTTCCACATCTGCGTAGTGTGGTTTAAAATCCTGGTGTACTGACCCTGCAAAAAGCATGTAAGGCACACAAATTTATTGGGAAAGATGGGAGAAAAAAAATTTGGTTTGCTGAAATGAGTACTGTGTATTCTTGTAAAAATGAGGCATTGGCACGTGGAAGCCGAGACAGATAAAAAAGGTTTTGGGCTGTCAAAAAAAGGCAAGAGTGTGCACCAGGACACAGGAGGTTCCTCAGATAGATTGAGAAGGTGGTTGAGATGCATCAGCACAGTAGAATGAGCTCAGCTACAGAAGCAGCATTCAGCCCTCCTGCAGCAGGAAAATAATGCTTTGAAGAAGTAAGAACTACTCTGCTGGCTGCCTGTCCCACAATGACAGGTGGTGTTCTCTGGTGCTGGCTGGTTGAGCAGCTGAATTGGCACAGCACACAACTGCTAAGGATGAAGTAATTTTGCTGCAAGCATGCATCTTGCATAAGGCAGAATACAAAAACAAAGCTTTCAAAAAGTTATAAAAGAGCAGGAAGGAGCCTCATAGGCCAGAGGGAGTTTAAACCTTTCCTTCAAGTATTTTAATTTAAAATTAAAATAACAGGAATTCATTTAGGCAGCAGTCTTCAAAATTCTGTGATTAAGGACTCAGAGGTCAATTGTTCTCTTGATATTTTATCAGCACTGAGATTTATCTTAATTACCATCATCCCCTAATTCTGCCCAAAAGATGGATATTTTAATTAAGTTGTTTTCAATGGTTTATTCTTTTACAGGTATCTTCAAATGGCATACAGTCCACTCCCTTGAATCTTGCAACTTATTGGAAATGTGATGCTAACACTACTGATGTGAGAGTGGATTATAAATACAATCCTGAGTCTATGAATGTGCCTAGTATGCTGTCTAATGTCCAGGTTGTGGTACCAGTAGATGGAGGAGTGATAAACATGCAGTCACTTCCACCTGCAAAATGGTAATATTAATTATTTTCAGTATTTTTTCAGATACATTTCAGTGTATTCTTTAGTGTCATAGCCTGAAAAATTTCATAGGAAGAAATAGCAAAATGTGTAGTGTCAGATGTCTAGATGTTTTGTGGTCTAAAACAGAGATCATGTGCAGCCAATTCACATGAACTGAAACAGTCAGTGAATACCCATCCCAATTGTGTAATAATACAAGCCTTTATGAATTATCCAGTGTTTGCTTTCTTTTGTCCAATAGAATAGACAATTGTAATACAGTAATTTGAAATGGTTAAAAACCATTTTCTCTGTGTGTGTAACAATGTATTCTTATAAGGGGATTATATAGAAAAAGTAGCAGAAAGGCAGTATTTAAAAAAAATTCCTGATTGTTCTAAGATAAAAATTAACTTCTAATGGAAACCTGAGTAACTGAGGAGCTCTCCATAAGCCAGGTAGCACTGTCTCTCAATTCTAGTTTCATGCAGATTATTAGACTAGCAGCTATCTGCCACCACCTTCTGAGCCTGCATTTACAGTAGCACTTCAAAGTGTGACATAGGTAGTAAGAAATTATGTTACAAGTTTTGGAAACAAGCAGAGGGTAGTGAGATTAGACAGAGTAGTACAGCCCTGGAGCAAATGTGAGCAGAATTCAATCACTGTGCCAGTACAGCATGTACATACTTGCCCAGCTATAACATAAATCCTGGACTGTTTATTCCCCAAATGGTCTTTTTAACGTGAAGAGGGCAAAGAACATCAAGTTGAAGGAAGTTAGGCTTTGTTAACTTTGTTTGTTATAGATCAGTCTGCCTTACAAAGCAAAGTTTAAAAGAAAAATAAACATGATGCATTTATTGGGTAGATTCTGATGTTTCTGAAGGCAATACAGTTGTAGGTGTTTATTGGACAATGTAGTAATAGAGTATAATTTTAAGTGGAAAAAAAATCCTTACAGGATTGAATCCTTCTTGACTTGGTGTTTCAAGGAAACAGTACTTTTAACCACATTGTAAGCTTATTCTGAACAAGAACATGTTTAGTATCCTATCTGAACAACACAACTACACTGTGGTGAAGCTAGTCTCCCTACCCAGGTCTCTTCCACAAGCCCTCTGTAACGAAGCCAGAGTGATAGCAGGAACACCCACCCAGAACACTCAGTGTTAGCTGGGAAGGCTTAGGGACAGTTGCATTAGTGAATTCACATAGGCAACTTTCAAGATCCAGAATTCTGAGCCTGTCAAGCTGACCAAAGGAAAAAAAAATCAGTTATGTCCCATGCAGGTATAGTATTTGTGATGTACTACCTGTTCAATTTAGTGGATTGGGTGGTGGGGTTTTGGTCTTTTTTTAGGAAAAAAGGTCTCTATAGCTTGACTTCCTGTGAGTAAATGTTACCATATCAGTCCTGCTCCATCAATGGCAGGAGCAATTTCAAACCTATCAGCACTTCACGCTGCTCACAGCTTTAAGTTGTTGACTTTCCTTTGATGCAACTGCTAGGAAGTCCTCCAGGAGTTAAAATGCCCTATCAGCTTAGACACTCTTGGTACCCTTTTCTGCCTCTTTACAGTGTCTGAAGTTAGCTTGAACAGAGTGTTACTGATGGCAATTGGTTTTACTAGAATGGAAATGGAATAAAATTCTTGTTCTCAGGACTCTCACTTAGGGGAGAACAATCAGTGTTGCTCCCCATTCTACCATCATCATAAAGCATCAAAGCATAGCTTCCAGACTGCTTCCAGAGTAACTTACCCTTTAAGCCTGCAGAGGGTTTTGAATTTTGGAGCCATACGTAGGGACACACGACAGTGTTAAATGTATAAAAAATTACTGTATAAAATGTGTAAGGGAGTATGTTCTTCTGAGTTCCGTGCTCTGGAGTGATGGAGACACACCCTTCTCTTTTCCTCTTTTCCTCCTGTAGTTTTCCACAGACTTACCTTAAAATATGCAAATATTTTTATAGACTTCCTTTTAGAGATGTCTGTAATATACCAGTGTAAATCAAGGGAAATAAAGTTCTAAAACCAGTACTTGTAACTAACCTACCATTCTCTTACAGGAATGCAGACCAGATGAAAGCATATTGGAAAATATCTAGCATTTCAGAGAAGTCTGAGAATGGAGGCAAGTTGAACTCTTTTGTTTTGCTTTCTTGTACAATTTTTATCAGTAAATAGGTGATCATTTTAGCCTCTGTGCCCTCTAATTCCTTTTTACACATTTTCTTATGCTGTAACCTGTTTACTAGTCCAGCTTCTTTTCAATTAATTGCCTCCTGAGAGATTCCAATATGAGTGAGATGTCAAAATATAAATTTAATTATTAGCTATATAAGAGAAAATAATGAAGTACCCTGAAAACAGTTAGTAGTTCCAAAATAGAGTTTAGATAAGATAGGAAATTTTTGCATTCATGCAATTTGGAAGTGAGCAGTTACTCAAATGAAAATAGGTTTAATATCTATGTCTTTCTACACACAGATAATTTAAATACATTAGAAGGAGGTAAGTGGAAGAACTGGGAATAAAAAAAAAAAATCCAAAAGTCCTGAGTTTAGATATATTATTCTTGACCAACATTTTGAGTCTTGGTTTTGACCATAATGACTCCAGGAAAAAAGCTTAATCTATGCACATCTGCTCAGAGTGGTAATTTATACAATATTTCATAAGGCACCAGTAGTTGTCCTTTGCCCAGTGCCTTTCTCTGAGCTGTAGTTGATGTCACAACCCCTGCAGTCTCTGCAAGTGCAGTATTTTTCTGAAGTAGTACAGCAGCCAAAGAATCTCATCCTCAAAGCCTCTGTGGAGAAATGAACTCCTAATTTAAAGGAAAGGCCTTTAGTCCTGCTAAGAATTTAGTGAAGAGGATTGTGAAATCACAGATTTTCCTGTAAATGTGACTAGTTTCATATATAAACCACAAGCATGGAAAGAGAAGACAACTTCTATTCCTGTAAAGGCTGCAAAGTTGTGGTTATCATTCAAACAAAATCAGAGAGAATTTTATTGAACACAGGTGATTAGTCTGGTCTAATTTGTCTTTCACTAACCTCACAGTTATTTGTTATTTGTCTTCACTACATTGGATTAGCCCTCTTCCTTTTTTTTTTCCTTCCCTTTTCCAAACTTTGTGCCTTCTTTTAAAAGGAAAAATCATACTGAAACACAAATGGAGCCAGATGAAGAGGAACTGTACATCTGCAGAACACACTAGTTTGCATCTAGTGTGTTGACAGCAGACTTGCACATATCCCACTGCTTCTGCTGAATTCCTTCTCTTCTCACCATCTTTTCCTCCCATTTTCTTTGAGTATAAGCATATATAGTACTCTCAATTCAGGAGGAAGCAATACTGTGCTGATCTTGCACTTACAGAAGCAAAAGGAGAAGTTGCACAAACACTGTCAATGTCAGGACAAATGTCTTCAAGTCTTTTCTCCTGGTGGACATCATGATAAAATTTTAGGGGCTTTTTATGGTCCAACACATTACATGATCTATCAGTTGGAGAGAGATAAAACATAGAACTAACTTTCAAAACACTTTAATATATGAGTTTCATAGTTAGAGTAGAAAGAATTTCCAGTTTACTGAAATAAGGCAGACCTACTGAAGAAATCAAATTGATCTTAAGCTGAATTTATCAAGAACAAGCCACTGTGTGAAACAATTCCTTTTACTTCCTGCTTTTAGCTCAGTACCATTTCAGTTACTAACTTTCCTTGTCATTTAGCAATTATTATTGATAGGAATAGCAAGTTGTTTTAAGTAAAATTATTCCATTAATTTTATTTAAATCTCATTTTCCCAGCATACTTCTCAAGAGCAAGAAAAGACCTGTTTTAAAACTAAAAAGTAGTAGCAATGTGGGGATTTTGAAAATGCCTTTCATTGCCTACAGAAATAGACTTAAAGTAATTTTAAACTATTACTGCTTTATAATACTATCAAAGTGATGCCACTTCACCACTGTCTCTGAAAAAATCAACTGAAATTTGTGAGAAGTATTAATCAGACCTTATCTTTAATGGAAACATAGTGATTTCTTTCCTCTGGGTACATTACTGTAGAACCGCATTTCTTCCAATGTTTTTGTTCATGTACTTTCATCCAGATAGATCATGACATCTCTTAAATGTTCTGCTAGTGAAAGGAGATAATATCTCCTATCTGTCAATCAGATACCATCTACCACAAGATGGATGGTAGTAAGTACTTAGAGACCAGCAAACATAAATGATTATAGGAACCAATCAGATAAGTAGTAAGTGATTACCAGGCTGATACCCACATGTGCAGAAATTTATATTGTTTCTCTTTAAATCATTGTCTTAAACAGACTATTGAAAAAAACAGACTTGTACCTCTTTTGAAAGCCTATGTAGGACTGCCACTGGGAATAGATCTCAAAGGTCACCATATTAGTTTCACTTCTTACTACTAAAAATTTTGGGAGATCCTTTTGTTTTAGAAAAATAATCAGCTTCTCAGTTTTGTTGTTGTTATAGGTTCTGGATCCCTCAGAGCAAAATTTGAGCTTTCAGGAGGACCCAGTAAACCAGCAACACTTGCAGTGCAATTCATCAGTGAAGGAAGCACCCTTTCAGGAGCAGATGTGGAACTCGTAGGCACTGGCTATCGGCTTTCCCTTCTTAAGAAGAGATTTGCCACTGGTAAAGACATTGATATGCTTATGTATTCAAATTAATGTTATATATTCACTAGTGTTAAATTCTAAAATATGAAACTCTTAAATGAGTGATGTATAAATAGTTACTCTTTATTCAAACACTTCTAACAAGTCAGTTTGTTTTTCCATAGTTATTCAGACTGCTCCAAGTAAAATATTGACAAAATCTGGTTTATCTATTGACTGCAAAAAATTTACCTTTGTTTTTCAGGACGGTATATGGCAGACTGTTGATGTACTTGTGAAAGTCATTGGATCAGGAGTGCAAGAAACACTTGCGACGATAGGAACTCTGCCCTCTCTATTTTTCAAACACTATTTTAACATGCATTAATTTTTAAAAATATTGACTTACTTTGAGGCTAAACTACAGAAAGTAAATGCACTTTTAAGAGTCATTTTGAAAACTTTTTATTACTTTACAATAGCACTGAAATTAACTTCAACACTGTCTGTAGATGATCAACTGCAATATTTGGGAAAATTTGTTGGAAAATGAGTAACTTTATATAGATGAAGTCAAAATAGTAATCCACAATTGTAATGGAAGTATGAAATTTTATGTTGTACTGTAAACATTAAACCTAAAATGTAGAAGATCTAGTAAGAAATATTTGAGCTTTTCATAAGTAATACTCATTTTTCAGATTCTTTAATTGCCAAATTTTAATTGACAGTTTATAAAGATAGCAGAGGCTGTGTCTCGTGTAGTCCTTCTTTCCATTCATACCACAAGACCAGCTGAGTTAAAGATATATAAAATGATGCCCATGTATCATATATTATTAAAATGTAAGTTGTTTCATGTAGGTTTTTTTTAAAACTAAGTGCAATGTGTTACAAATTGCAAAACACAGCAGAGATTTACTTCTGCAATTAGTAAAAATTTTGGTCCTTGTTATTGTTTGAGTTAATGCAGTAGATTTAATTTATTTTTATATTAATTGCATAACATTTGTGCCTTTTAAAAATGCCTGTGCCTATCCAATCTGATACTCATGTGCCTCACTTCCTTTTTCAAAGTTTGGCTCTTCATCAGGAAAGCATGGCGTTTGTATTATGCACAGAACTTTATAAAAATTCTTTTTACTGCAATTTATTTAGAAGCAGGTTTGTAAAAACTGCAGTTTGTTTTAAAAGAAATTTAAAACACTGAATTATTTCCTCGATGAATAATTGCAATTAAATGTGGTTTTAGTAAAGGGAGCTGCATCATGCAGTACTCAGAAACTTTTTCATTAAGTAATTTTAATGTCACCAAAGAGGAGAATCTGAAAAATCAGTGAGGATAGGAAAAACAAACTTCTAAAAGCAAACAGCATTATTCTTTAGTTTGTCTATAAGTCTTCAGATTTTGAGTGGTTTTGGGGATGTGTGATGTGAATGTACACATAGTACTTCAGGAGGCATTATAAAGGATATTTTATGGCTGCAGGATGACAAATCCTGTCATATGTTCATTTTTTTTATAGATACCAATTTTAATATTTGTATTGTAATCTAATCTGCTTGCTACAGCCTAAGCACAGGGAATTGACATATCAGTAACAGTCATATCAATAATTTTTTCAAGCAAGTCACTAATTTAGAAAATTTTCTATGTATTTGTATTACAAAGCTTTTTTTGTAATGTTGAAATCATAAGCATTGGGGCAAAATAATTCAATAACCTGCATGTGGCGATTTCAAATGAACATTTAGCATACCAGCATCTGTTTCAAATTCTCTATTAAAACAGTAAAACATGCTTGAGTTAATTCATGCAAAGCCAGTAATGAATTGGACTGCTGAAGCTTTACAAGAAATTATGCCTTTGTAGAAGCTGCATAAATTGTTGTGTACACTAGACACTTTTGCCGGTGAGAATTTCATTTTTAGTACTAAGAATATAGTGTACTGTAGATTTGATTGGAAGAGTATATTTGGCTCCTATATTTTGCTAATCTTATTGATGATAAATTTACAACTCATAAAATGGTGGTCTTTTTATTGGAATTTTAATTGTAACCTGCTTTACAATCAAACTGATTAACACAACAATATTTTATTAATGAAAACCCAAACCTATTATTGCTATTTTTAATCAAGTATTACATTAATTTCTAAGTTAAATGAAGTAGTTAATGTTTCAGCACTTTTGAACTAGCCTTCATTCAGGTGTTTTTCATACATTTGCTTTGGGTGCAGGTTACAATTTTGAAGCCATACAAGTTTATATAGACATTTTGTAAAGAAACTCAAAAACAATGTAAAAAGTATGTGTGGCTATCTGATTTAAAATAAAAAAAAACTTACGTAGCAAGCTGGTTCTTGCTTGTGTATACAGCAATGTCCCTTGTAGCTGCCTCCTAAGAAAATTAATTTGTAAACACAACTCTAAAGGATCTGAATTTTTATGAATTATTACTGCGTTAGACTGTAAATTAGAGCATACAAGTTTATCTTTCAAAAATTGTAAATACTCTGAATTTTCATAAAATGTAAATTTTTAAAATTTGCACCCATAATAAACGTGTAATATATAATTTAAATACTGATTTATATTGCCTGTACTTTTGCAGTTAAGTTCCACAGACCTTTTAAGGAATAAGGTTATAGAGAAAAACATGCCTGTACTGAACATTTGAAAAGATTGATTTTTAAGTGATAAAGGGTAGAGATCATAATGAATTCTTTCATATATTTAAAATCATCACAGAGAAGGTGGATGGAAAGATGACTTCTTCAGAACATTTCATCTTTACTGAACTGTAATGTCTGAGGTGTCTGTAGTGCCCTATACCTTTACTAAATTGATTTGCTTCACAAATAAATTAGATTAGGCAAAATTGTGGATATGTTTATGAGAAAAGTCTTGATTCATGGACATGAGCTGCTGTCTGTAAATAGTGCTATCAAATGCTGTACATTATGTCTTTGTTTATGAGCCTATATCATGTTGTGTGTGCAGAAGAAGAATTAGTGACATGATTAAAGTAATTCCTTCTGATTTCTAATGTTCCATCAGTCAAAAAGAGTAGACAATTTAGTACTTCTTCAGTGGTCTGTATGGTTTAGTCCTTCTAATCTTTGAGCACAGAACAGAAGCTGAAACTGAACAAATGTTTTTGAATCTGTTTGTTTCCTACTAATCCCAAAGCCTGCAGAGGCTTAGTAAGTAATGACTTACTAAATTCACTTTCTCAGCTGGTTGGATATCACTGCAATAGAGGTACCATTCCTGTCATGCAGGAAAGCACTAGTCCAAGGGCTTGATTCTTATCTTCTGCTGGCAGGCAGGAATGTAGAACACAAGTGCTTAGTGGTCAGACTAAGTGGTCCATCTAACGCAGTAGTCTGGCCATTCAACATTGGCCAAATAACAGGCTACAGCCTTGGAGAGTTAATGTGTCATTTGCTTTCTGATCCCCCAGCACCTCATTTATTGGTTAGAAATGTAAAATGGTGCTGTTCAGTTCTTCTAGTATTTATTGAACTTAAAGTGTAACAGATCTGACTGAGGCTGCTCTGGCATGTCAGTTAACACTTGACTTGTACCCACATACTGCTCACAACTGCTGCAAAGTGGATCACTACTGTCCAAGCAGGTTTGTGATTATCTAAGTACAAAATCAGGTAGTTTTTCAGGGAAACGTATCTCTAGCACTGCCAAATAACATTTATGTTGGGTATTTGAAGGAGCTCAGGTATTTGATTATGAACTGGGAACAGCATGTGAGTTAGAACTGTGGTGAGTTTTGCTATCTAACATAAAAACAAGGTCTTGCATCATGGCAAAAAGTATTACATTTCAAGTCTTGTATGTTTGCAAAGCTTAAGATGCACAGATGTTAAGATGCCTATCTTCAGTTTTGCAATTGCTAGATAATTGGTTTCCATTTCAGTTGTTATGAAAGGGAAATTATACTTAAGAGCATGCAAGAAAAAAAGTCAGGAATTCCTCCAAACATAGCATAAGCTAAAAACAGTTCAAAATACTAAAGCATCAGATAACACATCTACTGTTGAGGTACCATCAATTGGACTGATTAAAAAGTCTCTCAACTGAAAACATAATTTTTATCTTTAATTCTACATATTATTACACCAGAAAGTATTCCTGCTCAGCTCACTTTGACCTCCATGTTTACTGACCTATTAATTTTTGGATTCTCCATTAGTTCATTCAATAACCAATATAAGGTATGCACTCTTAAAAGAAGAGACCTCTTCTGGATTGCTTCTTGAGCATTTAATACTCTAATTCTGCATTTTCTGTAACTCTTCTTGATGACTTCTGGATTACTTCTTGCACATTTAACACTCTTAATTCTGCATTTTCTGAAGCTGCTTTTTTTCACTTCCTTTGGAATCAGTTCTTTTTGTTTTTAAATCTGAGATGACTATTTTAAGGACTGTAACCTAAAATATTTTTGTTTGTCATTGTCCCAGCTGAATTTATTTCTAAAGATCTTGTTCTGTAACTTAGTTATTATTAATCATGAGGTTTTTAAAAAAAGTTAATAATCATAAGCCCATTTCACTTCTGCGCATTTCACTACTCTGATTATTCAACTTTTCCTTTTATCATGTCCCAGCGTGTTTTCTTGAAGTTTTCAGTTCTTAAGTCATATTTTCTACTCCAGAAAGTTAGCAGTGGTAATGTGTTCAACAATGACTCAAATCTTTCTCCATCCTGGTTTAAGGAAGCAGCCCATTTTTATAATAATTGTTGAATCTTCCCTCCAGATGTCCTCTCCTGCTTTGCTATTTGATAAGCTCCTTATAATATCTACAGCCTTCCCTTCTGTTTCCCACTCTTGTCATTGGTAGATATGAACAGTCGTCACTGATATAGAAATGTTAAGGCTGCCTCAGTGTTAGTACTGATGAATTGCTGCCAGGTAAGACACACCAATGCAGCTTGGGATGTAAGAAAACCAAAACCCAACAGCGTAAGCTCAAAAACTATTGTTCACCTTCCATCTCTGTTAAACTCTCTTTCTCTGGTACCTTGCAGGACCATGCATTTAGAGAATCAAAGACAGAGAACAGACAGGACTTTAAGCCCCATAGCACCTGACCTCATTCTTCAATGCAAGTTTCTCCGTCACAGTTGAGAATCCCTTGGCCTGTGTGCATGAGTCCCTTCTCACTTCTGAGTTCCTAGACTGACAGCACACTCTATAAGTGCTCGGGTACGTGAATACAGGAGGACTGTTGTAGTCTGCGATCTGCCATCTCTACAGCTGACATCCCTCTGAAGTCTCACCAGTCTATTCCCATGGATGGGCCAAGTGCAGCCACACCTTTTCCCTGCTGAAATCACAGTTCTATCTCTGAGTCACTTGATTGAAAACAGTAGACTGGATGTCTGCTTCTAGTGAGATTACAGAATAAATTTAGTTTTATTTCAGAATTAAAATGCAGAATATTTCTCAATGTAAAAACTGCATCTTGTACATCTAGCACAAGAAACTCAGCCCTCAGATGACCGCTGTTAGTCTGGCATAATTTCTTTAGATAGAATAGAGTAGTATAGAGCAAACACTACACTCACAGGAGAGAGAATAAGGAAATTACAGGGAAAAATTAATGTGGGCACAAGTGTTCCCTAGATTAAGGGAAGAATATGTATTTGCCACAACTTTCCCATAGAGGTGTTGAAAATTTAAAAAAAAAAATTCAGGCTGGTGGGCCATTAGAGCTACTTTATTGGCATTTTGCAAGATACTTGGGAAGACTATCAAACTTCTCAAAATAGAAGCAGTGTCTTTAATATGATGGGAGAACATGGAGGATGTGTTCTCTGTCCACCTAGCTATGAGCTAGAACTTTTCACTACTGCACTCACCTAAGTACCCGCCTTTGCTTACAGGAAACAATAAGTTTCCCGATAAGAGAAATATGGAACCTGTACCCCCATTTTCCTCAGCTATGACCTTTCCAGAGTGCTTAAGGTGACAGTGCTTTTGCCAGCTGCTCCTAAAAGGATGCTACAAAAACATTCATTAGAATTCAAGAGGTTTTTGGGAAATAGCATTTTCTAGTCATTCCTCCAAGTGATTCTCCAGCTCAAAACAGTCCTACAGTAACATGGTTTTGATAAAGAAGTGTGAAACTTTCAAATAATCTATGTTTCAGGAAGGAGTTAATCCCTGCAGCAATAGTGCAGTCTATGGCTTTTCATGCTATTGACGGTTAGGAAAAAACAGCTGTTGTCATAAATTGTAAAAGAAGCTTTCAAAAAAGTGTTACACTGTTCTTGAAGTGGTAACTGTTACCTCAGCATAAGTTTATAAGCAAAAAAATGTTCTGAGTTTTATCAGGTCAGAGTCCTTCTGGGCCCAGGAACATAGATTCAGCTATACCTTCTGTCTAGGTCATCAGTAAAGGTGTTTGTACGGCAGAGGCAGTAGTATCCAGAAGATATATTCACTATTTCAATTACTGGCAACAGTCTACTGTTGCCATTATTTTAGTGTGTCAAGCAAAAAGGCCTTGTTTGTATGACAAGCAGCACCAGTGTCCTCCTATGTCCTCTTCACAGAACCTGTAAAGTATTCACAGCATATGGTGCCATACACAACAGAGTCTGAACACAAGACAAATTTCTGCATCAACCCTGTGAAAGCTAAGTGGTAACTTGCTATCTCCTGCTACTCCATTCAGTGATCTTTTCAGTTGGTTTTTTCTGGAATTGTACAAGCAATAGAATATTGTTAAGACCTTGGCTGGTGTTTGTAAGGAGCAATATCTTACTCATCTGTTCAGACAAAGATTGGTTATACAATTGTTTTAAAATTCTCGTTAAGTCTCTTTTGGACACTTGCCTTTAGTTAAAGGATCTTTATTCTCTTCAACATTTAAAAGTATTCTATACTTGCTCTGTATCTCCATTAAAGTTTAGGAACCTCTTCTTTGCCTCTCTCCCAGCAAGGTAGGTGTTTTAATGGTTATTGCTGCCATTATCTATATGTAAAGATATGTGAATTGTATGCTTACAATAGATAGACAATCAGATCTAACCAGATGTTTGTAAGTAATGATTCAAATGAGTATTAGATCACATCAGGTATGTCTTTTATTGTTCTTCATAGGTGTAACTGGCTCTACAGAGAATAGTGTTAGCATATACTCCACTGTCATCTCTATAACCCAACTATGGTAGTAGTAGCAATCGTATCAAGGTAAGGAACATGTTAAAAATAGTGTGGGATTATTTCTATGGTGAAGAAACTGATGTAAGCCTGCATCAGACCTCCTTGCTATAGTCAGTATTTACTTTTTAATCAGAAAAACACACAGCTGCTGGTAAGGATCATGTTGGAACTACTAACAGTCTGCTTACACCTTGATTTACAGAGATACTGTTAGCTTTAAAGTGGTCTTCTTTCATCCATGTCTGATCTTGGAGAACTCCTTTGGAGCAGTTGCCTGAGTTAAGAAATTCAGTGCTCTTGTACAGCAAGCTGTTTTCTTCTAGGAAGGTCCTAAACTCTGCAGAAGCTGCCAGACTTGCTGGCTGTCAGCGGATTATGGGCAATTCATTTGTAGTGCCAGAATGAGCTCAAAAGTGGGGGTGGGAGCATAGCATTTGTGGAAAGAAATAAACATAAATGAAACTCTCTCTGATGCAGTTGACCAAGAATCATAAATAACACCTCATCTTAAGTTGCCTACATGAACTGCACAACCAAACATTAGTGACAACCAAGTCAGAATTACTTGATTGCATTTGTTGTTAATAATCAGGTTCAAGTAGTATGGCCAGGTGCTACTACTTTTATATTTTTGGATATGCTCATAACGCAATAATCCTTTGATTGAGATGTGTACCGTAATTGAACACAACACAACTGGTTTCCACTACAGCTTCATGATGAGCCAGTTTCCTCAATAGTTCAATATTGTCAAAAGGCATGAGCCAAGCTGTCTATCTTCACTCAACACCCCTTGTATCAGCTCTGTACCACCTCTGTACATATCTGCTTGTGATTCAACTTACCAACCAAACATAAGACAAAGCCAGAAAACAAGAAAATTCTGTTCTAAGTTAAGCCAACTCAACCATCTTGCAGGAGGATCTGGCAAATAGGGATTCCTGACCTAGGAGTAGAGATGGAATAGGGATTGAGATCTCCCAGTAAAGACAACAACACATCACCAGCCCAGGCTACTAAATCATAGTCAGAGATAGGAACTAAAAGCAACTGGCTCCAATGACATAAGGGAAGACCTCTCTTAATAGTGGCTTTAACTGCTGAAATTATAAACTATACCAGATTGATAAGAAAAGCAAATTAAACACAGGGATAGGAAAGTCCATGGAGATAGTTTGACTGAGGGTGAAAAATAGGCGTTTGCTCCAGAAAACAACAAAAATGTTTAACTTCCATTGTGTTATGGGATCCATACTAGCTGGAAATACCAGAATTGGTAAAAACAAAAAGAGTGAGAAAGAAAAGGATTCAGTAAATATTTTGCCATATCTCTTAAAAGCTATCTAGATCATGTGGTCACTCACATAGTGAAAAAACTTTGCAATCCAAGAGTATCTAAAGAGAGATATTAATACATCATCTACTAAAACTAAATATTTCTAAACCAGCATATCTGATAAACAACATCCAAGAATTTAGGAGGTTGAGTAAGCCATACTATAGATCATTAATTTTTATTTCAGTGATTCTCAAACACTGGAAAGGATTAGAAGATTAAATGAAAGATAACGCCATTACAGAAAAAAAAAAAAGGAAAAAAAATAAAAGAAAAAAAATGAAAAGCTGTCAATCCAAATAACTGTAATATAGAACTTGGTGAGAAAATTAAAAAAGCATTTAAGATAATTAGTGTCAATCATGGATGTACCAAATAAAGGTCTTAAACTAATTTATGATTAGGTTGAAAATCTGGATCATAAGAATAATAGGGTCAAATGAAATAAGGGTTTATGTAAGATGCCTGATTTAGAAGTACACAACATTGGGTTTATAACTAGAGCAATGCAAGAACATAATTTTAAAAATAGTCTTAAGAGGTAACTGAAGAGGGAATCAACTTTAAACTGGTGGACTCCTGCAGACTTCATAATATCTAATATTTTTCCAATTACTGATGTTAAAAACTGTAGCTTTGCAGATGACAAAAGGCTGGAGGACAAAAAAAGTAAGCTAGGTCTCAAGTGCAGTTTTTAACCATTTCACTATCATCCAAAATGGTAGGAGGATTATATAGTATAAGGATCTTTATAAGTATATAAATATAGGATTTATATAAATAAGGATTATATAGTACAAGTATATTATATAGTATATTATAAGCAGGGACAAAATAACTTCCCTTTGGGATAACTAAGGACTTTCCTGAACTATTCTTAAAAAGTCATCCAGCGCTAGATCTTGTGAAAAGTCTGCAGATCTTCATGGGATCACAGAAGATCTGAGGCTAGAGGAAACTCTGAACATCACCTAGTCACTTCCCAAGCTCAAAGCAGGGACAAAGACCGAAAGTTTTAGCAAACTTCCTGCAATCTCCACCCATGTTTTCCTACATCCATGACAGATCATATGGGACCTTAAAGAGAAATAAGATGTCTGATATGATTCAGGCACATATTATGGATGAAGTCAAATGTTCTTATCCCTCCAATAAGAGCTCTACCATAAAGCTGAATTCTCTACACTATAATATAGTTCTGCACTGTGCAAAGAAAACATAAAACTTGGTGGAGCAGTCTCCTAGGCACCTTTTTCTTATGTTTCTGAAATCTTTCCTCAGATAATGCAAGATGTATCAGTGATTCCTTGTTTGGAGTATAGTATAAAAAGGGAAATGGGCCATTTGTCAGAAAAAAAGATATGATCAATATTCAGAAATTCTTCATGGCACACAGACCAACCCGCTCCCTTTGTCTCAAAGCTTTCAGAGATTACTTCTGGCTACAAGTTTCCTGAATAAATAAGAAAAATCCGAGTTTGAGAAAATTCAGCAACCTGTAGTGCCACACAGACGTTTAATATCTTTTAACATTGGGAAGCAAGTAGCTTAGGTGTATTGCAGTAGCATTCCATAGCTACCATTAGTTAAAAAAAGGCTTTGAACTCCCGTGCCTGGATACATCCATGCACAGATGTGCACCTGCAACACTCCAAAGAAACAATAATCTGTCTTACTTCTGTGATGATGAATTACTCAGTATGGGAAAACAAACTTTGAGATTGCATGGAAATTAATTATCATCATCTATAACAGCAAAATAAATAGATAAATTAAGCAAAATATCAGCAAAACAATCGTCTTAGACAAGGCCACCCTTAAAAAAAAAAAAAAAAACCACAACACCACTAAGAAAACAACCCCAACCAAAATAACTTCTACTGCATGTACTGGTCATGAATAAGATAAAAATCCTTGTTTCTTTTTTTCTTTTTTTCAATTTTTAAACAAAATGCACTAACATGTTAAATGCAGAGCTAGACACATTAATCTTAATATCATTCATTTACCTTCCTTTAAAATCAATTTGGAGTCTATTGAAAAAAAAAACTGTGGGACTTGCAAAACCAGTAAAATAGAACACCAGTGATTTGAGTATTTTATACTATCAAAGCCTAAGGAGTTACTTAATTTCAGCTGATATGAATCTAGGTAGCAAAATGTATGGCAAAAGTACTGTTGTCAGAAAAAAAGTTGTCAGAAGCTTTCCCCATGTCATATAGAGCCAATGCCAGCCAGCTCCAAGATGGACCTGCTACTGGACAAGGCCAAGGCCATCAGTGACTGTGGCAGAACCTCTAGGGTAACATATTTAAGAAGCAAAAAATAAGTTATTGCACAGATACAGTTGCAGTCACGGAAGAATGGAGGATCTTGAGATCCATAGTCCTAGAAGGACTTGTGACCCTGCGGAGAAATCACACTGAAGCAACCTGTCCTTGAAGAACTGCACCCTGTGGAAGAGGGATCCATATTGCACCAGTCCTGGAGAGCTGTTGCCTGTGGGATGGACTCATAGTGGATAAGTTCATGGAGAACTGTCTCCTGTGGAAGGCACCCCATGTTGGAGTGGGAGAAGGACTCCTTTGCCTGAAGGGCAGGAACAAAGTATGACTGCAACCTTCATCCCCCATGTCTCTGCACTGCTGTGAGGAGGAGGTAGAGCCCAAGGAGGAAGTGGTTTTAAGATTTACTTCTCATTACTCTGCTCTGACTTTGAGTGATAACAAATTCAGTTAATTTCCCCAAGTCAAATGTGTTTTGCCCATAACATTAATGATCTCTCCCTGTCTTTATATCCTGTCTTCCCTGTCCAGCTGAGGAGGAGAATTACAGAGCAGCTTTGGTGGGTGCATGGCTTCCAGCCAGGAAGCAAACAAAATATTTGTCAAGCCAATAATGTTTGTCACACAACCTTGTAAAGTTCTGCCCTATACTTTAATAGAGATATTATTTTCTATTCAATGTGTCAATCCAAGAGGGCCAAGTACAGAATCCTTAGCTCTGTTATAGTACACTGATGGTAGAGGGTGACTATGTCTCTTGTATAAACATTGATCCTTTCACTAAGATAGATGTAAACCAGCACATTTTGACCACTTAATCATTTTTGGCAGTGCAAATGTCAAAATGATAGATCTCATTGTATACTTCCAAACAAATCCTCATCTCCCTCACAGCTGGGACCTGTTCTTAATCTAAGAATTCAAGATCTTGCTTTTATTTAAACTATGCTGTAATTTCGTCAAGAATAAAACCAGCATCTACAGCTCTGTAAAACAGATTTGGGTGGGAGCATTAAAACATCTGCATGCAGATACGTAGCGAACCAAAATACAAATGTCCCGGGTGACACAAAGTAAGCAGTGTGACCTTGTAGCCTAGAAATGAGCAATAACTCCCTGGAGTCACAGAATCACAGAATTGTTTAGACTGGAAAAGACTTAAAGTCATTGAGTCCAACCACTAACCCAGCACTGGCAAGTCCACCATTAAACTATGTTCCAAGTGCCATGTCTGCATATCTTTAAATTTCCTGCAGGAATAGTTTTTCCACCATTTCTCTGAGCAGATCATTCCAATGCTTGGCAACCATTTTGGTGAAAAAATATTTCTTGATATCTAATCTAAATTTCCCCTGTAACAATTCAAGTCCTTTTCCTCTTGTCCTGTTGCTTATCACTTGGGAGAGGAGACCGACCCCCACCTCCTTGCTCCCTTCTGGCAGCTGTAGAGAGTGATAAAGTCTCTTCTGAGACTCCTTCTCTCCAGGCTAAAAAAACCCAGCACCCTCAGCTGCTCCTCATAGGAGTTGTGGTCCAGACCCTTCATCATCTTTGGTGTCTTTCTTTGTATGTGCTCCAATACCTCAATGTCTTTCTTGTACTTTCTCCTAACCTGGTGCCACTTACTCATTTATATTTAAAAGCTAAGGGAACTCAGTCAATGTCACACAATCAATGTGCATTTTTTTCCTGGTGAAGTGTATATCCAACCTACCAGTCTTGTATTCCTTTTAAATAAGGGCACCTATGATAAAATCTCAAACAGAAAATTACATGTATTTTAGGATTTCAAAAATGCTTTTCTAACACATGGAAAGATTTTCTCAAGTCCAGACTAGGTCTCTACCTACACTGGATGAGAAGTAATAGAAGACTTCTGCATTCTTCTTTCCTTCCTTCCTCCGCATGACCAAGCTGCCCTTCTGCAGGATTCAATTCCTGACTGTGAGAAGCAGCATAGCCTATAGCCTACAGCCAGGGAATGCTGTCTTCCCCAGACCCCTGTTCTGAAGGGTGCAGCACGTTGTCTTAGGCTCACTTCCTCATTCTAGTGTCATCATAGCACAGTGCAAGATGGATTTCCGGTGCCACCAACTGAAATAGCTGTCATGCCTTTCTCTTAAAAATCAAATGTAAGCAGAACAAGCAAACCCAACAACTTAAGATACAGATTTGAAATATGGATCTACCTTTCCTGGCCAAAACAAAGCTATTTGATTTTTATGAGGGTTAAGGCATAACCTCACTGAATTTCATTAATTTTTAATCACTTCTCTCTCACTTCCTTTCAACACTTACAGGGGGCTTATAAGAAAAATGGGTATAGACCTTTCAGCAGGGCCTGTTGCAATAGGATGAAGGGTAATGGTTTTAAATTGAACTAAGGGTAGATATAGAGTAGGTATTAGGAAGAGATATTTTATTATGATGGTGATGCAGCACTGAAACGGGTCACCCAGAGCAGTGGTAGCTGCCCGATACCTGGAACCATTCACAGTCAGATGTGACAAGGCTCTGAGCAACCTGATCTAGTTGGAGATGCCCCTGCTCATTGTAGGGAGGCTAGAATAGCTGACCTTTAAAGGTCCCTTCCAACCCAAACCATTCTGATTCTGTGATTTACTAACAGAAATACTGAACAAGTCTGTTGCATTCACACACCTTTTAGATGGATGGAGCAGAGAGGTTTGGAAAGATGATTTATTAAGAGAAGATGGTGACCATCAGCCAAGTCATGGACACTCCTGGCATGCCCAGTCTCTGAAAAGAGGAGCCAATTGGGTCTTTCTCTGTTGCTCCTGAGAAAGGATCATCACAGGTCACAAGGATGCACTGCCTGAGTCTACAAATGCCACAGACCCAGGCTGCTGCTGATTTGCGAGGAGGGTGTCAGTCCCCCATTTATCCTCCCTTATAGTATAGGCAGCAACATACTCTTTCCTGTGGTTCTTTTGTAGCTATATGCTGAAGAACACACAATAACTATTTCAGGATTTATTAAGTTTGGTTCCAAAGATTACTGAATGTTGGCAGCAATGCTTTTGTCATTTCTAAGCCTATAAATGGTCAATTTTAATAAAATAAATGTTCTATAGACTTGTATTTCTAAGTGTAGATCTTTTGAGTCTACCAGACTGTACTATACCATCACAGCAAGCAAATAGCAATTATAAAGTGAAATTTACCATGCATTTCCTCCATGCACTCTTCAGTAGCTCCTGCTTCAAAGTATACCAACAAAAGGTCAGCTGTCATTGAAACAAAGCGAGTAGCATCAGCCTTGCTGATTCAAGTATCTTCTACAAAGCTTCAAAGTGTGCTGTGAATTATAAACACTAGATATTTCTAAGAGGGTTACATTTCCACAAGTTTAGGACAGTCTGGATTCTCTCTCTTTGGGTGTTCAAACATCTGAAAACATTCTGCAGATCACAGTTATTGTTTCGAGCTGAAGCACAGTCTCAGCACATCCAGTATTTCACATGTAATTGCAACAGCTGTCGTTTTATTGACCCATCTTATATTGCACACAACATATTAACATCTCTTCCGTGCAGTGGAGTTTTAATCTAGAAGTGACCAGCATTTAGTCTTGCTGCATTTGTGCCCTTGTTTCTAGAGACCATCATCTTCAGGCAAATTCAAATTCAAACCAGCTGTCTTTGACATTTATAAACTTGTTTGCTAAATTAAAAAATAAAAGAGGAATGCAAAGTTAGTAATTTCATTTATATTTCATCAGATTATTGCTGTAAGTTGTGACTTTCATCAAAATAGCCTCATCTAATTCCCAATCAATAAATCATGAGCAGTTATATTTCTTTGCTCACCATACCAAATGGTAATCTTCTTGTCAGTGTCTTCATGAGTGTTACTGACTGTAACCCCAGAAATAATGTCAAAAGCAGTAACTTTCTGGTAGCTCTGGGTTCCCTGTCATACTCCAGCTGTTAATGTACTGCATTTTTTTCATAGCTCTAGCAATGCTTTCCATGCCAGTCAAAAATACTTCCTCTTCTAGCACTAACATCCAAAAACTACTGTCATACATATACAGTACAATACACCCAGTCTTAACATAAAAAACTCTCTCAGTACCTTTTCGTATGGTGAAAACCAATATGGCTCTGTTTTTGCCAAATACTAGCACTTATGGTGTGGACTTAAAATACGCATTACTTGTAGTTCAACAGTTACTACTTTAGAAGTTAAAAAAATTAGTTAAAAAAAAATTCTTATCTTAAATCACAGTATATGGCTCAAGATTACAGCTTTATGACTGCAGTCCCACGGCAGGAATCAACAGACACTTAATGCACTGAAAACTCATACCAGGCTGAGTCAGAATCTTAAGAACTGAAGAATGTTATTCTTTCAATCCCTTCTTTCATTATGGAGGTCAAGTCCTTAAGCTCAAAACTACGAGAAACCCAAGTGGTGGTTGGAGGGGAAAAGCTGATGACAGGCTTTGTAGACAGAAATCTTTTTTAGGTGGATCCTAGCAAACAAGCTTGTTAACTGTTATGATTGATTGCCTTCTTTTTTTTCTTTTTCTTTTTTTTTTTCTTTTTTTTTTTTTTTTTTTTAGTGAAATTCTCAACATGTTAGGTTTGGTACAAGGAGTGTTTACATAAAATAAAAAACTATTTATGTAACAGGAAAAGAGAACATATATCACAGCAGTGGCCCAATAATTTACTAGTATCAGAGAACTGAAGAAAGCTTAGCCTAACAAAATACTTAATTCAGAAATGTGCTCCACATAAGTGTTTTTATAAATTATTTAAGCTCTATTTTGACAAAACAATGGAACCAGAATCAGGTATTAGAAAACTGACTTATAAACATAACTAAATCTCCTTATCTCACTGTTGTCAGACTTCATAAAATAGTCTGATTCTACCTTTGATGCTCTCTCACTCTTGGCAAGAATTAATCTTCAGCTTCTGTTTTTAAATAAGCACAGCTCATTTTCTTTGGTTGTCTTCAGACTTCTAAAAAATTCTTTACTGGAATATTTCCCTCATCATAGAACATAGGAATTGTTACTTCGCAATCTCTTTACAATGAAACCCTTCACAGTAGTACTGTGAGTGTTATACAACTGAAGCCCTTCCAGTCAATGGAGTCGGGACGTAAAACAGTTGAGACAGCAAAGGGTCACTAATACTCTGGAGCTTACAATTCTGGAAACCTCAAAGCCCCATGACAAGCTCCTTCCTACACCCAACATATATTTTCATACACTCTTTGGTTATCGATTCAGTTCCAAATTTTCCTTGCTCTCTACCCAAATGCAGATTGCCTATGAAGAGCTATATAGGCTTTTCACCCAATCATACTGTCTAACCAAAGTATCTCTCTGTCAAGCAAGACTTTAATGACACTCTTTTCCTCCTGCCATCTATTTTCCCAGCATCACTCCACCCCTATTTTGGCTCATCTTGTTTTGACTCACATAAACCCAAAAGGATTCACCTACATCTCTCACTGGCTACCAGGTTGCTGCTAACCACCTGGGCAAACTTCAGTCACATTGTCTTGGTCCTACCACTGCTACAGCATTTACAAATGGCGCATCTTGATCTTCCTTCCCTGGCTCCTTGCCTACTCATGCAGCTGCTTCTTGCACATCACAACTCTCTCATCTCAGCTATCAAAGCCAGCTTCTTCCTTCTTCCACTGCCTGTACCTGGCAAGAAAGCATCTTCTTCCATTTCCACCAGCTAAAGTGGCTCACCACTGAAGCATATCTGTCACATCTAGGTTCAGCCTGTCTTTAGCTTGCCTAAAAAGTGAAATGAACAGGGCTAATGCCTTTATTAATGTTCAGCTCTTTATTAAAAAGATCAGCTGGGCAGGGAGCTCGACGCAGAGCTCACCCCCACTGTTGTAGCTTTCCCAGGTGGCCAAAAGGAAGGAGGCGTGCAGAGTCTGTCACTGAAGTAAGAGCACCAGCAGTCGTCCCTTCAGGAGGCCTGGCGTGCAGAGTCTGTTGCTGAAGTCCAGAACAACAGCTGTCCCCACTCCTTCTCCCTGCTTCTCACAGCCTAACCTAGTCTATTCCTTCTTAGGTGATGGGTAAAAGTCAAGCAGGGGATGTGTTTCTCTCTTCCTCAGCTAGGGCATTTGTCTAGACTCCTTTATTTGTTTAGTTTTTGATTTATAGTCCTTTTTATCTCCTAAAAATACTCCCATGATCCTAAGGGTTTTTTATTTGCATGTTAGTCCCAGAATGGCAGCGTGAATGGGTGGGAGACCAGTTATCTCCAGGTAGTTTAGGAAAAAACAAACACCAATTAGCTAATTAACATTTCAATATCAGTACTTAGCTAGAGTTAGTAGTTGTGGTTTTTTTGTGGGTTTTTTGGGTTTTTTTTGTTGCCATGGGAACTAAGAAGGCCCTGCTCGCATCTCTGGGGAACACGTGGAAACTGTTCATTACAAGAAGTTCCGAAGTGTGTGGAGTATGGCAAGTGTTGTTATGGGACTACTCCAGGCTCCTGCAACAGAGGCTGGTTTTAGTAATGCCAAGGCTGTGGATTTAATCCGTGTATGGGCCATTCACTGGAGAGGTGCACCTGATGATTCTTAAAGGTTCCTTTCAACTCAGAATATTCCGTGATTCTGTGAAATGGGAAACGTGGCACTAGCATCCTGAGGGAGGCTGCTCGCCTGCCTAATCTCGAAACCGCGGGTATTTCAGGGAAAACCCTTGACTTTGGCCACGTAAATCGGACTCCAGAGCTGCGTGCGAGCTGCACCGACACCGGCCAGGCGACCTCCCGGCCGCCGGGAGCGGCGGGCAGGCCGGGCCGGAGCCTCGGCCGGGCGGGGCGCTGGGCACGCGGGGGGCGGTGCCGCCGCGCCCGCTCTTCCCCGGGGCGGCTCGGCTGGGCCTGGCCCGGCCCTGTCCCGCGCCGCTGGCCGCAGGTGCTTAAATAGCGGCCCCTGCCGCGCTGCTGCGTCCTTCGCGCCGCCGCTAGGTAAGAGGGGGCGCCCGGAGCTTTTCGCCCACCGCGCTTTCTCGCTCGGTCGGCCGCGGGTCCTGCGGCTGTGCGGCCATGTCGGGGCGGGAGGGAGGCAGGCAGAGAGAGAGAGAGCGGACGGGCAGCCGCCGGCCGGTCCCGCGGGGGTCGGGAGCGGCCCGGGCAGGCGGGTCGTCCTCCGGCTGCCTCCGCGAGGGGCCGCCGCGGGCGGGCGGGGTCGCGTCGCGTCTCCCCGCTGCCGCCGCCATTCCCGTGTTTTCACTCTTGTCCAGTGTGTGTGAGAATTATCCGGGGTGTAAGTGTTCTGTCTTCTCCCTGGAGAGCCCACCGCTCCCCACACTGCTTCCCCACTGCTACCTCTAGGCCATCCCTGAGTGAGCATGGAATATCTCTGAAGGGGCTTCTGCAGTTATTCTGGCGTGCAGTACTCTCGTGGATGATGCTGGCGTAGAGCTGGGACGGCACCGGTGAGGAGGTTCAGGTGCTGCTCCGTCATGAGAGAGGTGGTGGAGAGGTTGCCCTGCATCGCTTCTTGCTCCAACATGATGCGTGTCAGCTTTTGGGGCATGGTTCATCTTCCTGAAGATATTACTGTGACTAAGAAGACTAAGTGACTTAGAATAGACTCTGCCTGATGGGCTGGTGCATGAGGAGGGGTATGCCATGGAATGCTACTTTTCCTAAATGGAGTAGAGCTTAATTGCTTGTCCGTTAAATTGTCTGGCTTAATTGTCTGGCCCCAGGCTAGCCTCAGGAAACCGGGACAGGATGGCTTTAGGTAGCTTTTGGAGCCCTGCATCTCCCTGATGGTCACCATGGCCTGTCCTATGGTCAAAGATCTGTAAGTCTTTTTGTCTTGTGCCTTTTGCTGCTTTGAGATATATCAGCTCCTTGGGACAGACCTTCCTGTGAAATTCCAGAAACTGCTCTGTCATGTGTTACCTGTTTGAAAAACATCAGCTCTGGTGTTAACAGTGACTGTTCACTTTATCCCTAGTCTCCCTGCAGGTTCTCCAGAATACAGGACCTGCTTTGCCACAGCTCTTGTGTGCCACTAGAGTGTCATGTAAAAAGCATCCCACCAACGAGCCTGTGACCCTTCAGAGCTCATTTTTGAATCTCTGTGCTGTCCTAGTTGCCTGCATGGCATCTAGTCAATGGGTTACTAAGCTTTGCTTTGCAAGCTCCTCGCTGTTTAGAGAGACTTTTGGGGTCCACCTGTCCAACTGTGGTGTTAGTATTCTTCCTGGTGAAGTGAGTAAGGGACATTTGTAGACCATCTTTCACTTGTAGCCTGCAGGGACAGGAATTGGCAGCTTTGCAGAATGCAGTTCTGGCTGGCACAGTCAGAATCCCTGATTTATGCTGATGTGTGGTAAAAAAGATCCCTGGTGCACATATCTCTGGAGAGTGGCAGGGTTCATCCCACTCTCTGGAATTTCCTACTGCAGCTGCTTTTCAGTACTTCTCCAAGTGGCCCCTGCCCCACCTGCAATGATCATAAATACCAGCACAGCATTACTTTTCCTATACTGTAAGCTGAAATAATAATTTTGTTGACCCTTATGGGCAGAGTTCTTGTGGCATCTACTCCCAGCTTAGGAATCTTTATACATATTGTTTAAATCTTGAAATCTTTTATGATATCTGAGTCTTACATTCTGCAAGATAAGAGCACTATCAGGTACTAATTAGTGACTACATACATAAGAGACCAAATTGCATGTATGTGGCATCTCAGAACTTGTTAGTGCTTGTACTTTTGTTTCTTAAAAGTAGAAAACTGAAAGTTCATCCTGTTGGGCATTTCCCACTAGCTCTTCAAACAAGTGGTTAAAAACACTGTGGAGAGGGAAGAGTGTTGGAATGAAGGTTGCACATTACAATTTAGTTTAACCACAAGCTCTACTCATGGATGAGTGTCTCTGAATGCCACGTTAAGAGCTCAGGTGGAAACTGGGATTTAATGAAGAAAATGCTGTGGGTATAGGAGCAGATATGAACAAAGAAGGAAATTCAGACACAGGGAGCCATTCATATTTTGATATGGAAGTTAAACTGACTGCAGTTGAGAGCATTTGCTTGACCAATAAGGAGTCATGGTTTAATTTGAAACCTGGGGAAAAAAAATAAAATATCACAAAAATAATCACAGTGGCAACTTCCCCCTAGTGGTTCAAAACTTGGAAGCATAGGTGAAAAAATAGAAAAATTCAAGTCCTTGAAAAGGATGGCTTATAAATTCTAATGGGATTTCCAATGTGGACTACAACTGGCAGAGAATTATAGTTTTTGAAATAACACAGACTAGACCTGAAACTTCTGCATTAAATTGTGTGCTTTTGTAAGCAACAAGAGGGGGAATGGGACCTACTCTGGGAAGGATAAAACAGAGTGGCAGCAGTGTTTTAATTCTTCCAGTGCTTTTCTTTTAATTCTGTTCCTAAATTCATAATGTCTGCATTAAGCTATCAAATTTCATAATAATAAGGTCAAATAAATTCATAGCCCTGGTGTTCGCAGTGGAAATCTTCAAAAATATGAACTCTGAAGGCTCAAGAATTGTAGTGGAAGTATTTTTAAATTCCAGGAGTTGTCCATAATACGAAAGTTGTAATACAAGTGTTACACAGAAAAATGACAAGAAATTGTGAAGTTATTTTCTGTTTTATATACCAGGCATAGGTCTGACTTGGATAGAAAGGTAAATCACTATGTTATTTAAGTTTATAACCAGACTTCTTTATAAGCTATGTTTCCAGTTCCCTCTTCCTGTCATACTTAAGGGCCTCTACACTACTGGATTATGTTCTAATGGATTCTGAGATGATATTTCCATGTCTGCTTTCAGACTTGAGTTTAATATGAAGGGAAAATTCCTTTGCATCAATATGCCTGTGGAGATATGAGATCTAGTGGCAGTATTTCAAGCACATAGACAATAAAATACTTGCCTCTTTGTTAAAATACTTTTTCTTGAAACACAGGAAATATATTTAATCTTTCATTGAGTTTTCTGATAAAAATTCATGGTAGTGTAAATGGAAATTAGTCCTGCCTTGGATTTTCCAGCATAAAATCTATAGCTTTCATCTTCAAAGCCATAACAGGCTGATCTGAATATTCCTTCTTTGTGGCCTGAAAGAATGAAGAAAATGTGTACATACTTAATTTCTGATGTGTGTTTTAACTTAATCTCATAACAACAAGATTGGTGGAAGAGAAGCAGGCATTGTATTGGAATAAGGAGTACAAGTCTCTAGACCTTTCTTTGTAATGGATATATATTTGAGTTTACTTTTTTTTGCCTTTCCATTATCTTATTTTGTTTTAATTTGCTTGTATTTAAGACTGTGTTTTCTTCCCTAGAGGGAACTGCAGAGAAAGGATTCAGAGTTCTCTGTACAGTGTTGGTGTTATAATGTTTAATGTGCCTCAGCAGAAAAGTATCTCAAGATGGTTGTGTCTGAAACCAGGCTTTGCTGGGATTTATTTATATGTGTGTGTGTTACAGAGGTGTTTTACTCAGCTATGTGCATTTAGTAAGTCAGGAAACTTGAGAAGTTCAGATAATTTATGAGAATGGGGCATATGCAGTTATCAGAATGAATTTTATTAACTTAGCAAAGACAACTGAAATCAAAGAGGTGATCATCCCAGTCTGTGCTTTTCTGCCCAGCAGTAGAGCCTTCAGACGGACTTCAGCTCATGTAGTATTGAAAGTGTGCTGGGCTAAAGGTCCTTCGTTTGAAATAAATCAGGAGAGGTTAATTTTTTAGGGTTTTTTTCTTGTTTGTTGTTGTTTTTGTTTTTTTTTTTTCTGTGACTTGCTGTCCTATCTTTAGTGCTCTTTATAACTTTTTTTTCCCTCAAGAGTGAATCTGACTCTTCTACTAAGGGACCCTCAGCAGTTTTTCAAATGGATCTTAGTAGAGGGTTCTCAGTAGACTGAATTCAAAACACTGAAGGAGCACTTAGCAGTCATAGTTTACAAGTTAACTGTGCACAGTAATGGGATGCATTAAGGGATGGTCCCTCAGTTTTGCTGTTGAAGATGACCAGCTACAAGACTTGGTTGCTTCTTACAGTGGCCACCTTGCTGTATTTCCTTGCCTCTCAGATCTTGTGCTTATTGAGCCTTTCACCTGCATGATGTAGTCTGCTTTCTCCTGTGCTCTTGGGGGTCCTGGTTTGATGTTCAGCAGTAGAATGTGTAATAGTTTCATCATTCATGTATCTGCTCAGCCAGTTCTTTAATTGGGTTCTACTCTTAAAAGTGGCTGAGTAGTGACTCAATAGATTGTCTTGCATTGCAGGTAAGTAATTATGTGTTTGAGTCACTAGTGGGTTCTATGTGTTTTGTTTTCATCCTGGTGGGCACTGCAGTTACTGGGGAGTGACACAAACCTCGTTGTGGCTGACACATGTTCAACAGCTTGCTTACAGAAATCACAAAATACCTCATTTTTCTTGTGGAGTAAGTGTACTGGAGGCATATGTAAGGAGGATCCAATCTAATTTGATGTTTTATCTTCATCTGAATTAGAAGCAGGACAATAGAAGCTGGTAGAGAAAATGCTGAAGGTTAAGTAACAAACAGCAATAACTAAGCAGATTCCATGCTTCCATCCATGACAAACTCCACCAGTCCCTACATATTGGTTTTTATGTGGCCAAGACATAGGTGAAATTGTCTGTCATGAGAGACTTCTGATTAGGGGAAGAGGGCGGTGTCAGAACATGCATGCATAGGCATGCAGCACAAGCATGCCTATCTACTTCCTACACTTGGTAGGGAACAGCTTTCTCTTGGTCTATCCATGAGACTTATTTTCCATAGTCTGAACTTTCCCTGCATTTCAGGTTGGCTTTTGATGGATATTAGCCAAGATTTCCATGGTTGCTAGTCACCATCTGGTGGCTGGTGTCCATCTGGCTCTGTAAGCCAGAGTGTCAAAGTAGCAGAAACTTCCTTGTAGGTAACAGAGCAGAGTTTATTTCTTTTGTACTAGAGCTCACTGACTGGAACTCTGTCCTAACTTTCAGTCAGGCTTCCCTTGCCCCAGTAAATCCACATATGGCTGATTTGTTATCTGTTTTACCAGAGGGGCTGTTATTGGCCTCAAAACTGTTTTGTTTTCTTCTATTTTACTTCTGAATCTAGAGTCCTGTGGGCTCAGAAGCCTTCTGGGAGTCACCTTCATTAATTTATTTTTAAAGATCTTTCAAACAAAGACAAAGTTCTCAGAAGTAGGGGGAGTTGAAAGGAAATGTAGGAGCACTATGCTTACCAACTCTCACTATGAAATCAGACTTGAACTGGTCTTTGGAATGTTTTTTTTTTTTTAATTTTCTTTTTTTGTTTTGTTATTTCAGAATGGAACCAGAAATAATCTCAATATTTGCTTTTGCAGCAGCACAGGACAGGAAGCTCATTGAAAGAGAGAAGCAGAGAGGTCTTCACTACCTTTGGAAAGAGAAGCAAGATTTATATGCTTTGAGAAGGTATGTAATAGAAGATTTACTTGGTTAAGAAGTCCAATAGTCATTGCTCATTTGCATTAACATGCTCTCTCTCATTCTCTCACAAGCTGTCACTTCCTGCAGTTCAACACAGAAATTTCCTGTAGCTTTCTCTTTTCATGGGGAAAGCTAACCTGTCCTTGTTCCAAATACATCCTTTCAAAATAAGATCCCATTAATCATAAGACTGTTTCTCTAAAGAAACAATTAATTTAGCTGTGCAACAGCAGTTACAGTATGTTTAAGTCAAACTGTAAAACAAGTTCTGTCTTTCCATTGGCATTTAACATCAGCAAACTTGAGTAGGCCTTGTAATCCATAGTGGAGGTACTGCAAAACAGACAATACAGGAGCATACACAATAAAGGCTGAGTAACAAATTTGAAAGTAAGAAATATAATGTAGCTAATCTTGCTGGGTTGTTCTTTTAGTTTTTGTATTTTCATTTTCACAGATCTACTGTAGTTTGCTGCCATTTAATTCTAACAACTCATCTGCTTGAGGAGAATCTGTTGTAATGTATCCAGTGGTTGTTCCTGCACCAGGAGGTGAAGGAGGTAATGGACAACATGGGAAACTTATTTTTTTCCTTTTTGTTTTTGGAGCTGTGTTGCTCTGTGCTGGATTCCTTCTTTCAGTCTTTATTCTCCAGTCGTGTCCATCTGGAAGCTTCAGTGACTGTAACGAGGTCCTTAAGGCTGCTGGGCCAGTGCTGGCTGTAACCGGACTGGTTTGTGTTTTACTGGCACGATCAAGGGCCAGGGTGTATATAAGACAAAGACAATTGCAAAATGAGCAGGTGTACAGCCTTGTTTTTTGTCGTGGGAACTGTCAGTTTGCCCAGTTTCTCATATTTGGATTCCTGTTTTTAACTAGTGGAATGTTAATTAGCATCCTGGGCATTTGGGTTCCTGGTTGCAGCCCTGGCTGGCATACAATACAGCTCAACCACACTGGCACTTCTGACATAGACCTCCAGGGCTGTGGATTCCTGTCACTTCAAATCTTGGGACCTTTGATTGTGCTCACTGGGTTGTGTTTCTTCGTGATAGCTCATGTTAAAAAGAAGCAAAACATAAATACCAACCTAGAATCCTGTGAAAGTGAAGAACATCCTCAGAGCCCTGAATCTTTTCAGTTTACAGTAGGTGAGTAAAAAACATTGGAATTTTACACTGGGAATTAGTGGGGTTTTTTTTTCCACTAATAATTTATGTCTGGCTATTACTTAATTATTATTATTACTTAGTATGAGCTCTAAGCATGTCAGTTCTGCCATGTCAGGACAGCCAAAATAGAATAATGTTACTTTGTCTCATATGCTTTCTGTATGGTCAGTTCAGTTACTTTTCTCAAAAAGGCAGAATCTCTCTTTGGCATAAAAAGTAAGGTCTGACTGTGTAAAGCATCATAACCTGGCACAAATGAGTCTAACCCCAATTCTGTTCTCAAACTGTGTAATTGACACCACAGATCAGAGACTTCTATTACTATATTTAAGATCTATTTTATCTTTAAACAGAAGATTCTGATTTGTAACCAATGTACTGTATTTTTAAAATTTTTTAAATTGTGGCCACATTCTCAATCGTAAGAGATATAATTACGAGTTTTAAACTCTTCAATTACAGAGTGGAAATTGCTAGATTTTTTGCTGTACAATATATTCAAGTAGTGAACTGTGTATCAATAGTTGTGGTTAGTGTGCCTTGAACTACAGGTAACTTAGTAGGGAAACTGTCACAGCGCACAAAATCAATTCTCAGAGCCATTAATGACTTCTGTTATAGCACTGCAGTACATATGGAGAAACCTTAGAATGACTTACTTTATTTTTGGGAGGGAAGCTAAATACTTTCCTATCCTTGAAGTGTTCCAGCAGTAACAGTGTGCTTTGCACTTCGGCTTCTTGTAGACAGCCAACCATATTTGTGTCTCTTAGCTAGATAAACACTCCCCCTTGTCAGCTGTATTGTCTAAATTAAATCCTTAATTTATAAATATGCTGCATCTTTATTTTGGGATTATTGAGGTTTTGAGTCTACCTCCAACCTACTCCAACAGCCTGGAATGTATCAATTCTGTATGTAGGATCATTTATCTTAAAAGCTAGGCAAGTAGAAGTTATAGGATGCTGTTAGTATAACCAGAGGTGCTCAGTTCTTCAGAGGTAGTAATTGGTGTTCTTTCCCCTAGGTGATGCTGTGATGGTATTCCCACCCCCACCACCTCCTTATTTTGCTGACCCTATGTCACCAACTGTGACTCATTGTCTTATGTCAAATGTTCTGCCTACAAGTGAAAATCCACCACCATACCACTCTGTCTTCAGTGATGGGTAAGATTGTTCATTTCTGATTTTAGAAATCTGAGGTGTTTCTTTAGGTATCCAAGACCCTGTTCTTATATAATTGCTGTGAATTAACTACTAAGCATGACAAAGTTTTCTAGTGCATAACTCAACTTATTTCAGATAATTTACTTGAATTGGCATTAAAATACTGTTGTATACTAGGGGAACTACAAACTGCAGAGTGTCCTTATGAGGATTGAATTTTTATTATGACTGGAAAGAACTTCTGAAGTTCTTAAATCAATGCCCCGTAGTAGATTTCTCCCACAGATTGTCCAAGAGAAGGTGCCACTGACAGCAGTGTGGTAGTGACGCGATATCCACATTGCCAGATTTTAGGAGCCTCTGTAGAAACAGAGCTGCAAGTATTTTGTGACATCTACCCACAGACACTGAGAATGTTACTTTATCTGCCAGTGTGTTCAGTTCTGCTGTGTCCCTTATCTCTGCCTTGGGGAAGGGAGACCTGCTGTGCTGGTCTACCTTGTTCCTGCTGTGGCCATGTGTTGAGATGAAAGGATTCCTTGATATCCCAGAAGGCTCCAGCATGCTGATAAGAGAGACTGCAAAGCCAGTTTCCTTTCAAGATGTTGTACCTTACCCTGGCAGCCATTCCTTACATACATGGATTATAACAGAATTGCCCGATATTGACACCACCAGACTCAGGGAGCAGGAGCTGCCAACTTACCAAAGACTTGCCTGTGCCACAAGAATTTGCAGGGTTATTTATCCCTTGTGAGTTACCACCAGTAGGCTGCTAACTTGATGGTAAAGGAGGTCACTGCAAGGGCCACATACTAGAAGTCAGAGCTAGGTGTCACACGTCTGGAGTCCTTAACTTATTTTCAGGCCCTTAATGATTCAGAAATTACTTGATATAATATCTTTAGAATGGTCCTACATCAGCCTGGGTTTCAGCTGTGAGTCAGTAAAATTATGTGGCACTATCATTAAATGTCTTTAATTCACAAGACTGTGCGTGCAACATTGTGTCAACTGGAAACTGGGAAGTAAGCGCTCTAACCAATTTGTTGGGTTACAAAGCCAGGTCAGTTTATTAGCAGTGCTGGAGGAATGGGTAATTTTCCACACAGCATGTATGCTCAGTAACCTAATAGACCTGGTTATTGTCTTGAAACTAATACATATTCATCACATTTCCTGGATACATATATATATGCTATTTATTTCCACGGGCTTGTTTGGATATGGTTCCAGATCGTCTGATGAATCTTTTTTCCTTGAGAGTATCTCAAATCAGTCATCAGGTCATAATGTACTTCTCTTACTATTCTTTTTTCTGACATACAATCCTTTTTCTCAAAACTAAGTTATCAGCTACTACATATTAATCACTGATATAAGGAAGCATTAACTGGAACAAGACTTACTAGTCAGAGATGTAGGGAATTAACAATAGTCTTTGGTTTTGTACTAAGCACTGTATGGGACAAAACTAAGCATTAACCGTGAATACAGGGATAGTACAGTTATTACACTAAAGTTAAAAGAATTTTCCAACATGTTCCCCTACTGCTGCATAAGACCTCTTACAGAAATATAACCTGTTTGGTAACAGTTGGAAGCACCATCACTGCTGTTGATGATGAGTGTGTGGAAAGTTGTCTGGCAAGAAAGGACTTGGGAATGGTTGTCAACACCACCTAAACTTGAGCCATCAGTGTGCCCCCGAGGCCAAGACAGCCAGTTGCATCCAGGCTTGTATCAACAGTAGTGTGGCCGGTGGGACCAGGGCATCTAAATCCTCTGTTCAGGGAGGGTGGGGACAATAAGTGGCTTGTTCCTGGCAAACTATGGAGTGGGAGGCAAAGATTACAAGAACAAGATGCTTGCAGGATCCTCTGCTTCTGAATCTGGAGTGTGCTGGCCACACTGGAACACACTTGCAGTCTTATGCAGTTGAGCCAAGGGCTTCTAAGATAACAGAAGCCAGGAGGAAAACACTGGAGAGCTATCTCAAAGGAACTAAGGGATGTTCCTCTAGGAAGCCAGCATCTCAGCTAGGGTGCCTTTACACCAATGCACACAGCATGGGCAACAAACCGAAGCAAGTGTAAGCCACTGTGCTGCTGGAAGGCTATGACTTTTGTTGCCATTCCTGAAATTTTGTGGGATGAATCCTGTTTCTGGAGTGTGATATTTAATAGCTGTTGGCTGTTCAGAAGAGACAGGAAAAGAAGTAGAGGCAGAGGGATTACTCTTTACAGCAAGAGGTGGATTGAATGTGAAGAGCTGTCCCTGAAGAATACCCATGAGCAGGTGGAAAGCCTGTGGGTAGGAGTCAGAGACCGAGGCAGCAAAGGGAACCTTTGGCTGGGGTCTGCTACAGCCGCCTGACCAAGGGGAGCCCATTGACCAAACCTTCCTGCTCCAGCACAGGAGGCATTGTGCCCGAGGGTCATGTCCTGCAGGGGGATCTCAGCCTCCCCAGCAGCTGTTGGGAGAGCTGTGGCAATCCAGGAGACTCCTGGAATGCATGGAAGATAACTTCCTGAGCCAGGTGACAGACAGCCCTGCCAGAGGGAATGTGTTACAGGATCTGTTGGTCACCAATGCAAGCAAGCTAACTGGGACACCAGGACTGGAGGCAGCCTGGGCTGCAGGAATCATGCACTGGTGGAGTGTGCATGAGGGATAGGGCTTGGGTAAGGAGTAAAAGTTCAGCTCTTGAACTTTAGGAAAGCAGACTTCCAGTCCTTTGGGAACCTAGTCAGTGGGATCCCCTGACAGACTGCCCTCAGGGACAAGCGAGTAGAATATCTGGCTTCTTTGGCTCTGCCAGAGAGCTGGTAGATCTTTAAGCAACTCTTCCACAGAACATGAGAGCTGGCAATCCCCAGGAGCAAGAAATCAGACAAGGAGGGCAAGAGGCTGGCATGACTGAGTAGGAACTTGCTGGTCAAAATTAAGGGAAAGAAACCAGGACAGGTGACCTAGGAAGAGTTTAGTGATGAAGTACAGTTCTGTAGGGAGGTTGTGAGGAAGACCAAAGTAAAACTGGAACTGAACCTGGCAAGGGACACAAAGAATAACAGGAAGGGCTTCTACAGGTACAGTACATTAACCAGAAATGGAAGGTCAAAGAAAGGATACCCCTGATAAACAATACTGGAAAAGTGGTGACAGTGGATGAGAAGGCTGAGGTTCTCAACAACGTTTTTACCTCTGTCTTGAATGGCAACCTTTCCTCCCATTCAGGGGTGGATGGACAGCAGGATGGGGAACTGAGGGAGCAAAATCCCTCCACCGTAAGAGAAGCTATGGCTACCTGAGGAACTGGAATGTACATAAGTCTGTGGGACCCATGATCTGCATCCCAGAGTCCTGATGGAATTGTCAGTAGATGTCAGTCATCTGTAGTTGCCAAGCTACTCTTCCTGATATTTGAAAAGTCACTGCAGTCAGAGCAAGTCCCAGATGACTGGAAAAAGGGAAGAACATTGTACCCACCTTTAAGAAGGGTAGAAGGAAGGATACTGAGAACTACTGACTCATCAGCCTCACCTCTGCCTGGGAAGATCATGGAACAGATGCCCCTAGAGCTGTGCACATGTGGGACAGGGAGGTGATTCAGGACAGACAACACAACTGCACCACGGGCAGATCCTGCCTGATCAAGCCAGTGGCCTTCTACAATGGGGTGATGGCATCAGGGGACAAGGGAAGGATTACAGATGTCACTTATCTGTCATTTTACTGTAAAGCTTTGGCACAGTCCCCCACAACATCCTTCTTTCTTGACTGGAGAAAGATGGACTCAGTGGGTGGACTGTTCAGTGGATGAGGAATTGGTTTGACAGTCACATCCAGAGGGTGGTGGTCAATGGCTCAGAGTCCCAGTAGACTTCATTGACAAGTCGTGTCCCTCGGGTCCATATTCAGACCAGTGTTATTAAATATCTTATTAGTGACTTATATGGATGGATTTGCAGATGACACCAAGCTGAGTGGTGTAGTTGTCAAATTTGAAGTATGGGTTGCCATCCAGAGGGACCCAGACAAGATGGAGAGCTGGGTCTATGGTAATCTCATGTGTTTTAACAAGACCAAGTACAAGGTACTGCACCTGGGTCAGAGCAACCCTGGTACCAGCACAGGCTGGGGATGGGCAGATCACAGCAGCCCTGCCCAGAAGGACTTGGGGGTGCTGGGGGATGAGAGGCTGGACCTGACCCAGCCATGGGCACTCACAGCCCAGAAAGCCACACGTGTCCTGGGCTGCATCCAGAGCAGTGTGGGCAGCAGGGCCAGGGAGGGGATTCTGCCCCTCTGCTCTGCTCTGCTGAGACCCCACCTGCAGTGCTGCATCAGCTCTGGGGTCCCAGCACAGGAAGGACATGGAACTGTTGTGGTGAGTGCAGAAGAGGCCACCAAGATGACAGAGGTCTGCAGTACCTCTCCTGTGAGGAAAGGCTAGGAGAATTAGGTTTGTTCAGCCTATAAAAGAGAAGACTTCAGAGTGAATTAATTGCAACCTTCCAATACCTGAAGGGAGCCTACAAGAATGAGAAGGACTTTTTGTGAGAGCATGTAGTGACGGGACAAGGGGGATTGGTTTTAAACTGAAAGAAATTTTAGATTGGATATTAGGAAGAATTTCATTACTGTAAGAGTAGTGAGACACTGGAACAGGTTGCTCAGAGAAACTCTGGATGTCCCATCTGTAGGAAGTGTTTAATGCCAGGTTAGAAGGGGTTCTGAGCAACCTGGTCTAGTGAAAGATCCAAGGCATGGGAGGTTGGAAATAGATGATCTTCAACATCCCTTCTAACCTATAGGCTATTCTGTGATTCTGTGGTTCAGTTGTGGGTCCTTCTTGAGAAAGACACTGATGTTCTGGAGTATGACAAAAGATGATCAGAACAGCTGGTGAAGGATCTGAAGCATAAGTCACGTGAGGAGTTGCTGAGGGAGCTGGAGTTTTTCAGTCTGAAGAAAAGGAGGCTTGACTTTATAGTTCTCTTCAGTTGCTGGAAAGGAGGTTGTGGCAGGATGGGGATTGGTCTCTTTTGCTACATAACAAGTGGCTGAACAAGACGAAGTGGCCTTAAGCTGTGCCAGGAAAGGTTTATCTTAGCCATTAGGAAGGGGTTTTTTTTTGTGGAAATGTTTGTAAAGCATTGGAACAGTGGTGGAGTCACCATCCCTGGAACTGTTGGGAAATCATGTGGATATGGTTTCATGCTGGTGTGGATTTCTTTGTCTTGTGAACATATGTACACAAAGAGGCAGTTTGTTGGGATAGTATATAGTGGAGTGGATAAAACACCTCAGGCTTGGATAAAGAACCCAAGTCTCACCTTGCCCTGTGGTGTTTTCTGATGGGCCTGCTCTAGCTGTTGCCCTTCCATGTTTCCCAGTGTCCTCACAGAGACCTGCTGAGCTGATACCACCTGTGGGTGTTTCGCTCAATCATGCTCTCTCATGGCTCAGCACTTGTTGGCAGTCAGGGCATCTTGACTAGTGCAAGTTGCTTCCCGAGCACTTTAATGGAAGAGAAGCAATAGCCTCATTCTTCATAACAGTGCTGTGGTTGAAGATCCCAAATATGGCAGAGGATACCCATGTGTTGGTAGTTACTGGACAAAAGTGATTTGCCTCTTCAATCCGTTGCTCAGTGTTCTGTCAGCAAACACTGTGCTGCAGCCTGTGCTGGATGAGAGAGCTGTTAGTAAGATGAGTCATGGTCTCATCCCAGAATTGCTTGCATTCTTCCTGCAATCTGTTACACAGCACCTTAGCATTTGTCTTGTAGTATTTCTCTCTCCTTTGAAAACCCTCATAGACCAGTAACAGCATTGAAGATGAGGTGACTGTGCTCTGTATTTGTGCTCCTCACTCAGTATTTATGTGGGTACAGATATATGAGTCAGCTCTGGGAGTGAATCATGAGGAGCAAGCAGGTCTTCCCTTTCTTTGGGAAAGAGCTGAAGCAATATGCTGAGGGCCAGCTCCAGGGTGAGATGAGCAAAGTACCAGAACAATGTGGGTTCAACCAATTTTGATCCAGTTATGCTGGTTAGAGGAGGACAGGAAATACTTGGCTGCTCACCTTGAATGTCACTGGGAACTTTGCAATCTGGTCATGTCTAGTCGCTTCTGTTTCTCCAGCTATGAGTGGGAATATGACTCCTTATGTCTGCCGTGGATTGCTGGAGTGCCTAGTAGACATTTGATTGCCTTTCATGAAAAATCTCAAAAGGCTAGGGATTATGATTTTTTTTTTTGATGCAGTTCTAAGTCTAGTAACTGTCTTTTATAGAAGGGGACTGTTTATGTGATACACTACAAAAGGGATGATACATTAGGAGCTAGGGATCAGAAGATTTAGTAAGATTGTGAAACAGCACAGCCAGAAGCAGCTAATACCCATAAGCCAGGCTGTGACTGGTGATCTAAAAGGTTAGAAGGGAGCTTGTTTTGCCCTTCCCCTGAAATTAAAGACTTTTCATATAAAGAGTCATAATGTGGCCCACAGAATGAAATCTTAATGCTTGTGCAAGTTCTTTGCTTCAGGGATTTTTAAGAAGTGTGTGCATACATGTATGTTTATATAAATCAAGTCAAATTTCACTCACTGTAGATAAATGAATTATGCTAATATATAGTTTTGTGTTTTATAGAGCACAGCTTGCTGATGATGAAAGAACAGTTGCTGTTAGAGACTGTGAATCCATACATACAATTTCTGGAAGCAGCTCACCTTCAGATATTTTACCAATGCTATACCTTTCTTCTGAATCACCGCCAAAATATGAAGAGAAAGTGTCAATAACAAATAATGAATATTTGCCATCTTCTTCCTTATCTTTTTCATCTATTTCCTTAGCCACATCTGACACCAGCTCATAAAGGACTGACAGTTCACTTAATTTTTAATAAAATGTACACAGAGATTTACAATTTTTGAATTTATTTACATTTTGTAATAAAAGTAATAATGTTGGCTGTGTCTAATTTTTCATCAGGAAGAGTAAACAATGAACTTGGATTTCAAGAAATACTAGAGAAGGCTGGGCCTCTGCTAAAGTAGTCTGAAGGGAGTTCACTGCAAGAACATTAAACACTCATCTTGTTCTGCTACAGCTTCAGTTTCTATTTATAGCTGTTCTTTTTATAATAAAGCTACTACTAAGTAGAAACCAGCTTTTTTGATTATTTCAATTAAATCTGTTTGGAGCTTCAAAGAAAGAAATAATTAGGAAGTGTTTTTTTTCTATTTTTGCATGACTTTTGTGGAAAATACTTGTTTGCAAAGTTATGGCCTTTACAAATACTCAAGGAGCATTCACATATAGAGATGTTAAGATTGCTATGAAGATGCCAGAGATGCTATGAAGAGCTTCAGTGGTTACCTTTTGGTCTGCCTGGTAACAAACACTCCATATTTAGGCTATCTCTGGTCCTTATGTAAGTATAATCCCTAGGAAAATCAGTTTTAGCTGCAGTTAAGAGCCCAGTGGCAGCCCTGAGGATAGATAATAAGCTAACAGTTTAACTGTGGTAATGACTGGTTTCAGGGGCATTATTCTGCTGTTTTATATCATTATTCATGGATTATACAAGGAGTGCTTATTGTGTGAGAGTGAGCACCACAAAGCAGTAGTATTTTTGAGGTGCAGACATTACATATCAGCAGATGCAGGAGAGGCAGTTTCATGGAAACAGATGCAGCAAATGTTTTTAACTGACATAACACTTGACAGACCCTTCAGAAATACAACCCTCTTAGCTCTTCCATCCTGCTGCAACCCCAGGGTAGTGGTAGTTGCCTACCTTCAGGGTGGAGGTTCCAATTCTATTTTGTGTTTGTAGCTGTTCCCAAACTGAAGGATTAGGTTGTACTAGGTAAAGATGATTAGGAGGAATTGAGTTGCTGCTATCTTTGACATCTTACAACTTGCTCTGAATGTAGTTTGAGAAAAACAGATTGGATTCTCTGCCCAGAAAAGTGGCAGGGCTATGCTTTGGGCTTGGTGAATTTGCCAGCATTAAAACTTTTTGGAAGAGTGATCTCTGAATTGTTCAGCTGAGTCTCTGAACTATGTGCTTTGGGACCTCAGTTACACTTCCACTTGTCATCTGCCATGCTGAATTTCAAAGAACTTGACTAACAGGATGCCAGACTATGAATTAAGACCTTAAATTCCCTCCTGTGCCTAGGGAAAGGTGATTGCCTTGTGTCATCTTGCTATGAACATGCCTCTCACCTGCTGACTGCTTTAGAGAGATGTTCAGGCGCTCCTGCATTTGCCATTTATTTCCAATTCTGCGTCATTCCCTCAGTTGTGCTAGGATAGCTCTTTGTGCAGCCACACAAAAACAAACCAGCCAGTGAGGGAAGTATATTTAGCCAGCAATAGAGCTGAGTGGCTTATGCATGCAGAGTAATGAGCAAACATGGCACAGAGGGGGATTTAGTATGTAGAAGCTGATTAAACTGGCATGACTCAACCATTGGAAGTGTCTGTATGAAGAAAGGGAATCCACAAAAGCCAGTAGGGATTTTGTCCTATTTTCTCAAACATTTTTAGAGTGAGTTTTTCAATGATGTTTCTCCTTATACACAATCTACAATACAAGCTATAGTATGCCATCTTTGTGATTATATTTTTAACTTTTTTCTCCTACTGTTTAAACAGTGGGACCCACTGCTGTGCATGATTTGTGTGTATAAAGCTTTGCACATGTCTAAGGAGCCTTTTTCTCTCTCAATTTATGCTTCTATCATATAACAAGAACAAAAGCTGGCATATTTTACTGGAAAGATCCCATGCAACAAGGCCCATATTAGCTTTATCTTGTTGTTCAGAACACTCATTTTCTGTAAAGGCTAAATATCAAAATATGTTTTAACAAATCTGGAAATATTTCACCATCTTAAAAAAAAAATCAGTTACATCTGGTGATAAACTGAAAAAGTATCAACCTTTTCTGCTGCCTTTAATTTGCTCAGTCAGTTGTTCCTAAGATGTACCCAAAAGACCAGACAAATCAAGCAGAATATGTTGACTTACCTGAGTTCTCTGTAACAGACACATAATCTTGTTTTCCTTCAAGGTTACTGTATTTTGATCATCTACTGCAGAGTCTTCAGTATGGATCACTTTATTTTTAAAAAAGCAGTCTTCACAGAAACTATGGTTCAGAAAGCTGCTGACCTGACTTCAGACTCAGCATCTGAGTTTCCTGAGAAGGATGGGTGTTACCACTGAAAACAAGGATTGAAAACAGAATTTATCTCTCTATGATTTGGAGAAGATGCTTAGGAAATAGATCAGTTTACAGCTGTATTAGCATCTTCTATTTTTGACTTAGAAAATCATTTCTTGAAAACTCAGTGGATGTGCTGGTGCCTTTCCATAGAGTGCTCAGCACTGAAGTAGTTAACATAGCCAGTGCAACAGTATTTGCCAACTGCGTTGTTGAAATCTGTTGCAGCAAGGTCAGAAAATGTGAGTAAGAGGCTAGCAAGTCTGCCCCCACCTCTGAAGGCTACCACTGGGTGCATGGCAGTAGAGGGTGGAATTTTTGATGTGGGGAGTAGGAGTGAAATGTCTGTATTAGAAAGGAAGCAACACCTTGTAAAACTATAAAAATAGCTTAAAATAATACGAAATAGCATTTTTATTGAGGAAGTGAGATACTTTACTGTCCCACTAATGGTGCTATAACCCTCTTTCTACCCTAAGGTTAGCTTAACTGTTTGACATACAAATGCTAGTGAGCAAATCAAGTTGGTTACTGATTCACACTTACTTAAACAGGCAAAATGGGAGGTAAGGGTTGCTTGCCCTCTCTAAGTGAAGTTAAGGTCTTCCTTCCTTGCTGCCTGCACTGACATTGCTCTACTTCTAACTGCAACACTGCAATCCTTTGCATATGAGAGAGATTCACAAAAATATAAATTAATGCCTTTTCTCTATGAAAAGTCTTTCTTCCTACATCAACAGCAGCTAAAAAAATGAACAGTTAACTCATCTGAAAAACTTAGATTGCACAGGTCTTTGCAATGTTGCTATGTTTTTGTGATAGCAGTGCTTGCTATCACAAGGGGGTGATTGCACCCACACCATCTTTCCCCTTTGCGGTTTGTGTTGCTGTATTCATTTATCCCATTTCCATCCTGTCTCTTCAGAATCATGACTTGTAGTGCCAATATCTCCACATTTCTGCAGTGAACATGCCAAACTTCAGTGCTCCTCCCTCTATCACCTATGCATGCATCTCAACAATTAGGCATGGAAAAACTTTAATTTTGGTGTGCCTGCTCACAAGACAGCATTTTCCCAGAGGAAATAAAGCCACCTTGCTGGTAAATGCAATTGTGGGCAGCTATCTGAACCTGCTCCTCACAATTTATTTGTGCTTTGAGGCTGGCAGTGCAGTAGTTCGGGGGTGAAAGGCCCACTCACAGTGGTTCTTCATGTACTGCTCTTACACATGTAATTCATATTTTCCACTAAAGACACGATGTGCAGTTACATTTCTCTAGGAAAAGGTCCCACTAACTCAAACCACTGGCTCCTTAATCTCCTTAAATTAGAGTGATAATTTGTACTTACTCATTTTAAAGTTAATCAATGTGCAATACTGTGTGTTGTGCAGCTTTTTTTGCATGTTCTTTGACTAAGTCCCTGCTTATATAATTGGCATGTAAGAAAATAAAACCTTCCTACAAGGGGCTGATAATGTGAACAACTGTGTAAAAATAGGTGACATAAGGAGAAGAAAAAAGGGTTAAGTGATAGCCCGTCAGTGTTCACTAGGATGACTCTTCAAACAGGTTAGAGAACTTAGGGGGTGCGGAGCACCTGCTTCCAACAGCAAGCTCTGCAGGAGAAGTCTGCACCGGTAATAGAAAATTAGGTGGAGGAACAGAAAGCAAAGCGGTGCTTGTGTTCAAGGGTAAGGTCTGAAGCAGATGAGAACAAAACTGTACTGAGATCTGAAAACAGCACTCATTCTGAAAAACCTCACTCTGACCAATTTTTCCTTGGTTTCACAAAACTCTTTTGCTTAGGAGTTATACCAGGTAAAAGGGATGCATTTAGTGAATTGACTTTTTTTAAATGAGTCCCCAGAACACACACTTATTCGCAAAGAAAAGCACTGGTCTTAAAAAAATCAGTGTGATCCCATAATGTCTTAAGACCTTGACAGCTGCCTGACTGCAGCATTACCACTCTCTGGACAAATAATTGGAGAAATATGGGGATGCATAGAGGAAACTGTCTTACAGGGAAGGGACAGTTTACAGGGAAAGGAGTAATTTTAATGTAGATCCTAGCACACCAAATGGAGAATGTTTTCCATCCTATTTTAAAAGTTCAAGTGGCATGTAAGTTTGGAAAGAAAAAAAGAATCCTGTGTTCTCCAGCTCTACTGTGCACTTGCTCAACAATCATGAAGCCATGTCCTAGACCAAAGGAAAAGAGACGGCTGTGGGATGACACACAACACCCAACTTGGAAAATTCTGATTCCAGACAAGATCTAAGAACCATTCTGTGGGATTGAGGAAGTGTTCCAGCACGATCCCATTGCAAATAGCAGTTGCAGAGTTCTTGAATGAATGAAAGGAGCAAGGTGACACTACATCTGTATAAACTATTAGCTGGACAGCTTTTATAATATAGCGTTGCTTTTTAAAGGATGTTGGAAAGCCTGAAAGATTCAGCAGTGGCAAGTATGATTCATGGTATGGAAAAACCTGACTTGTAAAGAGCAGTAACAGTTCATTCCATTAAGTTTAACAAATGTAAGGTTAAAGGTGACTTAGACCTTGGCTATAATTACCAGTGCAAGGACATAATTCAGCACTTTAAAATTTAGTTGTCATCATACAAAACCACTGCATTGCAAGACTGATCTCTTTACTCAAGAGGTGCAGAGAATCCTGACCAGACTTAGTGTTGTGGGAAAGGCTGTTATTGAGTGTATTTGTCAGAAAATTTGTTGGCACCCTGATTAACAGGGGTGACTTAATAATGCTGCCTTTGGAAGCTTCACAGCTTTTGGTTTTTTTTAAGGAAACCAGCATTAATATTCCTCAAAGTCTGTGTGCTTAAAAAATGAGAAAGACATCTGCAATTGCATTCAGAATCAGTTCTAAAGGTGCCAACTTTGGTGAATAGCCCTTTCCAAGAAAGAGCTGTTGTCACACAGTGTGATGTGAATGCACAGTAGACTAAAGGCACTTTTACTGTCTTTGAAGAAGCAGTCTAGAAGGTAAATTTTCTAGTTCTAGAGCTATTTTTAATCTTACAAATCTCAGGATAAGCTTGCTTCCTGAGAGCTACTGGTAGCAGGAAATAGCATAATGTGTTCTACTGCCTGAGCAGTAATCAATGTCCTGTGTGTAGTACCCTGCCATGCTAATCAAAACAGGCAGAGTAGTTGGAGATTTTTCCTCCTTAAGGAATTACACAAAGACATTCTACTAGAACCCTCCAACAGCAATTACTTTAGTCTGAAACTGTTAGGAAACAGAAAATTTCAAAATTCGATAATCTGTCTGTTTAATACATGAGATATGAGTTCAGCAGAACAATTCATTGTGATATGAAGAAGTATCCTAGGTACCTGTGAGTACAGGATAAGATTCCTCACTCTGTCAAGCTTAGCATTACAGGAGATGCTTTCTCATTCCTGCATGATGTGCTATTCAGGGTATTTGGGCATTATTCTCTATAAACCTTAAAATCCACAACAAAAAATGTCCAGAATTAAGGGGAAAGTATAGGGTAATTTTACTACTTCAACCAGCTGGAAAGCTTTGGCTATCTTGAAATAAGGTTTCTTCCACAGCCAGCAGTTCTCCCAGGCTTCTCAGTGCTCACCATCCTGTTGCTACTTACCCTCCTCCTCACCTAGTGGTTGCCCCAGAAAAATATCAGAAAGTGGATTTTAACATTTTTTTAAACCATGAACTGCAAAATGAGCTGCAGCAGAGGTCCAGGCATGACTGTAAATGTAACGCATCAGAGCATGGAAAAGCATTCCTAGCAGTGGCCATATGGAATTTTCCTGCAGAAAATTGAGCAGGAAGTGGAGAGCAAGGATCTCTTCACTGCTGTTGACTAAACATATGCTGTCCATATGTTGGATGCATCAGCTAGCTGGGGCCAAGGAAAAGCTGCAATAGCGAGCTTGCTTTTTCTGCTATCCAGAATGAGCACAGTATCATGGGTGCTAAATTAAAGAAGAAGAAACACAAGAAGACAGGCAGTCATGCAGGGGTGAATCCATTTCGGAAGTGATAGTGGTAATTCAAGAAATTTTTAGTGATGGCTTCAGGCTTCACTTCCCAGACCTTTGTTCTTTCAAGCAAAGTTTATTCTTTCACATGATGGACTCTGTTAACCATACACACACAAAGTTCTTGTATAACTAACCTGAACCTTCGACTTTAAATGCTCTGCCAAGTCATTTACAAGCCCTCTTTCTCTTGAAGAAGAAGATACATTATACTCAGTAATGGAGCAAAACAACAACAATGTAGAAGATTTCTCCTTGAATGTCTTTTCTGTCACTCCTTGTCAGCCAAACAGGTCGGATGCCCTGGTGTCAGATGGGGATAAAGCTGGCACCACTCTACTCTTTTCAGGTGTGTTTTTGGGACTGGTGGGGATCACTTTCACCGTGATGGGATGGATAAAATATGATGGCATTACTCACCTGGAGTGGACTCAGTTACTAGGGCCTATTCTGCTGTCTGTTGGGGTGACTTTTGTTCTGATTGCTGTTTGTAAATTTAACATGCTTACATGCAAGCCCTGTAAAGAAAGAGAGGAAAATACATCGGAACTTGACCAGGCTGCAAGCGGACAGTCTTTTGTCTTCACCGGCATTAACCAGCCTATAACTTTCCATGGTGCCACAGTGGTACAGTACATCCCTCCACCATACCCATCCCAGGAAGGCGCTGCTGTGAGTCCCGGCTACCTTCACCCAGTGCTCAGCTGCTGCGGTGCTGCTCCTCCCAGCACCTCGCCACTGCTCACCTCAGGTTCTCCTCACTTCTGCCCTGCCTACACCCTGGATAACCTGGCTTTTACAGGAGATGAAAACTACACTGCTTATCCTGCAGAGAATTCCAGGAATCAGAGGTACGTCTTCTGAAATGCCTTAGTGTGTTTGGACACAGGCTTCTGAATATTTTAAGTACTATGTGTTGTTTCATAAGAAACTATGGCTAGTCGTATATCCTTCTCAGACATTTTTTTGCCTTTGTAAGGAATTTTTCTTGAGTGAGGAAACATACTTTTCCTGGGAAGTGTTCAGTCAAGTAAACCTCTTGTTACTTTTTAAAATATACATGCTCCTGTTTGTGGAGGTTTTCTTACATTTATCTTGCCACCCTTTATGTGTATGATACCAAGATGATTTTTTGTCTTTTTTTTTAATATACCTTTTATATAACTTCTATATAGTCTCAGTATTCTTAGCATGCATGCTTGTAATTCCTTAAGTCTGATAACTTAGTATAGTCCTAGTATTCTGTTAGGCCAGGAGACCAAACATCCTAAAGGCCTCGTGGTAGGAGGCCAGAAAACCCTACATTGTCTTGGGAAACCAAGGTCCTCTCTAGAACGTATCCTATAGACTAGAGATTCAGCCCATCCAGGGGGGAATTCTATGGATGGGGGAATATCATGCCATTCATCCAGGCTTCCCATTGGGGCACCCCTGTTAGATAAGCTAATCTGTGAGGTCTATAAATTGTATACGCCATCTATTGTGGCGTGCATTGTGGTGCATTCCACCATAAGGATCCTTATTAAATGCTGAGGTAAAACCCTTTTTATCCCTTAACTATGTCTGGCTCTCAGGTTTTTAAGACTAAGAAAAGGCATCATGTAGAGCCAGAGACTTCCACTCAAACACAATCACAACACATGAGTCAGCACACAAACAGCATTTCTGCAACAATGCAAGAACGAGTCTGGTACCAGATGCTCTCCCTCCTGAATATACCTGGTCACAACATGCTGCTCTCTTACTGTAACAACCTTCCAGCTCTTCCTCTTTTCCTAGTTTTGAGGCATAAACAGTATCACTCATGTTGCACAGCAGTATGGAGCTGCTCAGATTGTACACAAAATAATTTTATATAGTTCTTTCCTCCAAGGAAAAATATTCTAATTATAGGAATTACTCATAATTATATCCTTTCTACAACACAAGTCACTATTAGTTCATTTATTAAAGTCTTTTTGAAAAACTGCTGACTGACCCATTGTCCTCAGCAATATGGGTGACAGGCATAGGCAGGGTGAAGACAAAAGTCACCTCCTGACACTTCTAAACTTCATGAAAAAACACAGCAAACAGCTGAATCTCAGTAAAACTTCATCTCGTAGCATTTTCTCAAGAAGCCGGGGAGTACTTTTCCCGGCTAAGGCTGGGAAAATGAAACATTGAAGTTATGTGAATGCTCTGTGTTTGGTAAATTCTTTTTGTATCTGCACCTCTTCTTCTTTTCAGGTCAGAAGACAGTTCTGATGAACCAGAAGGACTGCTGGAAGACTATGCCAGTAATAACTTGTCACCTCCACGTTATGAGGAAATATACCCTTTTTCTTCATAAAATCATCTTGGACAACAGATAACAATCCTAAGAGATGCTGGCAAGAATCCCAAAAAAATCTTTTCTTTAAACACTTGTGTGATAAGACAGTGTGAGCAAGTTCTTGATATTCATACACAATATCACTGAAGATATTTAGCTGTCCCCTTCCTTTTTCTCTGTTAAAATTCATTAGCCCTTTGCAATGCAGCTTAATAGCAGAGCTATTAATTATTCAGTGGTTAAACTATTAATACCAAAGCTGTTAAACTCAAGGATCTAAATCCATATTAGAATTCCCAACAAGAAGCTTGATTATCAGACTTGCTGAAACCAGGGTGAATTGTGAATACACAAGGTGTTTGTGGAAGATCATGATTGCTCCTGGACATTCAGCATCTTTAGAAAATACCTGATTTTTTTTGTGAGGTGTTTTCATTCTTGATTGCTTGGGAAACTTTAGAAGTGCTCAAGTGTCTGATCCATGAAAGTGCATCTTATGTCTTAATTTTGTCAGATTCTTTAGAAGAGCTTACCCATTAATAAGTCCAGTCTACAGATTAGACTTTCTCAGCTTGATTTACCTGCACAACCAGTCCTGTTGCACTTATTCCTGTAGGCATTTTTTGGAGCATCCTGCTTGAACCACAGCATCTCAGAACAGAGAAAACAAATAGTAATTTCTGACAACTTTTACATAGATCTCTAATACCCTGCATGCATCAAATTCTGTTCCCTTCTCTGCCTGATGGGAAGCAAAGCATGGTCTCCCACCAAGAGTCCTAACAACTATGAAGTTAATGTCACTAAAGAAAATGGTATCTTTGTGAAGCCTCGACAGAGATGTGCGATCCTGCCACCATTAAGGACTTCGACAATCACAGCTGCTGCTGTGGGAGGGCTGTGGTGAAACACCTCTGAGATCCCTTTTTACTTGAATGTGGGTCTTAAGCACACAGCCCAAGCTGCAGGTTGCCCCCAGTATCTAAGCAACTGTGGGCTGTAGTGAACTTTCTTGCTCAAGTTCAGCTTGGTTCCATGCATGGGATCCATAGCAATTTGATATAAGCTCATTTGATTAGAGAATGGTGTTGCTGAATAGCAAGACTGTGGGTTTGATCCCCATATGGGCCATTCACTTGAGATTTGGACTTGATGATCCTTATAGGTCCCTTCCAATTAACAATATTTTGTGATTCTATGAAATATATTTACAGCTGTATTTAACAAAAGATAAAGTGTATTAGCTCTGAAATTTTGTAATCCAGAATGAAGCTCCAAAGAGGCTTTGCTCAGGTGCTTTTTAAACCCCAGAGTAATGACAGTGCTTCGAGTCCCTACATTTTTATTTTGTTTTTCCACATATATTTCAGGTCTGCTTTTGAATGTGCCTAGAAGTGCAACAAGCCAGTATTTCCTTATGATGATCCCATTAGGTTTGTTCATCTCCCTCAAGGCAAAAGCTGATCTCAGTTCTCACCTGCTGGAGTGGGCACCACACACAACACCCTGGAGGTCAATGGTCACTGTCCAAATGGTGCTGTTGGTGTGCCTGTTGGTCAGTCTCCTGACCTGGCACAGCACAGCTAAAACCATGCATCCATTATGGAATGCATTAACTTTCTCTTACTTGTCGATGCAGCTGTCTTAGCTCTTGCCAGATTTCATTCACCTGTGATTGATCGCATTCCTGGGAGCTGGAGAAGCTTGGCATTTGAGCACAGACAGTTGCACACCAACCTGATGTACCTGACGGCTCGGAGTTTCTGTGCAACTCCTCTAGCAATCAGGAGACATGCCTCTGGATGGAGATGTGCATTCAGAACATTGTCCAGCTGCATGGACCTGCAGGTGCACACCTCACTGTCCTGTACACTTAGAGGTTGCCAAGAAATAAAGCATTGGGGGGGGGGGGCACAAAACAACCACTGTGCTCCACAGTGATGGACAAAACACTGACAGAGGTCATATTTGGGATGCAACATTTAAACAGACTCAAAGCTGGATTAGCAACTGCAGCAGCAGCTACTGAACAGTGACTGCAAACTTTGTGTGAGGTTTTTCTCATTAGAGAAATATGGAACACTGTTTTTCAGCAGTAATGGCCTGGTGTTAGCAAGTAGTTGGAGAAGGGGAGGCACTTGTATTTGGAGAAGAGGAGGCACGTGTAGTTGGAGAAGGGGAGGTATGCTGTGTTCAGCATGATCTCTGTGAGACTGAGTGAAAGAACACAGGATCTAAAAATAAATGCAAATTTCTCTTATGGAAGTGTCTTGGTCCTTTTCTGGAATTTACAGAGGTGAATTCATCCTCCCTCTACAGTAGGAAACTGGATGCTCCCAAATCCCCAGTTAGTTCCACATGTACAGAGCCCTGAACTTAGCACATAGTTGTGCTGAATCCAGCAAGCGCTGCAGTAGCACAGAGGCCAGGCTTGATGGATCCAATTTCTGCCCAGTCACCCTCCCCCACCACAAAAAAATAAATTCCTTCAGTCAGACACCACAGATTTTTTTTCCTGCTCCTCTTCCCTCCTCCATCCTGCCTCCCACCACCACCAGCATAAGTTTCATGAGGTAATAATATCTTTATTTTTATTACATAAAACAATACTGACAGAGTAAATGGAAGAAAACTCAGAAGGGTGTACTGTGGACTCCACATCGATTTTAAAGTTTACTTCTAGCTGCACTATATTCATTGTAAAGAATTGGAAGATTCCTGGGTTTCTCTTTAAGAAGAAGATTGAATATTAAGTTTAAATAGCTATATTGAAATTACCTTGACCCATCAGATGAATTCTGGCTGAATTCTGTGGGAGTCTTTTGAGAAAACCCAGGGTGGTGACAATTCCTTACTGTACTGAGTGCTGATCATCGGTTTTAAGAACAGAGATGTGTTCTGTAAAGGCTTTTTCTTCCTTCCTTCCACCTTCTACTTTCATCCTTTTTTTCTGTTTTAAGTCTTTTAACTTCAGGGTTTGGGGGGGTTGCTCTGTGTTTGTGTGTTTTCTTTGTTTGGATTTTGGAGATTTTGGTTGTATGTTTGTTTTTATTGTGATATATAACCATCAGATGAACTCACTTCTTAGCATTAAGAATTCTTTCTGCCCTGTGATGAGTGAAAGAACAAACCCTTTTGGCGTTCAACCAAGGTGAACTGTCACAGCCCTTCTAGATTATACTGATGTAACTTCACAAAGCACCTGGAAGACTGTATTTGAGATTTTTCTCAATTTTTAATTTAAGATGGTGCTCTTCAAGCAAAATTGCATTCTCCCACATTGCAGACCTGCAGAATATTGGGGATTTAATAGTTTAAGGTGCCTTGCAGTCTAGACAGAATGTTGTATGTATTTTCAGCTATGTAACCCTCCGTGGGTTCTTGGGATTTTTCCTAATATAACTATATTTAGAAGATTTTGATCATAAACTAGTTAACATATGAAATCAGTAGAGACATGTCTATTGATATGAAACTGAGCATGATCTATTAATTTCAATAAAAACTCTGCACAGAGCGTCTCTAAGATCAAGGAGCTGTTTCCAGACATTGATGCCACATGGTGCAGTGTGCCAATTTCTTCTCAGATTAAATCCAAAGTCTGCTTTTTCACACCGGTGCTGCCGTATCTGCGGCCAGTACGGGAGTCCACCAGGAAGGGTTTGGTGCGCTGTGCTTTAGCAGCACTTTACCCCAGCATCCGAATTTCACCAGCTGCTGCCGTTCCTGACGCCGGTGCTCCGCGCGAGGGATGCTGCCCAGCGCAGACCACGCACGGGCGAGGGCGCTGAAATCCTTCGAAGAGCTATTTTTAACTGAATCGGGATTTAGGAAATCTGGGTCTCAGGAAAAAAAATAAACCTGTAAGTAGGGCTCGTTCCTCTCCAGAGAGCCCTAGTGACGCACACGGCAGGCCCTCAGCATGGCGGCCCTTCCCCGCGGGTAGGGTGCTGCAGCCTCCATCCCGCATGGAGCCCGAGCCCCCGCTCCCTCGGGGCCGTGTCCCAGCTGGACCGCGGCCGAGGGGCTCCCCCCAGGCCGGAGCGGTGTTTGCCCGGCTGTCCCGCCGCGCCAGCAGCGCCAGAGGGCGCCGGGGCCGCCCGGGCGCGGCCGCGGCCGCGGAGATGCTGTGCCGCCTCGGCGGCTCCGCAGGCGCCGCGGTCCCCTCCTCTGCTCACCCGCCCAAGTTAAAACTGTGCGGATTTAAGGAGATTTGTTCCCACACTGACCCGGCGGGTGTCAGAGGGGTAGAGCTGGCAGTTTGTAAGCGGTCCCTCGTTGTGAGACAGACGGCATTTCAACTCGGGGAGCCGAAGCTTAGAATACTCAAGATGCCGTTGAAAAGTATCCTGTGCTATCTCACAAACGAGAGTTGGCTTATTCAAGAACAAAATACTCGTGGTGAAAGACCCAGTGAAATCGCCGAAGAACAGGGTACCCATCCCCGCTCTCACACCCCTGTGTGAGACACAGGGATGGAGACATCTGGAGGGACTGCGGCTTGGAGCTAGACGCTGCACAGTGCACTCACATGCACCCCCGTCTCCTTCTCCTCTCTGCTGTGACCTAATGGGACAGGCTTCTGTCTGCATGAAGGAGCGGGGGGAGTCCAAAGGTCATTTGCAAAGAACTAGGGCATGCTGTTTGTATACAGCACCTACGATACCTCTGCCTGCTTCAAGTATCATTACTGGCTCCACTTTAGCTGTCAGGGTGAATAGACGTCAACAGGACATACTGAACGTCGCTGTTGCTGCCCCATCCCCAGTGTGAATCCGTGTGTCTGTCAGAGAAGCAAACAGCAGAGCCAGGTGGGATCCCATGGGCTGTGCCTGCATTAGCTGAGCAGCACTGCTCAGCGGGAGAGGGTCTGAAAGGGAAACAGCAGGAACATGCACTGCATGTTGGAGAGGTTTATATCAGACTTACTCCTGTGGACTTGATGCTGATTAGCAGTTGAAATACACATTGTTCTCCTATGGTGTATTTTTCTGGTACTGATTCATCCAACAGAAATTATTCATCTCACACCTGTGATGTGATGTGATGTGATGTGATGTAATGTGATGTGATGTGATGTGATATATGATGAAAAGCTTCACAGAGCAGATGAGGAGTGTAGGAAGTCTCTTAAATAGCATCTGATTTAGAGGCACTTGTTGCCCTGCAGACTGGGATGACTTGCAGCAACTGCAGGAGTTGCATGTTGTAGAGCAGAGAGGCTTCTCTCAGCTTCCTGAAAGCAGAGAGCTCGTGGGAGAACCTTTCCCAGTACTGACAGAGGTTACTTTGAGAGATCTTACAGTGTACTCCTGACACCTCCAAAGGTACATATAGTCTAATTTTGAGATGTATCAGGCTTGTGCCTTCCTGAACAATAATTGCAAAATTATGAAGAAATTTTCCCATGGGGAACAGGAAAAATTACTTCCTAGCTCTTGTAGTCTTGTACCTCATTCCTTATGTGATAACAGCACAGGGTCAAGGGTAAATCAGTAGTGACATGATTGTATCTGTGTCGTGTGTGGCATCTTTAATGAGCAATTGATTATATCTACACACGCTATTTAGCAAACACCATGGGATATGTTCTAGCAGACTAGCTGCTGTACTTCTCTTATAAAATCCTAGAATGAGATTAATGCTCTCCTGTTTGGGTTATATCATGTCAGATTTTTTTAAATTTGTTTATTTTTGCAGATGAATCATCACTCTATATGTAAGATGCTGTGCTTGCTTCTTAGGGAACAGGGCATGCTATTTAACAGCCCTGGGTAGATGACCCAATAATCACATGTTTTGCATAGCTGCAGCGTCCTCTTTACTTACAGTTCAGTGAGTTTGCTCAAGAGCTTAGCTCTAAGGTAAAGCTTCATGCTCTGTCAAATGAAGACATACCTAAAGAAATACAGAACAATAATGCAGTCCAAGGTCACGACTTTCAAAACAAACTGACAAACAATCAAACCCAAAATAAAGAGGTGTGCATTTTAAATTTCTCATCATGAAACTGGCTGTAGCTTCCATGTTAATGGGCACTGCTTGGGGTACCCTTTTTATTTCTCTGCTGCTCTGCAACGCAAACCTAGCCAGAAACAGTCAACACTGGTGTTCAAGGCAGCATTGACTTGTCACATTGCCTTTTGTCCCTAGGTACCTGCCACATATCTCTGTGGTCAGCTGATAGAGCTTTGCCTCACACGGAGGCCTGGCAAAAGCTGGCAGTTAGAAAAGGCTGTGATTTGCACCTCTTTGCTATTTTTGTTTGTCACCATTTGTTTTTCACCATTTAACATGCCACCTTCTGGATTTATGTAGAGCAGGACCACAGTTGCCACAGCACACACATCATGAAAACTGTTTCATTATCTTTTTCAAAAACCACATGCATTAGATAACCATTTGGCCTCACTCTGCTTAAACCCTATCAAGGGAGAGAAGAAAATAAATTAAGACTTCAGCAAACATTAATCTCTTCTGAACTCTAAAGGTGCTGTAGAATTCTTTTTTTGCCACAAAACAGCAGTTCCCTGCAAAATTTTTCATGAAAATGTAAGGAAAGAGAAAAATTATTGGAAATATACATATATAATCCATCAATATGTGATCTTACTTATTTTGATAAAATATTAAGAGAAGATAAATATTATTTTTCCTGTATCAGTTCAAATAAGGCATTATTCTTATTCTATTCCCCTTTCCCAGATTTTGCTCTCAAATTAGAGGTACTTGAGTGTTTTGCAATGTGCCAACACTGCACTATTGTATATCTTTCTGTGTTGTTTTGGTCTTTTGCTGACTGACAGGTGCTTTGTCCTCCACACTGACTGGACAGGGACTGATCAGGACACCTACAGACAACTGGCACTGTATTGTCAAAAGAGCAAACATAGATATACATGAACCCAGCACACACATGCAAAGACTAGAATGACTTGTTTAAAATCAACTTTTGTAGGGCTGTGTCAGTGGGAACTGGACTAATGTGCCAGTTGATGAGAGAGTGCAGCACTGGGAGCATCAAAGTGGAAAAGATTTGTACGACTCCTGCTGTGGTAGGCAACTGCACAAGACCTTTCATAAATTGTTCAAGCTCCATTTTAGAGCTAGTTCATATTTGGCCCTGCTTTTAATGGAAGGTGTGAGAAAGTCAAAAAGAGAAAGAAAGACTCAACATGACAGAGAAGAGAAAGGCAGGTAATGGTTAGGAAAAAAAAAAAAACAAACTCCTTTTACATATTATGATACCTGTTTTAATGCCTTTGCCTTCTCAGTCCATGCTCTGTATGTTGCTCTTGACAGTTAATCAAAATCAAGCAACAAATGTGTTAATCTTTTATGTTTACTCAGCCATAGAGACCAAGGTTGTGACCCACCACCTTGGGTAGCATTACTGAGATAGTTTTTTTACATTACATGTTCAAGTATTTTATGTTACCTTCCTGTTATTTTCACAAAAAACAGCCTCTCCTCCATCTGTTTAGGAAAAAAAAAATCCAAATGAGCTGCAAAACTATGTCCCTGCTTCCCAACAAGTAGTGAAACTTTAATGTGAACAAACATGCCGTCATAATCAAAGCCGTGTTTGTGATCTAACTGGATAATAATTCACTTGTAATATCATCAGCTCAGAATGAACATCAGCATAAGTATTGTTGGTGCAGGTGTAACTTAATGAATTCAGGCTCATTTTATCTGCCACTTAGTTGCTTATATTGGTGTTGGGAGCATTAGGTCCCCCAATTTTTCATAATGAGCAACACCATTAAACTGTCACAGAACAATATAAATCAGAGATTTTCCTTAGACCCCATAAAACAACTAACAAAAATGTTATGGTTGCCAGATTCACCGTGTGCTTTTATACATCCAGCAAACAGAACTGATTAAAACCTTTCTCTCTGGCTACTATTTTGCTCTTTTTTCAATAGTGTATGAAAATCTATGTGAAAATATAAGTAGGCTAGCCTGAAGAACTCACTGTTAGAGGTATAGAAGTGATAGCAGGTTCCTGAACATAGCACAGGATCTCTGCTTGTATTTTTCTCTGCTGCACTGGACACATATTTTAGTCAAGTTAAATACACAAGCAATGAGGTCAGAAGAAAGTGTATGATTGCAGAGTCCTGTCATGAGCCCATTTAGAACATCTTGGGTTGTATGATTGTATGTAATTGATAATCACATGCAGACATGCCTAAAATGCTCACCTCTTGATTTAACCTATTGACACAGGCCCGTATTAAGTCACTGAAGACTGAAAAGCAAGAGCGGAAATACTAGGGAAAAGTATCTATTGGTGTTTTTCAGAAGGTGATGTTATTGTTCATTTTTCATTATCAGAGGATAAATTATTTTCATTGTTCATTTAATTGGTGTCACAATACATTTTATAATAATATGTGTAAAAATATTTAATAACTTGTACCTTGCAGCTGAATTTCCCATCTTTCACTTACTAAAGAACCACCTAATCCTAATTGAACACGTTTCAATGACAGAATATTACATTACCCAGCTCTCTTTCCTCTCACTATCGTGAGAGTAAATTTTGCCTGACCTGCCACTGAAAACTAAGAAAAATCTACCTTTTTCAAAAGCAACAAATTACACACTGCTTTTCATGCTTCATACATGAATATGTTTTTTCAGCCCTCTGTAGAAACTTCTAAGATGCACATGATCAGCAAAATGGGAATAAATTCAGCCATGGTTCCATAAGTGCAACCAATTGAAATAATGTAATTTTCCCACAGTGACATTACACCAGGCTGATGCAATCTGAAAAATAATTACCTTCATATCAGGTATTTGTTGTCATTTGCCAGCCAGCTATAGGACCTGAAGAATAGGATGAATGCTTCAAGACAGTTTTCATCAAATAGCTGCCAGAAAATGCCCAAAACAGAAATCTTCACTGCTTTTATAAACACTTTTAAATTAACATATGCATAAACTGCATATTTGAATTTTCACCAATACAACTGTTTCCCCCAGGAAATCACAGTTAAAATCTGAAGTGAATGTTCCTTTAGAAAGTGTTCTTTGTTTATAGAAATAGTCTTAGCAGTTAATGGTTGGCAAGGCTTCAAACTTAGAATTACATTACACTGGTAATTTTAACTTTGTCATCTTAAATAGATCCAGTTTGGATGCATGAATACAAGCAATGTAGGACAGCCCTCAAAGAACTGCCTTTAAGCAGGCTTCATTCTATCCCATGAAGCTTTGTAATTCCTTCTGTTATTATTAATATCTGTTAAGTGCTGACAGCATGCTTGGCACTGAATGAAACGCAGGAGCAGACATGGTTCTTGTTAAGGGTGGCCCTCGGGAGGTCATTTACTGTGTGTAACAACAACAACTTATTGGAGCAGTAACCCACTAACACAGCTGCAGCCCGGGTATCAGGAGGTGTCGCTGTTTAGACGAAATAGTGTTGTGTACATACATACAGATATGACTCCTTTTACACGTTATTTCTTCACAGCTAACAAGGTTAGCAGCTGAGCAGGAAAGATATTCGGAGGCAGCCAAAGGAAAGCTATGGCCCAGAATGCCTTTTTGCAGGGTTTCCTGCCTGCAGCCAGGGGGTGTGCAAACCATAGGGACAGGCCAAGCAGTTAGGAGCATGACAGGCTCTGGATGCACTGGGATGGAAAGACAATCCTCTGCTGCTAGATCTTACAGATCAGACACAGGATTAAAAGAAACGATAGAAAAGGACCAGCAAGAATTTCAGGCAGAGGGATCTTGAAGATGCGTTGTGTAGATGGCTTTCTTTTGAGCCAGGAACTGTTGAAAAATAATGTTGAGGGAATGGTGAGGAAGATGGCTTCAGACCCTGACTCCTAACAGAGAGCTCCTGAATCCCTGAATCCTCCTAGGGGAAACTGAAGCACCAGAGCAGAAAACAATTTCTGCTCTTCTGCTGCAGGTAAATCTGGCATGCCTTGCAGACACCATCTGTCTACAGTCACAGAGACAATGCCCAGCTCCTGACCTTCAAGGTCCTATTAGATGTCATTGTTCAGTTTTAGCTAAGCCAAGATGAGAGCTCTACTGCATCATCACATGTGGAGGGTAGAAAAGAACTCACCAGCTTCACACTCCAAGATGTATGTGAGCCAGGAGTTTTGCAAGTGACCTGGTCAGATGCCTATGCAGTGCCCAGAGCAGAGGAGAAGGTGACTTACTCCTCCCCAAAGATGACTGACTGCCCAGCAATGTCACTGCTGAGTCTCCCCACTCCATAAGAGTAGTGGCCACATCCACCAGTGTGTCTGACCTGACACATAAATGCCACAAAGGCAGGGTTGTCTGTCCTCTGCCGTCCTCTCCTTTGGATCTGCACTAATAGTTTATACCAGTGTCCAGGTAGAACTCTTGATGTTTGCAGCTAGACTCATGTCTGTGTCTTCTTCCCCAGGGTTCTGCTCTGCTACTCCAGCCATGACCACAAACAACTTTGCATCAAGTAAGGCTGGCTGGAGGTTTATGACCCATAAGCAGGTGGATAAAGCTCCACATAAATAGATGCTGCACCATGCAGAAGGTAAGTTACCACTAGGTGTACAGATGCTGGTCAATGATAATGGCAGGAGAAAGTAGGTCCAAACACGTCAAATAGTTCTCTCAAAACTGTTTATCTTAGTTTCATTTTAATTGCCTGGCTGTCTTGTTTCCTGCTACACAAAACCTTCCTACCTCCTGCAACATCACCCATCCTCGAACAGATACTAACAAGTCTCCTCCCCTTTTTGCTGTCTGCCTCCTGACACGAATTTTAGATGCATCTGCTTTTTCAGTATCCCTGCTACAAGCAGAAAAACTGTCAGAAAATGTTCAATAACACTCTAAAAATACATAGTTTTAAGGTCTTACAGTTGGGTACTCCAAAAATATTAATTTAAAAGCCATTAGTCATTTGTGACCATTTGAGCTATATAACATATTAATTAAATGGATATTTTTAACTTCCTAAGGAATAATCTTGCTTTTCAATACCCTCATATGCAGTGTTCTCAATGTTGTTAAAATCTACTTTTCTGTAAACCCACTATTCTGTTGTATTAACACTTGAGTTTGCAAAGGCTATTCCCTGCACAGTGTTTATACCCATTTGACTGTGATGTACTTTTAAAAAGAGCATTGGAGGGGGAGTGTCTGCAGGAACTGCATAGTGACTGTGCAGGTTTCCATATCAATCCCCTGCTGAGGACGTGCTCTCAAACCTCACAAAAGGAAAGTGGCTACAGGGTGATTTGCAGACAGGCACCATGAGGTAGGCATTTTCCAATGCATGAGAGTGATCTGAGATCATAGTATCCTGTCCAGGTTGCTCATCTCTGTGACTGCATTATAAGAGGGAGAAGTTCCAGCAAGGCTAGAGCTAATTGCCTCAGGTATTGAAATCATGTAGAGGAGGACATGGAGGGATGAACAAACTATTCAAAAAGCTAAGTAAATATTCAAACAGTTCACCCATGGTGCTACAGCTGAACTATGAAGAGTGTCACAGAATTTTTTGGCTGTGCTGCATCATATTGCAGTGGTTATTAAACACATCTCCCCTGGCCTTTTGCACCAATATGGTGCAAATACAATCTTAGTCTACAAAAAGATACAAGATAGAAAATGCTGGTCAATCCAAAGTGTCTCATTTTCCAGAAGATTATTATTGCAACAGAAGAAATAATATATCTGTTACAAGATAGTGAATAACAAGCACTTCACAGAAGGGACTGTTCTCTATATTAAAATTAGTACTTACATGTCCCTGTTTTTTTCTTTATTTTCAAAAAAAAATCTAAACTAAAAGACTTGTGCATGCAGAAGATGTCTTCCTCCCCCTCTCTGTTTACTACTAATTACTGTGTGTCACATACTACTAGCCATTTCCCATCTCCCAACTCAACCACACATCCACTTCACACATCACCTTTTGCTGCTCCCTGTTTCCTTCTGAACTCCAGCATAGAGCATGCTTGGTTCAATTGTTTTTTAAACATTAACTCCTCCACCATCACACAGAAGAGAGCAACTTTGTGTATGTACCATAATAGTAGTCTCTTTATTTTTCTGCTATGTTAGTAAATCAACCAGCATTTCACTTTTCCAATGCCATTGCATATAAGATAGTCATAAAGGCATTTTCAAGCAAGCTTTGAGAAGAATTAAACATAGAGTTGCAAAGCATCCTAATTAAGGCACAAAATAGGCCTGGCCATCTTTATAGTACTTAATATGTCATCTTCCTATCTCTTAAACCCAATAAAGTGCAAACCACCACTATATTGGAGCATTATATCTGCTATAACTTATGTCAACTTGAATCACACACCCCCCTCTTTCTTAAACAATGTTTGGCAGAGAACCGAGTGTGGAAACTAGACTGTTTTACATTAGCCAGAAGTACATTTAAATAATTCTTACCAAATGATTTACTGTGGATTACAAATTCTTATACGGCATTTTAAGTTAATGATTAGGCAAAGTAATATATCACTAAAATGACTGGGTGCATATGTCTTCAGCTTCTATGATTCTAAATTTCTCTTTGGTTTGGAAGACTTCCTTGAACTTATTTACCCCAGCTGAAGGGCAGAAAAAAGGAGAAAAGAGTAGAAGACCCTAACATTTCTGCCTGTCTTTTTAAACTATTGACTAAGTCAAGAGGAGTTTTGTCCCTACAGACGGATTAGGTCATGAGGAAGCACTGGTAAGTTGATTAGTGCTCTTCAGAGAGATATTGGCAGGTGTCAGTATTGCACAACATTTCCTTGCCCTATTGTGTCCCAGTGAAAGGAGGAAAAGCTGGACAGAGAATGAATAAGACTTTATATCAAACAACAAAAACAACAAACAAACAAAATTGTACTCGTTCTCCATGTATAGGCATTTCTGTGGAGCTCTAAAAATTGTAGGGATCCTACAATTGATGGCCACGGAATAAAAGGGATTTGCTGACTCTGTCTAGCAAGTGGACTTTGAAACACAAGTGAAAGAAAGGTAGAAAACACTAATAAAACATGGGCTGTTACACCAGATGCTCACAGGTGACTGGAATTCTTAAAAAGAAACAGTGACATACAATAAATTATTTGTTTAATTTATTGCTGGGGGCCAGGATCCTGCCAGTGCTGAAAGATAACAAGCAACTTTGCATTTACAACATATATGAAATAAGGAAGACAATTCTGTCGGCTGCAGAGGTAATAAAAATAAAGGAAACCATTCACCAGTGCAAAGTTACTTGTGTATAACTGTGTGCAAATCAAGACTTGTGGCCATCACCCTCTCGTCTGTTGCATGCAAGCAGCTGCCCTGTTGGTTTCGCTGGTGCTGTGTGTGGCTGCAGTGATTCATTCATTCATAAGAGCCTTGTTCTTGGCATAGCAAAACCAGGCCAAATATGCATTGCATGCTCATTTTGGCATCCATCATATCTTTCATCTGCAGTCTCAGATTGCTGGCAAATAACAAACAGAATTATTGCAATATTTACTGAATTTATTAATGCCCTTAGGTCTTAAAAGTACACAGGGAATAAAAAAAAAAAATAAGTGAGTGCCAGACATGAAGGAGTGATCTGATATTCATTATTGACTTCTGCTTGGATTTCCCTAGCCACTCTTCAAGTTTCCAACACATTCTATAACAGATCAGGCTCCATACACTTCTCAGAGAAGTCCACCTACTACACACCCCAAGGGCAATTTCTGCCATCATGATTCTTCACTAAGAATTTTAAAAGAACGGTACCTCTCTCTCCTTGCACCAAATGTAAAGATGTTGGGTCTTCTTCCTCAGCCAATGCCAACATTCAAGAGGTGACACGAGAATCTGGGACAAGACTTCAACTCATCAGATAAGGTCAATGCTACGTGTTGGCCCTAGGACAAAACTGCGAACACTGTCAATCATAAATCATAGGCACAAAGTTTTTTGGTGGAGAAGTAGATCGAAATGTATGATGTTCAGGACAAGTGTCCAGGAAGTGGATTCAAGAGCAATCTAATCCTGAAGTGAACAATGTGCAGGGATATATACAGCAATGTGCAGCCTACTTGGGGTAAATAAAAATCAGAGATTCTCACCCAATAAAATCTTGAGACTGCATCAAAATAAAGAATGGAAGCTGACAGAAACAAGGGAAACACCAGTCTGTCTGGACTGAAATCCAAAATTCAGCCTAAATTGTCCAGGTTTCCTTTACAGTGCATGTACATCTAATAAGAGGAATAAGAAGAGGGCCTAAGCAGTTACAAGATGAAACCACTGAAGGGGCTCACAAAGAATGCTAAGGGGAGCACCTGTCCAGCCTTTTGCTGTTTAAGCACCTGATGGGTATATTTGTAGGAAACTGTCTTCACCTGCAGAGGCAATATGGCCTAATACCTCCTATGGATCATATTGTACATACACAGAGTATGAAGTTACCTCAGGTGAAGAAAATTATCATTAGCTATATAGTTAAAAAAAAAAAAATCTAAAGAAACGGATTACAGCATTTTTTCTGGAAGTAGGAAGGATGGCTTCATTTCCTTAGCACAGTGACTGTTGGCTCTAACCTGTGTCTGCCTTATCCATAAAAGCACCAACATTCCTTATTCTAGCTATGTGGAGTGAAGAATGTAGGTTAACACAGTGAGTAAGCACTGCTCAACCCTCATGAATAGCATCACTTGGAAGGCATAGGAGTTCTGGGCCTTTGAGTCCTCTTCTGAGATATCAAAACTAAAATAATTACATTAGACATATTAGCAGAACAGAACGGAAGCAGGTACCGGAAGCATAACTGAATGCCTGAAAATAAAGGATCCAGAGCTCTACTCCCCTTGCACTGGCAGTGCAGATCATTTAGAAGCACAATGGCTCAGATATTCTTATGACAAATGGGAAACATAGATTTAATTTTAAAATTTTCAGCCTCTGAGACTAAGGACATTGAACTCAGGCGTCTCACTTCTGTCACACTGTTACATATATAATGAGCTCCATCACTCAGTCCTGTATTTCAAGCTGGCATCTGGCAACATACTTAATCCAAAATAAATAGGTCCAAAATCAGATTTTCCTGGTGTCTCCTAGATGAGCTTAGAATTCCCCTGTCCTCATAGGTCACATAGGAAAGTGCTAGTTAGGGATAAAACTAACAAGAATTTATATTAATATTTCAGTGTGAAACTGAAGTCTCAGGATTGCATTCATCAGCCCTTTGGGAGGGAAAGAAGAAAGAGAAAGACTGGATAGTAACCTTAATCAAAATTATACAGTGGCACCCTTAAAGATGGCAAGTCCTCCCACACATCCAGTGAAGTCTGGTATTGACCTGGACACTCGGGTTTCCGTATTTTCAACAAAATTATGTAAGAGTGATGGTCTTAGGGCTTAGAGTAAAACAATTTATAGTAGGCATGTAAATTTCTACGGATGTTACACAGCAGTCCAGTCAGAATTTTGGGAGACCCAGTGGGCATGGTTCTTTCTCAGCCCTTTCTAAATAGTATTGTATACTACCCCAAAAGATTGCATAAATTGTCCAATGTTACACAACAGTGATGGTAAGACAATTCTAAGCATTAGTATGTGTTGCTTCTTCTTTCAAAAAGGTGAAGTCTAGGACATAAGAGTCTTGTATCTACTATTTCTGAGCTAAAAGAAAAGCAATCTTTGCTAAACAGTCTCCTTATAAAGACCCAAGATACAATCATCATAGAACTTTTTTTTTTTCTTCCAGCTAAGACAGCAGGATTGAGCCTTAAAGTATCTTTGTTAGATTAGTTAATAGATTATTGTCCAAAATAAACATATTTCAGTAAGTGCAAGACTGTTTTTTCCTCCTCTTTCTGTCTTTTGTTCAACTTCAGCTCAGCTATTTATGATTCATTTCATGAGCCACTAGGTTTTCTCTAAAGGCACTAAAAAGGGCCAGAGCTATCAAACAGTTTTAGTGACTAGTGCCAACAAGAAACTGTTTTCCTTCATGCTATAAAGCAGGCACTGTCAATAGACTACAACCGGCAATAAACTATTAAAAAAGGAATTTATGATGGCTACTTATTATCCTCCTGAAATAATGTTGTTACAAGGCTGCCCTTTCCAGTCCTCCACAAGGATCACATGGCAAGTGCCTAACAAAGGGAAAGGCCCAGATCTGCAGGGACTGTCTACAAAGAGCCCAGGAATTGCCCCATGTTATGTGGGCAAACACACCACACCAGCGTTTCAAAGCAGCAGAGAAATTGTCCCACACTGGATTTGGGCTTGTTACAAATGAGCATTTGATTTAAGGTGGGGCCTTAATTAACTTATATCTAGAACATGTTGCATTGTTTTAAGAGCTAAATATCAAACTATGGAGGAATGTCTATTATTGTTTAGCAAGGAATTGGGAAACCACAAGGATAAAATAAGAAATGGCAAAATCTCAAATGCAATCAGATCTGCCTCTTATTTTAGATTTCTAAAAACTCCCTAAATTCTAGCTCTTTTCCCTTCCTCTCCAGCTCTATAACAGACTTTCTTCTTTGCTGAAATGTCTGTATCTGTTAAGTTGACATTTGACTATGACACTGGTCTGTAATTGCTGCAAATTGTGGTATACCACTTGCATTAATTGAGTTACTTTATCTTACTCCAGTTAATGAAATGTTGACTTCAATAAATATTTTAGAAATAAGGAAATGATAGAATTCAAACTTCAGTGTCATTTAGATTGACTTCTCCTGGTCTAGACCTTCATACAGTGTGCCCCTTGAATCCTCAGTATGTCAGACTGGAGACATACAGGCTGTGGCCAAGGCTGAAGGCACAGCCCTGAAAGGAAAGGAAAGTCTTCTAATAGCAAGTGGGTCTCAGGAATGACAGAGAGGGTCCTAAAGGTGTGTAGAAAGAAGAAAGGTGTGCTTTGAAGAGCTTAAGAGAAAAGAAACATTTTCATCTAGGTTGAGCTGAGAAATAGAACAAAAACTGAGGTGTGGCAAAATGGGATGGAAGGACACCATTACTGAGATTTGTATTAAAAACAAACAAACAAACAAAAAAAAACAAAAAAAAAAACAAAAAAAAACAAAAACAAAAACAAAAACAAAAAAAAAAACACACCAAAAAAAAAAAAAACCAAAAAAAAAAAAAAAAACAAAACCAAAACCAAACAAAAACACCTCAACCAACTACTAGAATACATTTGCAGAATTAAGATTTCTCAATGTCCTGATCACTTGCAGTAGAGTTATCAGGAGGGGGTATTCTCCTCTTGCCCATGTTGCTGCAAAAGAGTAGTTGCCTTATATTATGTTTCTGAACAGTGCATCTGGAGGAGAGATGATGTTATTTAATAGCAGATTTTATTCTGAGAACATAACACTTATTCTCAGCAAGGGACTATTTTTAAATCCAGTTTTGTAAACTTTATGAACCCCAAACAAAGAATGTACACAGCAGAAAATCATGAAATACCATATATAGAAACCTCAGATGAAAAATAACCATTTTAATAAGAGAAGTTTTTACAAATAGTATCTGTGTGGTAAAAACACAGGTGAGCAAGAGTTTTGCAATGTTTTCCTTTATTATTTCCCAATGAAAGAGACAGTCCTGCCTGTGATTGTCTCTCACTGACTTCTTGACTTTACTCAGTTATAATCACATCTCTACAGTGAGTCCATGAGAAGCCATAAATCCTGCAAAACCACTGAAGTTGCTCACTTCAATCTCCAGATGCCTGTTTATATAGAAGAAGAAGAAGAAGAAGAAGAAGAAGAAGAAGAAGAAGAAGAAGAAGAAGAAGAAGAAGAAGAAGAAGAAGAAGAAGAACAAGAACAAGAACAAGAAGAAGAAGAAGAACAAGAAGAAGAAGAAGAAGAAGAAGAAGAACAAGAACAAGAACAAGAACAAGAACAAGAACAAGAACAAGAACAAGAACAAGAAGAAGAAGAAGAAGAAGAAGAAGAAGAAGAAGAAGAATTCACATTCTGTTTTCACAGCACCTTCTGCCCCTTGTGACAGTCCCATGGTCTACAAACACTCACCCAGAGAGCCAGGGCGTGGAGTTAGAGCACAGCCTGTGGCTGGCCACACAGAATATTCACCCATTCTCTGTGAACCCCTGCAGTGAAATATGGTCATTAATCATTATTTGGCTCTTTTTTATCAGCATATGAATGGTCTGAAGTGAAACCATCACCTTTCACTGAGCCCTGAGAGGACTGCAGCAAAAGAAATGCAAGATATTTAAAATTTATGGTTTGGCAGCATTTTTTAAGTGAAGGGCTTTGGAGGCAAGTAAAAGAAGAAAAGTGTTTAAATGTGCACGGAGAAAAGCATTTAATTAAAAGCATGAAAGAAGACTAAAGACTACGTTCATTCCTGCTTTTTGGTAACATATGCCTATCCTATAATTGCTTGTTAATAGCCTCTGCAAAAGCAGCTCGGATTAGTGGGTTTTCTGGATGAGGGATGGAAACTCTGGCGAGTTCAGCTGTCGAAATCTTACGTGAACTAGTACTGTATGGGGACGCTGAGGGGGAGAGCAGGGTGAAAAGGGAAGTGAAAACCAAAAACAAAAACCAAAACCAAAAAATCCTAAACCTATAGAAACTCCGGATTGCAGGGATATTTTTCTAATTATCACCTTGGCAAGATGCTGTTCTGTGCTTCTAAAGCCAAGTTCTCCCTCAACAGCACGGGTTTTACACTCTCACAAATGTTCTCTACTTCCGTCCCTTCCTCTCTCGCTCCCTGCCTACTTTCCTCCCTCCCTCCCTTTCTCCCTCCTTTCCTCTCCGACCTTTCCATGGATTTGTACAAATCACCCACAAAAATGTCCCCGGGTGTCGCTTCGCGGTGCTCGGAGCTAGCGGGCGAAGGGGGCTGTACCAGAGATATCCGCTCCCGCCGCTCGTCCACGGCTCCTCCGTGGCACAGACAGCAAAAGCCGCTCTTTCTGGGCCACCCCATGTCCTCCACACAGGCTCGAAACACCTTTTTTTTCCTGTTGATAGGCAGTCCTCTGTCAGGCTCCTCGGTAAGACGCCGCACATTTTAGGACAGAGACGCAGAGCGGTCCGCGGGGAGAAAGGAGAGGGTCGGAGGAGGACAAAAAGCAGGGGTGTGCCCATTGGGACCCCTGAGCATACCCTCACAAGTCCGCTGACCCCAGAGCGGACATAGTGAAGCCCCGCAGAGGCGAGGTCCCCTCCAGCATCCGCCGCCGCAGAGTCCGCCTCCGGGTGGAGGCGGAGAGCGCGGGTCTGATGGTCTCTTTCCCGGAGCCACCGGCACCGGTATTCTCCCGAGGGGCTGGCGAAGCCGCCGGTAACGATGCGTTGAGGATGCGAGCGGCTCCGCGGGGGGAGTGACAGCAAAGAGCGTTCCGTGCGCCCCTCGGGAGGGTGGGGGGCTGCGGAGGGGCGGCGTTCTGATTTCTCAGCCGTTTTGTTAAGAATAATGCTTTAATGCTTTGGTTATAGCACACTCGTCCTTCATGGTATCTTGCGCCGGATTTATTTTATGAGGGACTGAACCGCGATACGGGGATTTACATTGAATAGTTCTTATTGTCCAGTCTGATGTATTAAACCACGCCAAGTTTCATGGCTACATCGACAACTCGTTTCAGGCACAAATATTGGGATGTCAAGCTGTCACAAAGTCCATCCCCTTCTCTGACCTGCGTCCATGCTATAGCACTGGGACAACGGCAGATGCTCGAGAAAATGTTTATTCCTGAAAATTCATCGCCCTCACTTTCCCCTCGACCTCTGCCGGCCGCTTGTGAGCACCCGAGAGCAGAGAACGCAGCACCGCCACCTCGGCTCCCCGCCTCCCTCCAGCACTGCTGCGACTCCATCGGCTCCCCGCCGGCAGCCTCAGAGGCAGAGAGCCGCGTCCTCGGTGTGAGCCTTCTCCGCTTCCTGAAAGGCACCTCGGGGGCGCTTCTGCTGAACGTGCGGCACCGGGCAGACTGGAGAGCAGCGGGGCAGGCAAGCTTCCTCTGTGACATCTGACGGCGAAAATTTGGTTTTGAGTTTTCCGTTACCTGTTGACTGGGATCACGCACATAGGGGAAGCTTTCGATATAATGCTGCTTTCGCCCACTGTAAATCCCACATGTTGCAGTCAAATTCTTACCAGCTGGGAGGGCCAGAGCAGTAAAATCGAGCAATTCTGTTTCATCATAAATCAAGTTTATGAACTGTAGTACAAGGTATATAACTCTGGAAGCTGAACTTTTTGGTGGTGAATGGCTGAAATATTTGACCGTGACATTGTCAAAATCCCTTTTCCACCTAAAACTTGACATAAGCTAATTCTTACAGTTATCTGTGCGTCTTGCTTAATTTGAAATAATACTACCTGGCATAAATTACATTAGACAAACAGAGAAAAAGTTAAAGGAAGTTAAGAAGTAAACCTTGCAGTGTAAGGTTTAGAATAAAAATCCTAGGTACTGATACAGCCTACGGTTCTGATCTGCATATTTGTAATCAGATGTGTGCAGGAACCTGACCATGACACACTGTCACACAGTGGTAGTCAAAGAATAAGTGACCTCGTTTTAAAAGAAAATGTAAAAGTAGCCATTTAAATTTCGTTTTTTTTTAAGGCCACTTTCTTCCCTCTCTATCCTTGCAATAAGCACAAGATCGAAAGTATGCCCGCACAAGACAAATGCCATGCCAGTCTTATATCCTCCTTGCTTTTAATTTCTTACTGATTTATTCTAGAGCTTCTTAGGAACAGAGAAGCTGAAGGAACAAACCCGTGGTGTCCTCTCATTTGTGCTCGGATATTGATTTGCAGTAGATTGAGATGACTGTTTTTTCCTCCCCTAAAATTCAGAGTATCATCTACATCGAAGTTCAGTGTTTCTCGTTAGGGGTTTGACTGTGCACTAGGTAGGAAGGTTGCCCAGGAATATCTGGAGAAGGGTAGCTTAGTGCACTATTTGCTGTCAGTGTTTTCATACCTATGGTTATGATTTCCAGTTGTTTTTGAGAACGAACTATGGCATCTAGCAAGACACTGATTATTGTTACCATTATAATCACAACCACGAATATTGCACCCACTACCAATAAAATGTATCGATCCATCAGCAGAGAACACAGTATTACGCCAGCATAATAGAATTTTTGGGTAGACTTCTCTGTCTCCCGGGAGTCAGAATAGGGTCTCTATCAGGGCTGTTCAGCTTGTCAAAGCTTGTCTAATCAAAGGAAGTGAAAGTGAGGAAGAAAAGAGTTGGGATTTCGCTATGTAACTTTGGAGATGGGAGACGGGTTAGGGATCGAATCACGCCTGTGAGATTGCAGGAAGTAACACCGGTAAGTTGTTAATTTTTCTCCGTTGAAATCACCAAAATATTCTTGCGAGAAACAGCTGTCAAGATTTTACCCCTGGGGAAAGAAGAAACCACACGCCACACACGCACACACTACCGCATATAAATAGCGATCTGTTATGTGATCCAGGGCTCTCGAAGAGGTGTCTCGTAAACTTGAAACAATTTAGAGATACTTTAAAACTGAATATTGTTAGTTTTAATAATTGTTTCATTTTCCCATCCATAGATAACTGCAGCCGATGTCAAAAACTACGGAGACGTGCTGCATCTCTCCCCGTGAGACCGGGCTTGCGTTTTGTGTTGAAATGTACTTATTTTAATGTTTCTGCATTCGAACTTCCGCTCATTATTTTAGCGCAGCTGAAGAAAGAGAGCAACAATTTTTAAAAAAACGGAGGATGCTCTCGCTAGCATTGCCCGTATGTGATAAAGCATATTTCCCTCCAGAGTTTGCTACCCTGACTCTTGCGTGGGGCTGCGGTGTTGCCGGTGTGGACAGCGTAGGCGAAGGCACGGCAGAGGCAGCCTGCCCAGCGTGGTGCTGCGCCTGCCTCGGCTTGGGGGAAATGGGAGCACGGATGTGGGCAATTTACATGCTTACTTGTTTAGGAGCTCTGGAAACAGACTGTCATTTTATATATCATTAACACTTTTATATATGATTTTTTTTTTGTCAAGTATAGACTGTCTCTCTATGAAGACAGATTTAGATTGGCTCCTAAGAATGCATAAAATCCGGGATAAATGGAAAGGAAAAACTGCTATCGTTTGTAAGTTTAACACTGTAAAATAAGATCAGTAGTTAAAATCCCTCTTATTCACGTCATTTCTTGGTGTATTCTGAAGTCACCCAGGTGCTGCGTATTTGGGATTTTGCAAGGAAGTAGCAAAATATATACTTTCTTTTCTCTCTCTCTTTTTTTTTTTTTTTTTTTTTTTTTTTTTTTTTTTTTTTACGGAGGTGACCTCTAGCACTGGAGTCTGCTCTGCTGGAATGAAATATGTTACCGTTTTCCATCCTCGCCTTTTTTCCTGTCACTCTTTAGACTAGTTTTGTATGATAATCCGTGTTCCAATTCAGCTTGAAGTAGTACCACACCACCTAATCTACGATAGTTCTAAAAAATGTATCTTGATTTATGTCTGCAAGCGGCTCTGCCACAGCAGTGGTGCTGCTGCCTAAGACCTAGTTTACAAAACACTACTGCGGTGCCTCATTTTTCTTCTGGAGGAATATAGCTCTATTTTCATTTCTGTTTCACAGACGAGAGATCGTAACTTTGCTTTTCCCCAAAACATGGAAAAGCAACGCATTCGCCTGTTCTCTTATTGTTCAACGCCTTAATCTATTGTATAGACCATTAACACACAAATATAATCTGTTCAGAAGTTCATCTGGTACGATTAGGCCAGCAGAGTGCTGGCTGAGCCGGTCCTGATATAAGTCAGAAGTAGACAGGACCAGGCAAGAGACAGAAGGCGACTGGGAATAGCTTTATTAGATAAATGTATTAATCTGGATCCCAGCTGTATCTGCAGTGTTTTCCAAGATTCCTTTCAGAAATCATTCTAGTCGGATGTGGGTTTCCCTAATTAATCACTCATGCCGTTGTATACATTACAGCTCAAGAGTGTAATTTTAGTCAGTTGTTTTGAAGCGCGTTACTGTTCCCATCCGATCCGCATTTGCCGATTAAGCGTACAAGGAACGTAACACTTGTAGATAGGAGTTCCGATACGGGCTTCCCGCGGCACCCGGGCACCCGCCCGACCCCGCCGCCGCTCGGGGCCTGCCCCGGCGGGGCTGGGGCCGCCCGTAGCGGGGCTCGCCGCGCCGTCTCCCGCCGTGCCTCCGGCGGGCCGCCCGCGGCCGACGCCCGCGGCCATCCGGGCCCCGGCAGCCCCCGCGGGCGGAGCCGTCCCGGGGCGCGGCCGCCACCACCCCGCCCGCCGGGGCAGGGCCTGAGGCGGGGCCGCCCGGCCTCTCCGGCCCCGCCGCGCCGCGCCGCGGGTGCCCGGGGACGTCTCGCTTCATCTGTCACCAGCTCTGTTCGCCTGCCCAGCTGTCAAAACAGGGGGTGTCTTTTTCATTCCAGCTCACAAAGTACCAAAGGGGAAAGGGACTTTAATGCTTGTGTTTGGACACAAGCAATTATCCCTAATTATTGTTTTTCTTTTGAGCCTGCCCGTCCTGCTGGAGAGCCAGCAGATGAGCATGCCCTAATCCTCCCCAGTCCGTTGATCTCAGTGGGTTTTGCGGGACAAACCGGGCGAGAAGGCTTCGTAGCTTTCATCTCGATGTGAGTTTTGAACTGATTGAAACTCATTGCGATGGAAGAATTAACCTCGGAGCCCAGGCTTTCAATGGCCCCTGATAAGAGATTATACGTGTTGATGGCAAGCTTTTCTTGGCAAAATGTTTTCAAAGGACTTGGAGCTGTTAAATCAAAGCCCTATTGAATTGTTGATAGGCCCCTTAGAGCTCTACCTCCTTCTTCATTGCCCGGTACTGTGTGTTGGTAATTACTAGCAGGGGTGGGAGAAGGAAAACAGAAAATCCCTTCGGAGGTACACACACATGCGCACAAAGGTGATGAGCAACATCAGGCAGAGAACTATGAGGAAGACAGAAGAAAAATTCTTAATTCCATGGAGGATAATTCTATAAACAGGCCAGTGCAAGACTGATCCTTTTCTGCTGTAGTCTCCTCTCATAGATCTTCCCCATCATTTTATAAGGTTGCAATCACATTCCAAGGAATCATGCTTCCATGTTACTTCCTTAATAATTCATCCTCTTAACGTGTATGTAGAGAAAAGAAAAGAAATAGGAAAACCCAAAAAAAGCTAGAAGATATGAAGATCTTTCAGCCACACATATCTGTGGGTGTAAGAAAACCTAGGTAATACTTAAGAAAAGGAAAAATCATGATGAGTCCTTTTATTCTTCAAGTTTGCTTCTTCTTCACCTGTACAAAGTGAGTGTCCTGGACTCTGGAATAACACATATTGGTAAAAAATTACCATATTTATGAAATCTGGGTCATACTTTGTTGAATACTCTTCCTTCCACTGAATGGGAACTTTGAAAAAACTTGCATGCAAAACTGAAAGTTGTTTGCTTCCACCACTCTTATGACTTAGGGAATCTTTCTTTGATGCACCCTAGATTTTGTAAATGAATGTGTGTTTGTTCAGATGCAGTTTCAGGGTAATGGTGATTCTTATTTTAACTGTGGAAGACTAAGGTCTAACAGAAGAAAATCTTCCAGGAAATAGAGGAGGAGATAATTATTTTCCTTCAGAAAGACAGTCCACTTCAAGATAAATGCCAAAAAGGCACCCACTGCAGAAAAGTTTTGAGCTGGAGAAAAAAACCTGCTGGCAGGCAAGGAGAGATGTTTGGATGGACCAAATCTTGTTTACTTACTATGCAGGGCCATGGGACAGGGTTATTGCATTGATGTGCTGATTGGTTGATGAGAAAAATAAAGCATTGATATCCACGACCAGAAACATATAAACAAACAAAAAACCAAATGAATAGAAGAATTTTAGGAGTGGTACTGACAGTAAAATATTGCTTTCTCCACTATGTTGTCCTGTAGTGGTAATGAGGAGGCAGTGGAAGCAGTGGCAATATGGAGATAGACAAATAGCTTGATGGATAAGATATCTGGAAACTGTCTCAGAGAGGGGAGATCAGCACGGGCAGAAGCTGGAGTGCTGTAAACCCAAACAACAACCTATGGAGGTATTAGAGCCAGCTGCCCCAGCTGATCCTCCAGCCAAAGGAGGAGGCCTAGGTTCTAAGCTATTCAAAGTGTGTGCTGCAGGCTGGTAGTCATACTACCCAGACCACCAGTTTTTAAATTTTACTGTTTATGGCATTTGCTTTTTCTCTCTAATAACTCTCCATATATTTAGAGCTTGATATTTAAAATATTTACTTGTGAGGGAACATATTTGGGTCTTGTCTTCCCAGATCCTGATCCAAGTTCTAGCCACAGAAATTTACTGAAATGACCTTGAGATCAGCCCTTTATAATGCTTGGTGTTTGCCAGAACACAAATATGCAATATTTTTTTTCCCTTCATTTAGAAGCTTAAGCCATAATAGTCAAACAATATAACTAAACTGCAATTACCTGTGCATAGGCAGTACAAATGCCAGACCAGTAACCTTTGCTGTTAACTTGGCATTAAATTGCCACAAAAATCCAAGTTGTTTGGGTTCTCTTCAGCTTGTATTTTATCATGGAAATTTCTTGCCAGCATTTCAGTGAGAGTCTTGATAGCAATTGCAAAATGGGCTTTTAAGTTGAAAATTTGTAGGGTTTATTTGCTTGTTTATTTGCTTTTGTCAAACAACATCTTAACAACAACTGGAATTCCAGAATGAAAATTTTGGCTTATTCACTTCTTACTGTTGACTAGGCCTGGGATTTTTGTGGAGATTTTGTGAAGAATAATAAAATATCTCTACTTGTTTTGGTTGTTGGAGTGTTATGCCAAGGCATCCTATAGAGTTCATAGGTTGTGCAGGATCTTAGGGAAGGTATACATTGCAAAGAGTTTCTTCTTCTTTGGTGAAGTGCCTAGATCATCACTAAACCATTGCAAAGCTTATTGGGAAGAATGTACTTGCAGAGTTTATACTCCTCATAGAAGCAAGCAAATGCAATGTGGATTTTACAGCAACCATAGGATTAAAGGAACCTGTAATAGAATAGAAGACAAGCCTCTAGTAAAATAGATAGAGTAGCTGTGTAAATATTTGGCAATTCTGAAGAGAAATCTAAGGCTAAGACTGTTTCACTACTACTTCAGAAATGCCTGCAAGTCCCAAATAGTTAAAAAGTTTGCCACTTAAAATACCTTGTAAAGTTAAAGATTTGGATTCAGCCCCAAAGACTTTAAAATTTTTATACTCAGTGAGAAGCAGCACTTGGATCCAACAAGGAGATGTTAGTAATGGGTATAACAACAACACCCTTATTAGCAGCTACAGCACACCAGTTCACAGACCAATATCCCAGACAGATGCAGTTCTCTTAAAGGAGAAAGACTGGCACCACATAAATCAGTAAGAGCCTCTGAGGTTCTTGGGATCTGGAAGGTATTTTGGGTTGGTAGTTTCCATGGACTTGATATATTGAAAGAGTTTTGGCTCTAACAGCCTCTGACCAAATTCTTGATATAAAAATAAGTAACTTTACCATTTGTAGTTCTCCATCCCATCCATGCCAGGACTTCCAGTGCCTCAGCTGTCAGTCTCTTGACTTAGCAAAAGAGTCCTTGTTCCCTAGAGCAAGGAGGCCCTATTAGTATCTTCTATTGAGATATTTCATGGACAAACTCCACATGTTGCAGGACCACTGCTGGTCACATAAGACTGGTTAACCAACCTAGAGAGAGTGTTCCTATAACTATTTGCTCTACTCATAGAGATTTGCCATCTAATCACATACAAATAGCTACACAGTACTGTCCCCTCCACCACATTTCTCTTGGCCATAGCTCAATAAATGCTCCATTCTTCAAAGCAGTAGCTAGACCATTTAGAATTAAGCTTCAGTTGTCGCTCAGCAGGAACAAAGGGGAGATCTTATGTGAAAGTACTGTGTAGGCCAAATATCACTGTCCTTATTCTTTCTACATGCTACTTTCTTGTGAATATTTCTATTGGTGTCTGCAATTGTTTTAAACATTTATTATCACTGAAGGACAAAAAACAGTGGGAATAGCTACCACACATCCTGTGCCAAGTACGTAATATACGGTATTACAGAGAGAGACCAATGTTTGTATCTGAAATCTAGTTGCCAAGCATTAAATAATTTTTAGATCAAAGTGAATCCTAATTTTCAACTTCCACTTGTTTTATAATAATAAGGGTGTTTTTTTTTTTAAAGTAAAAGATAAATGTTATCCTTATGAAGCAAAAATTTGCCTAGGTAAGATAATTGTATTTCTGTATATCTTCATATAATGTAGCAGGATTTTGAAAAAAAAATATCCCAAGGGAATCTGCAAACACTTAAAAGAAGAACCAGTCTTTATGGGTTATGAGATCCAAAAGAAAAAAATATTCTAGCTGTAGCAGGTGCCACAAACCACAGATAGGAATCTACAAAGAAGAATTATATGCAAATATATCAAGGGAAAGAAATGCTAGCCAGTAAAATTTAATGAAATAAAAACAATAGAAAGGTAAGATAAAACACACAACAATGGGCTCGGACATTACTCAGTTGTTAAGAGATGCTTTGCTGACACGATATTGTTCTGGCATGTTCATTCTGGCACACTGTCCACAAGATACATGTCTAAGATGCAGAGTAATATGTAAAAAATCTGGTATTCTTCATAGATGAAAAATCTTGGATTAACTCACTTTTGCTACTGTGCTTTCTACAATCATATCAGAAGGGAATCTTAGTACAGAATATTTTGCTCAATGTCCCTTACATATAGGTTAGTAAATCCATTATATTATTTAAATTATTATGTTTACCAAATGTTTCACTTATTTTTCCACTGTTGCTATGTTTGAAATAGTACATTTTAAAAAGTAACTAAATACATATTTCATAAAAATAAAATCTCTTCCCCTTGCACATTCTAAAGAACACTATGGGTCATTTCCCAGTACAAAGCTATAGATCTTGGCCAAAGCCTGCCTTTTACCCCAAATGCAATACCTTAGCTTGCCTCCACAGATTCCCCAGACAACCCTGTGTGTTGAGCTGCACAATTCATATCCACTCACTGCCTTCATTTCAGCTGCAAAGGTAGTGTCTCTACTGGCCATACACAAATGGATATAGATATGATCAGAGACAAAATTTAAAGGATTTATTTAAAGTTTTGAATAGTTTGTCACCTTGAGGGCTTCAGCTTATTTAGAGGTTCATTCTCGCCTATTCAGTGACTCACAGGGAAAAAGAGCCTTTTCCTTTTTAAAGCTTGGGTAGATAACAAGCATTTTCAGATTAAACACCAGGATTATATGAGACATTTTTTTCCTCTGTTTTTGTTTGGTTGTTTTTTTCTGGTTGTTGTGGTCTTAGGTTGGTTTTGGTTTTGTTTGCTTGTTTGGTTGTTTTTGTTTGAGATTTGTTTGAATGGGTGTCATATCTGTTGTAGTGTTTGTCTGAATTCTGCCTTTTTTTCCTGTTCTTTTGTTTTAATAGCACACCTTTCTCGCCTCTCACAACACATCCTCAAAACACACCTGTGCAAATTTCCCTGGACACAAGTGAGAGCAGAATGGGATGCAAGGGGCCTCCAAGCATTAGTGACTTGAGAAAGGAGTGGCAGCAAGGGCTGAGTGACAGCAAGTGTTGTTGAAATTCACAGTCTAATGTAGCTATCTGAGTTAGACAAATAAATGCATGCAAATATCCTGGTGCAACTTTGAAATCAGGACAATGTCTGTATGAGGGCTTCCATACCCATAGAAATGAGAATTTAGAAACACAGGAGGAAATCACTGACATCAAACTCTCTCTGATTATAATGGTTCTTGAGAAAACACCAAGAGACCTTGGAAGAGATGATATAGCAGAGTGATCAGTATGTGTGTCACAAATGGTATAGTCTAAGCAGCAAGTGCAGCTCTTCTGCCTGATGGTTTGTGGCTGGTGGTGGCCAAATTCCCTATGAAATACAATACAATAAATGCTGGAGATCCTAAAGACACCAGATTTATCTTGAGACATAGTTTCAAATGCTGCCCAGACATGTCTCCTAGTGGAGTAGTGGGACCTCAGCTGACCTTTGTCATATCTCAGGTGCTCTCTGTTTCCCTCTTTTCAGAACTGTGTGATACATGCCTTTCATTTATCAGTCCCTAAAGATTCTGGCATACAGTTTTTGTTATATGAAGTGGTGCTCATGCCTGGCCTCAGGTTCAGAGCTTGGGGGACTTTGACATAAACATGGCAGTCTGAGGTCGCTGCAGAAAAGCAAGGGACAGATAATATCCCTGAAAAATTACCCTAGTGGTTCCCTCTGAATCTGAAATGGTGGCATATAGTCAAAATCTAACACCAAGCAGAAAAAAAGGAAAAGAATATTCTCTGTGCTGCTTTAAGAGTGCCAGTCTTTTCTCCAGCCTCTCTTTGTAACTAGTCTTAGAATAGACAACCCTCCTAATTAGAATAAATACACTGCAGCACGTGCTAGAGGGAAAAATACCTTATATTCCCTTTGCAAACTGCTAGCTGAAGCTTTTCTTCTGTTGAATTTGGTCAAATATTTTCAATAAATTGTATATATGAGATACTTTCAATTGAAACACTGAATACACGACTCAAGAATAAAGGCATAATTAAAAATAAATACTTCTATACTTAAATTTTAACTAAGATGCATATCTGTCTTTTCTGTGTGTCGTTTCTTTGGGCTTGTGTGGCAAGTTTAAGGTAGTGTGGGGGTTATGGTTACAGGGGCAGCTTCTGTGAGAAGCTATCAGAAGCTTCTCCTGTGTAATTGCCTCAACCAAACCCATGCCAGCTGGCTCCAAGATGGACCTGCCGCTGCCAAGGCTGAGACCATCAGTGATGGTGGTAGAACCTATGGGATAATGTATTTAAAAAGTGGGGGAAGTTATTGTGTAGGATCAAATTTCAGCCAGAGAAGAAAGGAGTGAAATTATGTAAAGGAAAACCATGGTCAGCGTAGAAGGACAGGAAGGAGGTGCTTCATGTGCCAGAGCTGAGATTCTGTCTCCTGTAGCCCATGGTGCAGATCATGGTGAGGCAGCCATGCCCCTGAAGCCCCTGGAGGACCACAGTGGAGCAGAGATCCACCTGCAGCCTGTGCAGGACCCCACACCAGAAGAGATGGATGTCCTCAAAGGAGGCTGTGACCCCATGGGAAGCCTGTGCTGTGGGACAGAAGGACCTGTGCCCACTGGAGAGAGACCAGACTACATAGTAAGTTTGTTGGCAGAACTTGTGACCCCATGCGGTACCCTTGCTAGAGCACTCAGATCCTGAAGGTCTGCACTCCATGGAAGGGACCCATACTGGAGCAGTGGAAGAGTGTGAGGGTCCTCCTACAAAGGAAGGAGAGGCAGATACAATGTGTGTTGAACTGACCACAACCCCCAACCCCCATTCCTCTTCACTCCTGGTGAGGAGGAAGGAGATAATTTGGGACTCAAGTTGAGCCCAGGAAGTAGGGAGGGGTGGGGGAAGGCATTTTAAGGTTCGATTCTATTTCTCATTATCCTATTCCTGTTTAATTGGTAATAAATTTATTTCCCCTAGTCAAGTCTCTTTTGCCCATTACAGTAACTGGTGAGTGTCCTTATCTCAATTCATGAGCCTTGTGTTATACTCTGTCTCCTCTGCCTCCTCAGTATGCTCTGTTATACTCTGTCCAGCTGAGGAGGGAAGTGATAGGGAGGCTTTGGTGGGGACTGGTGCCCAGCCAGGATCAACTCCCCACAGTTGCATTTCATTTACCTTGAGGTGAGAGAACACTTTTTTTTGTTTCAAAAAAGAAATGCTCAAGTGCATGTATAATGAGGTTTTAAGACTTCAAAATCAGTGTGGATTAACCTAGAGGAGCAGTAAAGCAAAATTTGTCTTGGTAGACAATAAGAGGTGATTCACACAATTGTCTTACTTTCATTAAAATCTTTCTGTCTTCAACTTTAGTTTCCAACAAATGACTTTGTAGAAGCATGACAGTACAGTGATATATAGCTGACTGCATTAATATTTTTAAAAAGTAATAAATATGATAAATTTTGCTCTTTTATCCCAATCCTATTGGATTTACTTTAGCAGAGGTCAGCATCTTAAATGCAGTTGGAGCCATATTCTGAAATAATTGATGAACCTGAAGTAGTTTATGATCAGCTGCAGTGATGATGTGCTGGATATTATAACCTAGAAAACAGAGTATTACAGGCACGCTCAGCCTACAGATGTTGCTGTGTTAGTTTTTGGTGTCCTGGAAAAAAGTATTCAAAGATAATGAAAACAGCTGTTTTTCCTGTTAATGCATGGAATGCTTATCTTCTTGCTCTATATATCAAAATATCAGTGTCAAAATTTACTATTACTGCATGAACCGGAGAGACTTTGATCTAGAGATAAGATGGTTCAGTCAATATTATGAAACAGCTGCCCTTAGTATATTTTAAAACAAAATTAAAAAAAATATTATTGTTACAATATGATAAGCATGAATTAAAGTGAAATAAAGTAAGTGATAGGACACTCACAAAATAATTTTGAATCAAGAAATTATTTTGAAATTAAATAGAAAATGCATTTTCAGAAACAATTTTAATTTAAGTAGTTTTACATTTTGGATTCTCAGGGAATTAAAAGTATGCATTTTTTTCCTAATTCCATGGGAACAAAATTCAAAGTTTTACTACAATCTGTAAGGTGAAAGAGAATTCAGAGTGCTGGCAGGCATAAAATGTTGCTTGGACCCTGGGAAAACTTGAAGACAAGTATTAAAAATAAGATGCAAGACAGAGAAAATTAAGGAACTTTCAAAATGCATCTGCGAAATGACAAGGGATCCTATGAGTAACAGTAGCATAACTGAACAAAGAGAGGAGAGGAAAGAATAGGGAGGGAGAAGGTGACATCTAAAGGTCTGTATGTTGTTGCAGAAGATGTGTACAGCATTTATTTGAGAATTAAAGGAAAATTTCATACACCTGTATGTCTTTGGCAGATTAAGAGTGGTGGCTTACAGCAATTAGTGAACTTTTTGATTCTATTCTGGGAATAATCACAAAAGTAATGTTGCTCACAAATGTGCTTGTTTGACAAAATGTATAAACACATTTGTTAAGGACTCATCTCCTAGATGTCCTCAATTTTGCATGCAGTTAGCAAAAGCAATTGACAATCTCCCTTGGGTCAAAAAAAGGTTCATTAGAAGCATTGCTTTTCTACCCATCTGCTGAAACTGTTATCTGAGACAGCTAATTATATGTTTCACTCTTTCATTTCCAGAATCAACTATACCTCAGTCTCTGTATCATTGATTGCATTAACTGGAAACATTTGCAGGAATCATGGACAGTGAACTTTACTTCACCCTGAAGACAGGGATAATGGTCCTTCCACCTTTTTTTTTTTTCTAAACTTTGTAAAATTGTTTAGAACAGGGAGAGTGAATAGGGATGATTCAAAAAAAGACAAGCTATTTTTGCACATACTGCATTGCCTGTCATGGACAGAAAATCTGACTTGGCCTAAATTCAAGAAAATCTAGGCCTTCTCAGGACTTTGTGCTAACCACTCCCATGTCCTGCTTAATCATAAAGTCAGATTTCTAGCATACCTCTTGCATGATATACAGTTAAGAATGTTGGTTATGAGATTATTAATAAAGTACCTTCTATTGGAACACCAATATAGGCCTATTTAATATTTTCTCTTCTTGTTTAGCAGACCACAGCAGACCACAGCAACAAGGAGCTCACTGCATTGCAAGAGGAAAGTGCTCCTGAAATGTGCAAGTGATTTCCCTGGAGAGGGACACTGCTGGTGAACAGCAGTGTGTGCTAGGGAAAGCATTGCTGAAAACCTGGAGTGGCCACAAGTGAGCACAGAAAAGTAGCGGGGAAGCTGAATCACTGACAATGGGATATTGGATGCAACTTAAACCACTAACAGACACTTTAACTGTTATTGTACATATTAACCTCCATGACCAAAATAGGCTTTATCAGGAAGATTCTGGTTGACTGGCATACCTTACTCCACACTAGAAATAATTTGCCTTAGTTACCAAAACATTGTTTGAATATTTTCCAAAATGCAATGTTGAAAAGACAACAAACCCTAAACATACTTTAATCCAGCAGAAATTAGTGCTAACATTGTTAGTTTTTCTCATTGGAAGCTGTCCTACAGAGTCCAGATAGTATATTCAGAGAATTACATTATTTGTGAGAAATACATTTGACAGCTCTTTTCATATAATTTACCACTATCCTTGGCCAAAAGAATATAAGCCGTGGTATGTAGCACAAAATTTCTGATCCTTTGTTCTTTGGGCTTCTTTTCAGTATGAATAATTTCAGCTTCATTGAAAATGCTCATTTGGAGATCATATAAAATCAGAACATTTCCAAAGTCATTGTTATTAGAATTAGTCTTAAATCAGAGCAGTATGTTCAGCTACATGTTCTCCCTTTCTCTGCAAGACTAGATTAGATTCATAAAGATGTTTACCTTCTTTTTATTGTCCTTTCCTTATTTTGACTGAAAGTTTTGTTTTATATTATCTGATGGAGATATATGCAAACTAACAGAATGGAATACATAGAGATTTTCTTTAGCTACTTTTCTTTATTATGAAAACCTTATATAGCTTCATACAAAATTTGCTACTTGAAGTTAAATTAAAAGTTTAAATTAAAATTAAGTGTTATATGTGATGTTTCTGAAATTCAAAAGAAAACTTTATTGATCCTTGGGAATGTCATAGAATCATAGAATCGTTTTGCAGAAGGAACCTCAAGGATCATCTAGTTCCAACCTCCCTGCTGTGTGCAGAAACACTTTTCATTAGACAAGTTTGTTCAGAGCCCCATCCAACATGACCTTGAACACATCCTCAGTGGGACATCCACAGATTGTCTGAGCATCCACAGCTTGTCTGAGCAACTTGTTCAGCACCTCACCACCCTCACAGTAAAGAAATTTTTCCTAATATCTAATCTAAACCTGCTTCCTTTGAGTTTGAATCCATTGTCTCTTGTCCTGTCATTACATACCCTTTGAAAAAGTCTTTGTGTTTATTCTTATAGAGTCGCTTCAAGCAGTGGATGGATGGCTGCAGTTAGGCCACTCCAAGGCCTGAACAATCCCAATTCTTCTAGCCTTTCCACTACTGCACTGTGTCAGTATTAACCATTCAGATATTTATGGTGTTGGAAAGTTGCTTATTTTGAGCTGGGTGACCAAAACCTTCCTTATGATGGCACCACTTCACTTAGGGAAGACTCCAGGCTAGGAATATAGGAGAAATACATTTAATACAAAAGGCTTGTATAGTCTCCACCTGGATTTTCAGACATCACTTCTGACATTCCTCAATCTGAAATTCTTAGTTGCATATAAGACATGCTCACAGTGAGACAGTAGAAATTTGTTGAATAATGCGGGAACAACATCGTTAAGCATCTAAGTAGCTTTAAAGTTAAGAGAAGAAAATTACAATTCATGCTCTGTGCAGTACATCAGAGACGTAGTTAATCATACAAACATATTTTCTTTGCTTATCTGCTGGTAGATGTGTGTGTTATCAGCTGTGAAATTGGTTACAGTGCTGGAAACAATCCCTTTCATCACAGGCTTTGTATTCTTGTTCTTTCCATGGGAATTTTGAAACTGCTGGCAGGGTATTTATTATACTTTACTGACATACCAGTAAAAATACATATAAAAACTGTTTCAAAATTTTAGGTTAAATTTTTGCTCTTCACTATGCTAATATTAATACAGAGGAAAGCTACTGCATTTCTACTTGTGTAACCAAAAACAGAGCTTTGCCTTAAGGAACATGAGTGCAAATGGCAAGGTATTAAAAACACAGATGAAGCGAGGTCCATGTGTGGAAATGGTTTATATTAAGAAGCAGTTGCTGAAACAAGTGAGAGTTTTGCCCATGGAAGGCCCACTTCTTGATTCTGTATTTTTCTTTGTGACTTCTAGTTTTAAAGACATCTATAATTAAGACAATTCGTTCTGCCTCGTCATGACTGCTTCAGATCACTTCTCATCTCCTTGGCACTCTAGGTATTTTTCTGGCCTGATGCTGAATCAAACTTCCAATCCTAGTTGTCTGTATGTTCAACCAGTGTTGACAGTGGAGCTCTGATTTTTAATATCTGCAGAAGATTACTTCCTGTTAATCACAAATGTTAATTGTAACAACTGGCTGCACAGGATATATAAAACTTTCTATTTCCTTGTATATAAAAGGATCGCCAAATTCTCTGCTCAAACTTTCAGTGTGTCATTGTAATACCTGAAGGAATTTCTGAAGAGAAAAGGTTCAGTGAAAAAAAAATCAGGCCTGCCCATGCTGAACAGAGATGATATAAAATATTAACCAAAGTGATTTCTGTTTTCAATTGCCTCCTGAGCAACTTTGGCATGAAGCTTCAACATTTTTAGTAATAAGATAATAATAGGTGAGTAATACTGCAATGATAGATTGGTAAGCTAGCATAAAGTGAATAATATTCTTATTTTTTCATTATCTTTCTTAGATGTAGACCTTGGACACCACAGTCAGAACTTCCTTTCCCTTTATCAAAATATTCCTCAGGATCAAGAATGACTGGAAAAAAAAGTGTCAGTCATGGAGTCAATACTGAATTGTAAGAAATAATCATAATAATCCTAAATTTGGTAATTTTTAAATGTTTTATTTTTCTGAAATTATTTTCATATAACTTAAACCCTAAGAGAATAATACAATTACTTTGAAGATTAATTGTGCTCTTTTGTCAGTCATAGGACTGTGGGCTGTTTCCTATGGCTCAGTCACATTTATGCTTGGGAGAAGTCACCTCATGACTTGTGTGTTTGAAGTTTATAACTGCTAATGTATTTTGCATTGAAAGATGCAACTGTATCTATGGAGTAGATGTATCCCTTGTTACTGTTTACCACCAGACTGAGTTTAGGTGGTGGTGTCTGGGGAGTGTGTGTGTGTGCAAGTGGACTCATGAAATTGCAGAGCTCCAGGCATGTGCCAGGAACCTCCATCCTGGCTTGCTACTAATACTCTCTAAAATAGGAAACAATGATGCATTGGTTCCAAAATCCTCCACAGAGCAGGGAATATTATTTTATTAATTGTAATCCAACATAAATGTAGGGGATTTTTCTTGGTGAATATGAGGAGGAGGCAAGTCCTGAAAGCAAGTTGTTTTGTTGTCTGTGCCTGAATTTGCCTGAGCCTGGAAAAACCATGAAACATTTCTAAATCCTGCTGTGTCCTCATAATGTTCTGTAAGACAGCATAAGCACAGTGTAAGTGCAGGCTCCTCTTCCTGTGGCCCACTCAACAAGTGACTTTTTGCTGTCCCAGGTCATGACAATGTCTCAGTGGTAGATGGGGCACATGGAGGTAATATAGCTGGGCAGACTCTTTCCAAGGCTCATCCACACTGTAGGAGAGCATATCCTAGAGAATGTTTAAATACTTGGTGTGCACATGAGGTTTTTCCAGAGAAACTAGTTGAATGGCCTCAAACTGCTCAAAAAGACCAGTGGGTAAGCAGTAGTGGACAGATGGAGAAGTTGGCTTCAAAGCCACTTGGCATTGTAAGGTAGATATTATCACCTCAAGATTAATATTTGCTTTAAAATAGCACTATTTTGAGCAAATCATAAATCTTGCAATAATTTACTGCCTTCTGAGGGGGCGCAGTTATTTATCTTGCCACTTCGCACTGTTTTTCTCTTTGACCTCTTTATTTTTAAATAATTTGAGCAAGCAACCGAAAACCTCTCCTCATAACCAAGGAAGAAACAGTAGCCTTCTGAGTTCCAGATATATGCATTGGTATAAGCTCTGTGTGTGCATTATTATTTATTGTTGTAAATGGCAATGTCTACTAGCATATGCAGAATTGCTCATAATTTAGTAGTTTTGTTAAAGCTGATGTTATTTCATGCAAATGTACTTTAAGCATGTCTCTTAGTGCGGCGCCAGAAGTGAAATAAATTTCACTGCTCAACTTCTTTGCTGTGGCTGACTGAATGACTTCAAGCATGGCTGTGAGCAATACTTCATTCTCTGGTGCAATATGTATATATGGCTTATTTGTGAAAAATTAACTTTTTCCAGGGAAGCATGGAAAACAGTGCAAAATAGATAAAGGAAGGACAGTTATCAGGGTGCCACATTGAACATAGAACATACGGCAAAGGAGACTTTTTGACATCTGTCTTTAGAGCTAAATTAATGAAAGATTTTTAAAAATCTTACATAGTTTGGAAAAATAATAAGTACCTAAGAAAAATGGCATGATTCTTATTACATCCACTGGCAATACAATTGAAATAAGACAGAAGTATTACCTTTCTATTAACTATTCTATTCTTCTTATATACTGTGAAGTCCTAAGAATCAGTAGCCACACAGCTACCAAGCTGATACTGTCATGGCACTGGCACTGGGCTCAGTTGCATCAGTGCTGTTGAACAGCAAATAGACAAATAAACCTAGGACAGAACTACATGAAATAACAGATGATTCACATGAGATCAAGTAAAGACATAAACACAGACTGAAACAAACCAGAGCAGCTTTTGTGCGCAAAAGGATAAGCAATATAGAAGTTATGGGAGAGCATTTGATGGTCTCTTCTTTCAAGATCTCGTGTCCAGAAAAGAAATCACTGGGCAAAAACATATAGATAATACTAGAACCATTCTCATCTAAGTGGATGGTGAGAGTGACAATCTTTTTTGTGGGTTTGCAGTCATTAACACTTGCTAGGAGATTCACAGCATTATGAAAATTGAATATTATATACAATTTTAACCATGACTAAGGGAAGTTGCTCAGAACCATTGTGCAGCAAGCTTTATTTAAAAGTAAAAGCAGGAAGAATTTGCACGACAACCTGGTAAGATGCTCTGGACAAACATTATTTAATGGGATGGGTGTTTTGGGATGATATCTAGCAAAAAGTGGGTATCAGAGATGATATATTCACAGCACAGCTGGGAAGAACAGAGACCCCCTTCCCTGCTTTTTGAAGGCAAGAAATTGTGTGAATGGAATAAAACAGTGTGAACAATGTAACATAATGGTAAGGTGATACCAGGCACATCTTCTTGCACTGAATACAAGAAGAGATACTTCATTTATATAAAGATGCTTTTGGAGGTAATTCCTACCTGCTTGAAGAGCAACAGCTGGAAAACAGCTCTGAGTTTAAACAAATACAATTGCTACCAATAAGTAGCAAATCTCTTCAAGAGGAAACTTTAAAAAAACCCAAACCTGAGAGCCATGCAGAGATGGGGAATTTTAAATTAAGTTATACAACTAACAGAATGGATGAGCAATATGGTAGCTATTAAAGACCAGACAAACTATACATGTGTATTGTTCAAATCTAAAATAAAATTGCATGATGCGGAAGAGAGAGAATTGCCCTGTAATTACACTGATAATTGAATGTGTTCAGCTTGAAAGAGAAAAAGAGATGTGTACTAGTTTTGTAACTCAAATACACATATTCCCGCATTTGTTAGTTCATTTTCATGTTAACTATTTATTATCACTAAAATTGTGCAGCCATGTTCATAAATTTTAGTTGCATATAAGCAAAGTTGCAAACTTTTTCCTGAGCACATCTGCTGCACAGCTTATGTTATCCGGCTCCAAAGGGAAAAAAAAAAAAAGAAAAAAGTATGTATTGTGCCTTTCTATAATGTACCATTTTTAGAGGAGAAATATGTACAAAAAAAGTAAGTGAAGTTGCCATAGCATCCATTTGTATGATATTAGTTGAAGGAGTGTGCACTTCTCTGTGGGATCCCAATGGGCATCAGAGACATGGATGTGCTCCATGATTTTTTTGTATGGTATGGATGAAAAGAAATCACCAAAGGCAAGGCAAGGCAAGGCAAGGCAAGGCAAGGCATTTTTTTCATGGTTCCTGAAGCTTGTTTTTGATGCTCTTTTTAGCTACCTAAAAACAGGGACCAGACAAAATGATAATAAAAAAAGGGAATAAAAAGCAGTCATCTTTACTGAAGGGCCTTCAGGTACATTTAGGGCAGACAAAGCCTCTCCAGGGGTTACACCCAAAAAATGGACGACAGGTCACAGGTTTTCACACTTTTATAAGTTTGGTTCACTTGCATTTTAGGGGTTAATCCTCCAATTACAGTTTCAGGTAATGAAGTCATTTACCCCAAATTTGCTCCCCACAACTCACTTTTGTTTACATTTCTCAGGGCCTGAGACAGTGAGCTGTCCTTGATTCCCTGGCCTGGAGAGGAATTGTTTTGTCTGATCAAAATGGGAAAGCAATAGCTAACACTCTCTATGGAGTTTAGAGTTATACACTAAAGAACTGCAGGATTACAAATATATGAAAAATGTAAAAGCTAAAATCCTAAGGCATCCGTTTCCTCAGCAGTGTGAATCAGAGACACACAGTGAAATTCTAGGCCCAGTGTCTGTAAAGAGTGAGGCATCACAGGGAGCTAAGCCACAATGACATACACATGCTGAGGAGGTCCTTATAGAGAGGTCACCAGCATCAAGTGTAGAGCAAAGCTGTGTCTAAGCTGTTCCTTGCTGGAACACAGCACTTTCATTATTTGGGATTTAATCTTTGGCTTCTAATCTGAGCCAGGGTCCTTCTCTTTAAAACACAACCACCAAAGCTACTGTCTGCTGTCTTTGGTAGCCTTCAAATCTGTTAATCAAAATATAGAATGAGATACATACTGCCTGTGAAGAGAGAAGCACATCTCTTAGACTTTGGTGCAGAGAAGTGTCATAACCTCTGCTGCAGAAGAATACAGCCTGCATAGCCACTGTGCAGCCCTCCTATAGCCTATGTGCATGAGATTCTATGCAGACTGGCTACTGGATATGGACAAGTTTTTTCTGTATAAGTTGGTACATAATTACTCAAAGTGCAGCAAAACTTTGTAGCTAATGGAGTGGACTTTTTCTGGATTATTTTCTTGAATTTGAGTACTTCCTAAGAGTGTTTTTACATGTCAAAGCAACCTTTCTAATTCCTTCCCATCAGTGCTTCCAGCCCCATGTGCACTGTCTCTTGGAGGTCAGCCAGAGCAACAACCCAAAACCCATTATGTTTTCTGATCTAGGTACTATGCCCAAAATCTCACCTATGAGACTCACACTCTTTCTCAACCAGAAACGCCCTCCACATTTAGATTACACTATTCTACATGAGCTTTCCTGCCAAAATGTTCTCCCTAGCGTGCTTCCTTAGGAAATTTTACTGTGAATAGAATCCCTTGCCCCATCTGCTGGGAGGTGACAATGACATTCTAATTTCACATTTAAAGGCATGATGTAGGCTAGAGTCATGTAACTTTATTACTTGTTTAATATGAAAAAAAAAACTTTAAAAATATTTCATTCTACTCACTTGTGGCTTCCCCATCTGGAGGGCATTGAGCTAGTCTCAGAGAGGGCTCTGACAAGCATACTGGATGGATCAGATCCCTGCCTGTGTCAGTGGGATGTGCACACTATCACTCATTGATTCCACTGGCATTTTTAGTACAGCAACAAGGAGGAACTATGCCCTTCCATTAACTGACATTCCCATATGAATTAGGGTATCTCAGTGTTTAGAATTTGTAAACTGATTAAAACCATGCTGCTAAGTTATACCGCCTCCTTGCAGGATAACAAATGTTTTAGAGTTCTGTGTTTAAGCCCTAGGAAAAGTGGCATGTATTTTGATGTGTATTTCAACCAAAGTAAATAAGGCAGCAAAGAGGAAGGGGCAATTTTAGATGACTAATGGAGAGAGCTCTGCAAGGAGAGCATGTGCCACTTAGCAAGGCCTGGGGCTCTCATGGCCCCCGGGGAGGTTCTGCTGCTGCTTTAGTGCTGATGCCTGGCTGGCTGCATCGAGATGCAAGGTGCATCATGGGAACCTGAGTGGGTCAGCTGACTTTGAATGCCTCCCTGACAGAGGTCTGCATCCAAACTGGACAAAAAGCATCTCCAAAAGCTTCTAGAGAAGACATTATTTCACTGATTTTAAGTAGTGATATTAATTCCATGCAGAAAATGTCCTTGATCTTCTTTTTCACCACTACTGTAAAGGAAATACATATTATTGTATTTGATGTACAAAGCATTTTTATACAACAAATGAAGCTTACCCTCAACAGTTGTGTTTTCATGTTAGGACAGCATGTGCACTAAAGGGAGGAGAATTGGAGTATACCAGAATTACCTGCATGCATGTGATTCACCTAACAGCCAAACTGTTAGCACTAGCTTTATTTCCAGATCACAGAATATTCCAAGTTAGAAGGCACTTACAAAAATCAATCCTACTCTCAAGTCAATGGTCCATGCAGGGATTAAGCCCACAACCTTGGTGTTATTAACATCATGCTCTAATCAACTGAGTACTCCTAGGGACAATTCCAAAGTAGCAGGCCATTCCCGAAACCATCCCCTCACCTTGATTTCGAGTGGGGATTGAACTAAGCTCTCCCACATCCCAGGGGAGTAGATCCACTGCCAATCTGTTGGATAATTGTGGTGCCTCACTCCCATTGAAAATGTTCTGTATGAATAATTAACTAGTCATTGCAGCAGTGGTTTGAACCTGATTTACCCACTTCCCAGATGAACATGCCTACTAGCAGGCTGGAGAATCACTCCCTTACATTTCCCATTCCCCTGTGCAGCTCACTGAACACTTAATTATTTACATTAAGGGATTTATGAAGCTTAAAGAGAAGAAAGGTTTATTTGGGGATAGCCTGGGGAACGGGACACCTGAATCAAACTCCTTGCTCTGAATCAAGCCAATAGAGAATTTGAAAGCCAGTCTCTGTCTTCAGGTAAGCTTTTGCTCTTGGGACCATTGAGTTAAGTCAGGTTGTGCATGCAACAGGGCACAGGGAAAGACCTTCCTCCACGAAACAGTGTAGCAATGAAGCCTCTCCAAAAAAAGGGCCAGTAGTTGAGAATCCTGGCTGCATGTAGCTGGGAGTCATGCAATTGCATACCTTAGACATTGCTGTCCCCAGCATTTCCCACCAGGACAGTGTTTCTCTTATATAATAAAACTTTCCTATGTATAGAAAGTGAGAAGGGTCCCCAAAGGGACCACAAGCCTTAGTGTTATACCTTTATCATGTCTATCCTTGTTCTTATTCTATAAATTGACTACAGGAGTTCCAGAAAATTGTAACTGAGTCTTTAGATGCTACCATTACATTTAATGTCTGATGTGAGCTTGAATCCTTCTCCTGAATTAGTGTTCTTTGGCTGCATCTGTACTGCCCAGGCTCTTGCATTTCTTTCAGATGTTGCAGTAAAAACTGCAAATAAGGGTGGGATGCCAGTGTGCATTGGGTACTTCTGCCACTTGGTGCCTTTCTTCGTAGGAGTCAGGGATCACAGGCAAACAGAGATCCCCTGTGCAGACTGGCAGGGTGTGGTCTGGTGTGAAATCAGGCATTAAGCCATGCAGGAGACAGGGACACCAGTCTGACATGTTGTCTTAGGCTGCAAATGCAGGATGTGGCTGGGAGTGTGTGTTCTGTTGCCATCTGTTAGAGGTGGGGCAGTTATCTTCTGTTAATTGGGCCACCTGTTAAAACCAGGTGGGGCAGTTTTCTTTACCTCTTCCACAACCAATCCTCCCTCTGGGAAATATCTTCTGTTAATGGGCCATTGAGTCTCACTGCATGACTGATAAAAGCTACATCATCCCATTGTGAGATGCTCCACCCAGGGGGAGGAGCCAAGCATTCCTACCTGGATATAATCTGAGACTTGGAACACCACAGCAGCCTTTTCTCACTGGATTCCCAGAGGTGCAGCTTTTTTTTCCACTGAATTCCCAGAGGAAGACCTGGCCCAGCTACACCACCACTGGACTGTCAGAGGAAAACAGCACCCTTCTATAGGATTACTGCTTCAGCAGAACCACATCTGTCACTCCAGGAGGACTGCAGCCACCATTTAATGGGACTGCTACCAACACCCTGGAAGTATTCTGATTCTGTCAGTGCTATTTTGTATTACTGAAATTAAAAAAAAAAAAAAATCCTAATAAAGAACTGTTATTCCTGCTCCCATATCTTTGCCTTAGAGCCCCTTAATTTCAAAATTATAATAATTCAGAGGGAGGCAGTTTACATTTTCCATTTCAAGAAAGGCTTCTGCTTTCCTTAGCAAACACCTGTCTTTTCAAACCAAGACACATGTGATCACACTGTTTACAAATGCAATGATATGATATTTATTAAGAAAACAATGTCCTACAGAATCTTTCCTGTACTTTTTGGGTAATCGAGGGGGAAAAAAATCATTTATGTTGACACTATAATGTTTTATAAAGAAAGCTGAAGTTCAGAAAGTTCAGAAATTCTACCTGAAACCACATTATTAACTAAATTAGGACTAAACAGTGTCGCAACTCCATCCCATTAGAACTGTCTAAGCCAGTAAAGATTTGAGGGGAGACAAATATGTGCTTCCATTTGTTAAGTCTGTGGCTCTCAAGGTACTGCACAACATAATGCCTTTACCTCTCTGACCCAGAAATGTTGCTTCATCATGTGATTGTGCAGCAGAGTGAAGGGGGCAGTGGCCTGCCTGGGCACACAGATTCACCTGATGCAGAAAATCCAGCTTTCTGTGTTAATGGCTCCTGCAAGAGATGAGATCCATTGCAATAGGCTTGAATTCACAGCAATTTGCTTAAGTGAATAGATTGATTCACCAAGATTAGAGAAAGCCAGTGAGGCGTGTTCTATTTGCTTCTGGTGCTTTTCCTTAAAAAAAAAAAAAAAAAAAAGAGGAAAACCAATGCTGAAGTACAGGTTCTACAGAAAGTGCTGAAATAAAGCAGATGAATTGGAAATATGGACAGAAATTTTGTATGTCAAATATTTCTTATAGCATTGTTTCAACTTGGCATTATTCTCCAAAGGAGTATTTCTTTTTCAGAGATGTGACCCTACACTTACCCAGCTTGAGATGTTAAGGCTGCAACTTCTGTCTTCCACTGGGAGAAAGTATTTAGATCAGTCCAGGAAAAGGTTTGAAAATGCACACATCTGTTAAACTGAGTCTTTTGTGAAGAGCAAATATCTACCTATTGTCTACTTCAGCCTGAAGGATGAGTCTGCTGCTTATGTGCTACAAAATTTTAAATACCAACCAGCTGGTTGGGAGAGTGCCACTACTTGTTTTTTCTTTTCTGAGACAGAGCGTCTCCTCTATGGTTATTTTTGTTAATTGGAGTTTTTTCCTCTATGCCTGTCTGCCTGCACTGCTGAAAGCTGCTCCCTCTTGTGGTCTAGTGAGATTTATGGCATGGGATATTAATTATACTATGCTTGACCCTTTACATAAAAGGGGGAGCAAACCAGAGGTTTATGAACTGTAAAGGGATCCTGTTCATAAATTTATTTATGTCTGACTGTCTTAAGTTTGGTAAAGTGCCCCCATTCGCCTTCCTTACAGAAAAGTGTTAAAACTAATGTACAAACAACTGTACATTTACATGTCCTTAAAAAAAAGATAGGACCATCCTCTTCCGGAATGATTTTTCTCTCAAGGAAAGAAAGGCAGTGGTCCATTTTTGAACAGTATTATAACAGTACATGGCACTTACATATCTGCTCTCCTTTGTAGGATAAAATCTCACAGTACTACTACAAAACCCTCACTTTGTACTACTTATAAAGAAAGAGATTTCATAATGCAATAGGCATAAAAAAGTGAAGGAGCTGATCAGCATCACAATTGTTTCTTTATGACAAAATTATTACAACAAGCTGATGGTGAATTTCTATTCTTGTTATCAGCACTGATATTCTTAGGTAGTATTGGTTTTGATGGACTGTAGTAGAATGTCTTTATGAACTTTTATCATATGTCTTTGTGCAACAGGAGATAACCTAAAATCAAATTGTGGCCTGCAGTATGTGTGGCTATCACCTCAAGTACTCTCGAATGTGTCCTTCTGTATGCTAGTAGGAAAATGTTTTCACCTTCTTACACAGCGACATGTTTTTTCACTGCTGATGTCTTTCATCAACACATTTCACAGATATTTCAACATATATCAGAGATACAGGATATTATGTGGAATCCTCTCTATCTCCTTTATTCCTGAAAGTTTCCATCTGCTGGGCTGAGGATACAGCCAAAAAAAAGAGACCACTTCGCTCTTAACTTCCATCTGTCTGCCCCTAAAGGTGTGACTGTCCTCCCCAAGAAATCAAAGCAGGAGTGGTGAGATGTGTTCAGGTCTTCTGCCACAGATGGTCAGAGGATCTGTTATTAAGTCTCTTCTCTTTCGTGAATCTCATGTCTACATTTGTCTAACCTTCATCCCTCAAACAGTCTGTGTGCCTATGTGGGTCTGTGGTTTACTTCAGGTGACAGGAAGCCACTATCTTCTTGCTGACTGCAGCCTTCATTTCAAACCACACTGACAGACTTGAGGGCCACACCCATGTCTTTCAGCTCTTTTCCCTTTCATTCTGAGGCCCACCCCTGTCCCTTTTCTCACTTCATATTTTGCCTTCATCCTGCTGTCTATTGCTGTTGTTATGATCCTGGTGGCCCTGTTGCCCTCACTTTACACATATCCCCTGGGACCTCTTCCATATTCATTATAACTTTTATTCCCTCAGCCTCAAAGCCTTATTGCTTCATTCTTTGACAGTCCACAGTTACCAGGCCTCTTGCTTTATAACTCTCCAGTCTTTTCATCTGTATCACCTGGGACCACATGCTTCATCTCTGGCCAGCCCTCTCAATCTTCTGTTAGTGTGCTTCTTTGGCTTTTTGCATCAAATTCTAATTTCATGTCTTATGCATGTTCCATGCTTAATCACTTCTGCCTGCTTTTTTTCCAATTGCATTTCATGTCCCATGCCAGTTGGTCTCTGGACTCTGCACATTCCACTGCACCCTCCTCATCTCTCTCCTAGTCACATTTCCCATCAGTGCATATCTTCCATCTGCTCTCTTCCTCCAGAGTTTCCTCTAAGCCTCCCTGTAAACATGCAATTCATCAAGCAAACTGTAATATTTAATTAAATAAATAATTAAATAAATAATTCTCTATTCTCATCTTTGGATAAAGAAACTTAAAAAAAAAAAAAAAGCAAAGAAGGAAGGAAGGTCTCACCGTGAAGGCCTAACAAAACAAACAAATGATTTTTCTATCTAACATCATTTCACATCCAAGTATCTCCTAGGATCTATACAGAGTACCTGATACATGACTCTGTAAGGACTTCATCTGGAAACAATGGTTAGCAGGATCTTTCCCATCGTCCAAAGGATTTTAAGTTCTTCAAGATATGGATGTTGTCTTTGACTTACCTCTAAAACAGAATGCACAGTTATGATACACAGCAAATGTGGTGCCCTATGATGTCTTAGTAATAGTGGCATTGGTGTGATGATGATTATTAATGCTATCTCAAGCAATTAGTGTCCATTTTAATAAAGTATTGCCTTCCTCTGAATTGGGAATAATAGCTAATGAATAATAGCTAATATAGTATTTTACCTTCTTTTTTTTTAAAACATATTTCAGCTTTAAGTTGTGAAAATCCTTTCTAATCTTCACTCTATCAGATATTTATGCCACCTAAAACAGGCTATCTGTTTCTGTTCATTGTAGAGAAATAGTTAGGAGCAGGAGGGCAAGAAAAAGGAAAGGAAGGGTTCATACAAGGATATGAGTTTTCTGAGTCATCTTTAGAACCTATCATTTTTTCACTCACTTTAAAAACAAACAGTCAAGCAATAAAACCTGGTTTCTTTGTGCTTTTTGTGCAGTGTGATGAGGGCATCTTGTGTCACTTTATGTAGCATCACATGCTGAGCTGTTTGCTATCCTTGGATAACCTGAAGCACCAAGATGCTCTTAGAAACAGAATTGCAGATGGTATTTCATGTCTAATGTCCCAGTAGTCCTCTGATAATCACAAAAAGACTTGAAACCTTTTTCTTCTGGTTACTGAGTAGATTTTAAGCTGACAAATTCAGTGGAAGTGTGATGTTTTAAAGTGGTTTTTTGCTTATCTTTTGTGTCCCCCATGACTTCGCCATCAAAATTTACAGCTGCAAGAATCTGCTGTCCTTGCATGTTACAAAGCTAAATGAGGAGTTGTCATGGTGACAACTTCTCTCCACCCTTCAGTCCGCAAGAGCTAGTTCAGTTCCAGACTCTCAGCCCCCTCAGCCTACCTAAACAAGGCTGCATGACTTCCCCTCCCCCACCCAGGTATGGCTGGGCGGGGGGAGAGTCTGCACTCTCTAAAGACCAGAACCAAAAAAGACAGTTCTCCTGAAAGTTCTTGCTTTTAACCCCCTGTGTTCTCAGAGGCGTGTCCATACTTTCAGTAGTCACTCCAAGTGCCAATATCCAAACCTGAGCACTGATTGGTTTGACCCAACTTCCAGAAAAAAAAATTCACTTCCATGTCAAAGCACGACAGGAGTGTATAGACATTTTGGAGGTAGTTTTTTGTACAGTAATGCATATGCATGAAAAAATATCTTCGCTCCACCTCCACCTCCAGTGCCACATATAACACATACTTATCTTTTTTAATTGACACAGACACATTTCAAATATCTGTGCTGTCACAGCTATTCTGAGAGTGAGGCTGTACTGCTCAGGATGCCATGAATCCATTTCAGCACCCTCCCAGTGACCTTCAGTGTTGCCTGATGTTTAGACACACTAATGCATCTAGCTTGTAGTTTTCTAGACCCATCACTCTTCTGCTCAAAGTGTCCTTGATAACACTGTTACTTTCTGCTGGTATAATGAGATGGCTCCAGACTGCAGCAATGCTCATGTATGTATGCAGAAAGGAGGAAAGGAATGATCCATAAATTTCTCGTTAAAACAAACCAAAGTCATGAGAGGAGCCTTTTTTGGATGACAGAGGCATGAAGATCACACTGGATCTGCCCTACTCTTGCCAGTGGGTTTCAATTAATCCACCTGAAATCACTAGAGATACATGATCCAGCTAGCTGATACTCTCAGAAGACGTGTTTGAATTAATTAAAACAAACATTTTTAGGTAATTATACCTTGGCATGACATTAGAAATAAGCAACAGCAAGATGAGTTCCAGACATGTATAGTAAATATATATAATGCTATTTGGAGCAATAGAAATTGTTAGCTGGTTTTCAAAATACAGAAAATAACATAAAACATGCAAGTAATCTTTCCTTTGGAGACATTGCAACTGAAAGAGGAATTCACGTGCTTCTTCAAAATTGTCTATATAATTGCTTAAGAAACTGAAGCAATTTATTGGGGTTTTCTACTATTTGAAACAATTGTTACATGTTTAACAATTATTAAATGTTAATTGTTGCATAAAAATTTCAAATCCCAAGCAGTACTCAGCATAATTATTACAGAAGTATTATTTTCATAGGTATTTTGCCATGTGTGATGCACATATGTACCTATATGTTAGCAGTTCCTCTTCTTTGATATGCCCATTTCAGGATATGCCCAGACTCCCCTTTCCCACAGGACTGGAATAGTCTGCAGCTGCATCTATATGACTGATTTCAGTTCTTTCAACTGGTTTTTGTCTAATCTTATTACACCTCCCTAGTCAGAAACCTCCCCGGTTAGACAGTGCAGTACCTTCCATTTACAAAAGACCACACTGAAGGGCCCACCCCTAATTTGCTGTCTCATTTAGCCTGAAGGGAAAGTCCTCTCAACTGGTGAGCAGAAGCAATGCTGTTTCTCTTCAGAGAAGCAACTCAAGGGTGCTGTGGCATATACTGTAGGCTTAATCTAAGACATATTTTGCTAAAAACCTCAAGTTATTCTCAACATATGGCAGAGGATCATTATTTAACTCTTTAAATCAAACCAGATATCCAGTTGGAGGTGGATCTATCATTATCTGGCAACATTTTCTACAACTGCTCAATTTTAAGAAGTGTAAAAAGGAGTTAAAAATTAGACTAAATCTACAGTCATGTGCTTCAGTGTCTCATGGTTGTCTTTTATTACTGTCCTGCTATTAAAATAACCTCAGATTCAGATGATTTCTAGTGCCATTTGCCTTCTCTCATAACTGTGCTAAACCAACTCAGCCAGAAATTATATAGGGATACATAAAACTACTTCTGTAAAATAAAATTTTTCCAACCCCCCCCGCCCCCGCCAAACACCATTGTCTTTGATATAAACTGGTTTATCTCAAGTGTCAGGTATTTAAAAGATTTGGAAACAAAGCTCTGCAAGGTCTTAACAGTCATTTTTGTTATACAGTCTGAAAAATCTTCTGCTTTGGGCTTCAGTTGCACTTTGAAACTGCATTAGCACCCATCATCTGTTCTTCATATGAGCTTCTTTGTCCTTTGCTTCTACTTGTCTCCCACTCCTATATTTGATTTTTGTGTAGTAGTTTCTTGGACAGGAAAATAGTGCATGTAACTCGGATCCTCCTTTTTCCCTTCTGCAGCATTCCCACCAGGCTTGGAAGAACCCATTGCAATGGAAGATTAGCACAAGGATGAAGCAGACTGCTCACATTTTAAAACAGAAAACCTGTTATGATAGCTAACCTTCCGTAAAGCGGCTTGCATAAAAACAGATACATACTAAAAGGACAGTTGTAAGAAATAAACAAGGAGACCAAATAGACAGGTATATTTGTCTGAGATCTTAACTATACTTTTAATAAGCAACAGCATAAACAACCCTGATTTTGCAATTATGTGATACTGTTCAGACTCAAAAAATAATTTATGAGATATACATTACTGATGTAGGAAGATTATTTGAGAATATGACACAAGTGTGGGATTACTGTATTTTAAAATAGGAGATATATATCTGGTCCACAATAGATGTTGCTTTAAAGCCTGGAGTATGCTAATCTGTGCTTGAATTCAGTCAGGACTGGATTATAAGAATTATATCTGCATATGTGCTGGATTTTAATTTGCTGAAAGTCCAGGTGATCTGGACTCAATTAATTTAACTCAACTTTCTTAAAATGAAAATCTATTTACTCACAGCAAATCATAAGTAATGCAAACTACAAAACAGACTAAGTTAATGAATTCCCAAGAACCACATCTTGCAATGTTTTCATCCCATTGTACAAATGTTACAATGTTTATATTACAGCATTTATTTTTATATTAATAGTGATTTTTTACACTCCCAAATATTTCTTTGTAAATGCTGGCTTAGTATTTGAAGTTAGCACAGCTAAATAAATACTTTAAGAAATAAAAGTAAAATATCAAATGTTCATACATGTTGCCTTTCATCAGGTAGCCAGATTCAAAACTGTCATGAACTGAGCATTATTTCTTTCTCTCAAGTGTCACAAATTCCATCCACCACATTAAGGAACAATGCATACAAAGAGGTTTGTTTTGGTTTGGTTTGGTTTTGGTTTTAGTTTTCTTTTGGTGTAAAAATTCTATTGTTTGATCTTGGGCTTTTACTACTCAGTTTGCATCCAATTTTGAAAATAAAGGGGAAAAAAGGAGTGAAAAAGATGAATAGCTCCCCTTTTGGGGAGTAATGTATCCATCCTGTTATATACTCTGTTTCCTGCATAAGATCATGATCATTATTCCATCTTTCCTCTAAAGACATATCTAAAATCTTAGTAATGTAACTTGCTGAGAGGTTATTAGCAGTATTGTAGACTGTGTGTTGTTTTGCAGGTGTCTATGTTTATTATGAAAAACTGAAATGTAGAAATTGCAGTCAGTACTTAGTCTGTCTCAGCTTTCAGCTCAGCCTCTGAGTAACCTGATGCTCCAAGCCCCACAGCTGTTGTCCGCCCCAATATGAGACCTCAGCCAGGGGCCAGGCTCTGCTCTCATTTTCCACAGTGCAATTTCACTATGCCAGTGGAGTTACTGGAATTCTGGTGTACATGAAAGTGTATTTTGGCACCATGACTCCCTGTGCAATCAAAGGAGGATGGTATGTTTTTACTGATTAGCAGAGCTGCATTGATGCTGCTGAGAAGGGGAGCTGTAGGAGGGAGCAGGCACTGAGCTATCCAATGGATTCCAACTGTGGCACAAATTAACCTTTGGTTAACGTCAACACAACTCTGGGTGCAAGAGGATTTTTCCAGTTTTCCCACAGGAACGCAAGGAACAGCCTGTAGGAAATGACAAAATGTTTTGCTGGATGTGCCTACAGACAGAAAATGTTTGCAGCTAATTTTTGTTTCAAGCCCTGGATGAAAGAGTAAGTAGGTCAGAGACACAGAGGAGTAGCTCAGGCAGAACAGACGACTCAGCTAAGTGACCACTTCTGTTGTATGTGACCACCAGTTGGCAGAAAACATACTCAAAATAATGTTTTTCTTTATAGAAAACTTGATTAATTGTATACTGCTTATACTTAACATTAGCTGACCCTTTCTCTTCCAACTATTAGTGGTTACCAGGATTCCACTTCTATGAATTAATTTAAATAAATTTGGATTTAGAAAATACTTCTTATTTATTTTTCTCTGTCTTTGCAAAAGTGGAAATTCTGCCTGTCTTTCAGTTCACTATGCAACATAGAGGGAGAACAAACCAGTTGCTAGTATGTCACAGAGACAGAACCAGGACCAGGGAATCACATGCTTCAGGATTCAAATGAATTTGGAGTAGCTGGGCAATTTAGAAGCTATTAAAGTTTTGGGTTGAAGGCAATTTAAAAAAATATGTTTTAAAAATTGCCCAATCCTATTTTATTTCATTATGGTGAAACCCTTTGAAATATCATTTCTGTATATTCATTACCTTTGCAATATCAGTAATATCAAGTTTGATCATCCCTACATTCATTATGTAAGTTTTTGGTGATTTACACTGAGTTTGCTCTTAATCATGATACTTTAACAAAATATATTTTCTTCAAAAGGGATGCTAAAAATCATACTTGCATTGTCTGGGCTTTTTTTCCAGTTCTCTTGCAGACTACAAAAATACAGAGTACTGCAATTTGCCTGGTTTTGAAGGAGTGTGCCATGTTTAAAATATTTGTACTCCCTAAATATGATTGTACAGGTCGAAATACCTATATTGCGGCTTGGTGGAATGATGTTCTTAAATATCATGAAGCAAAGTATTTTATTTATTCTTTTTTTTTTTTCATTCTTTATTTTGGGAGGGATACTGTTACATTGACTGGCCTTCCACTGAACACTTGTGCACAATAGGCAAAGCTACAATAAGATATTTATTTTTAGGTACATAAGTTTGTGAAAATGGAGTACAGGATCCCTGCCTTAATCTCCCCAGGACTGCTTAGAAGAAACTGTGAAACACCACTAGCCTGGTCATGTCAGGCATGTACCTTCCAAAGCTTCCAGTGGGGAGTCCCACTCTGAGAAGCATTAAGCATGGATGAAAAGGCACTGGGTTCAAGCAAACACAAATCTTTGTTTGACATAAATATAATAGACTCGTGGGGCTGTAACACAGACAGCATAAATTTGCCAGCATTCCCTCTTACTGATGTGCTCATCAATCAACATCACATTGTGCTCAGTGTTGTACAGTGCCAGAAAAGCTCTTGACTGAAAGGCTTGTAATAGAACCTGAAGGCTAGACAAAGTGACCACTAAATAAGATGAATTTAAACAGAATGAATGAAAAGTGACTAATTACATCTGAGTTGTATCTCTATTGGACAGAGATCTAGGAAGGACACAGAATTCTTCTAGTTCCCTGTAGTTATATGGCTGAACTTTATGCACGTAGCAGTGATTCCCATATTGACATTTATGGATCACCAATGAACAGTGAGTCCATGGTATATAGTCTTTGGAAATACAATACTCTGCAATGTTTTGGAGCAAGAAATATTCAAGTAAAAGTTTGATGACAAGCAGGCAGAGTGGTCCCTTATCACTGAAGAGTTATAATGACCTGTTGGGCTAAAAAGTTTGGAAACCTTTATAGTTTTCAGTTGTTTAATGTTTTTTTAGCCTATTAACACTGAAGAGCAATACACCACCTTTTGTAAATTTTGATTTCCACTTTTGAAAGGTGAAAGAAATATTTCTTACTCTACTAGTTTGTGTATTCTGCCTAATTTTGGCAATACACTCCTTAGTTTTACACACCTCATATGTAGGTAGGTTCTTTTTAGCAATGCATACCATTTATAGGTTGTTCTTCAGCAATGTAGGTCATATGTAGGCTGAAGTATTAATAACAAAACTGAAGCTTAGTAGCATGACTGATCTCTGAAGGGAAGAAAAAAGGATCTCAATATGGTAATATTGGATGTGTCATCAGTAAAGCACTAACATGCTCGCTACAGAGAAAACTGTGTACTGCCAGGCAGTCCTTGTGGATAGCTGAAGCTCTGCATTGACAAATAATAAATAATAGCTCAAATTTAACTTTTTAAAGCAGAAAATACTATCCTCCTTCTGTGTGTGTATTTAAGCCTATGTATTTGAAGTGTTTGAAGATTCTTCAGACCTGTAAATTACTACAATACAGCTGTAAATCACACTGAAAACTGGAATGGATTTTTTTCAAGTAAGGTCTCAAGACCAAAAAGAAATGGAGTCAGTGTTTCCTTGGCCTAAAATCAAAAAGCTCTTTTTGTGAATCTGAAATATGAGGCAGTTGTGATGAAGCAAATAGTTTTGGAGTTCAGCAATAGAGAGGTCTTGAAAGACTTTTCAGAGACATCAACCCAAGATTCAGAGGCAATGATTTCATGCCAAGGAGTAGGAACAGACTAATTGCAACAGATGACCATAAACTCCACAGCTAAACACAGAAGAAAACATTTTACAGAAATTGAACACAGAAAAGAAAACTGATGCAAACCAAGGAACAATGTCACTGATATGGCATCTGATTTAGGAATGTGAAACGTCCATTTATTTGCAAACCTTCCACTGAGATGTACCAGCAAAGGAAAGGCGTGGATTGCACTCAGAGTTCGGATTTCCAAGCAGTGAAGAAAAACTGGTTTTGAAACCACATGGTAAAGGATGAAACTGCAAAAGAAAAATACCAATGGTTAAAAAAATACTTTGAAAAACACTCAGGGATGCAAATGAAAGAACTGCATTTCTACAATGGAAAGGTGGCAATGAGTTCAAGGTGAAACTATTTGTCCCTGGCAAGGCTCAAATCCCACACTTCCAGGAGCACAAACTGGAACAATCACCAGTTGGAATGAGAGCTTGCAGGAACATGCCACCTCTCATTGCTGTTAAAGCAGCTACACTGGTGGCCTGGTGGCTACCAGTTGTCAAGCAAGCTCACAAGAACGGGATTGCTTTAGGACACAGACTCTCTGGTGAGGTGGTGGAAGAAGACAGAGTCTGTCAAGCAACCCACTATGTTGGATCATCTTTTGAAGAGAAAACAGACCAGTGGAGGAACTATAAAATGTGACAGCAGATGGCATTGTTTGTAGAATCAAAGAACCAGCAGTCTGAGCTGAGGCCCTAAAAACTGTGGGGAAGGAAGAGGACAGACACAGACTCTGCACTGACCTCAAGGAGCTGAGCAAGAACATTAAAAGGAAATATTTCCACTTTTTTGCAAGCAACAACATGTGTGCTGGGGGAGAGAGCCAAATTCCTAAGTAAATTTGTTGCCTTGGCAGGGCTTTGGCAGGGCCTCCTGGACACAGAAGGCCAAAAGTATTGCCTCCTCAGTAAACTGCTTAGTAGATACTGCTGTGTAAGGCCACTTCAGAGCACGACCAGAAATGATACTGCAGGCACTGCTACAACTAAATTACAATCAAATTACCAAAGATTTGTGGTTGTATATTGAAACAACTGCTTCACAAGACTCCTAATGACACTGGAAAAGGCTTTTCCCAGACAACTGAGGGGCAAGAAGACTCAGAAGACTCATGCCAGACTGTATTTCCTGTGTAATTTTGCATGTCATATCTGTTAAAGAAGTCTTTTTTAAGTGTAGTTGTGGGGATTGAAATGGCCAGAAAATAAGGAACTCAAATACTGTGCTGAGGGAAGCTGGAAAAAGCATTGCTTCTCTCCTCCCTCTCTCGAGTGTCATGCCACAGGTATGAAAAATAGAAACATGGACTGCATTTTTCCTGACTACTGTGAGAGTCACCAATACTGAGAGGAAAAGTGCCAGCTGGTGTAGTCATCCTGAAGCTCTGGTGACTCACACCCACAGAAGCCTTGGCCATACTAATATTTTAAATGAGAGACTAATTAGATAATAACAATTTGGTCAGAAAACTGAGAAATCTGAATTTGACATGGGCGACCACCCCATCTCTGTTCTCCCTTCCTCCCAAGGGATTGTGGAACCCTGAATGGCAATAGCTTCTAAATCTTTGTGTCTGCTCTTCAGTGTGGGCTGCCCAGGCCAACCGTGTCTTTGTAGAGATTTGTGCCCTCCTCAAAGCAACTCAAGCATCATGATGGCCATTTTGGATGCTGGCAGGTCCTGCTGGCTTGCAGCTGTCTTGTTTTCACCTGACATTCATGTCACCTGTGCTACCCTATCTTCTGCCTTGTGCCTACATATGCGCCTTTTCTACTATGTAGAAAACAAGGTGCACTGCCCCAAATTGCTTGCCCTTAGTAAGAACTGAGTAGCAAATGGCAACTATTCCCCACAATCAGTTTGTTTCAAATATCATATTAGTCAGACTCACACTCACTCTTCTCCTGAACAGAGGTAATCCCTAGGCAGCCTGGGCAACAACACTGTGTCTCTATCCACACAGCAAGGCATGAGCAAGGCAAGCAGCTCCACAGCAGCCCAGGGAACAGGACCACTATGGAAAGGGCGGATGCCACTTCTGTGCCCAGGCCATCTCCAGCACTGCTGGGGTTGCCTGCAAGGGTGCCAATTAGTGCCAGCCATGGAAGCAGCTCCTGCCAGATGGACACCTGCCTGGGAGGGAGAGCACTGAAATCACCCACGCATCTAAGAGAGGTCACCGAGCAGCCATTAGATGCTAATAACTTTTGGTCACTACCAACTTGGGCCGCCATCGAACCACTGACCTAGAGGTGAAAGGCTGTATATCCCATTACCAATCTGCTAAACCATCCAGTCTCCCTATTACTGCAATTTTAATTAACTGAGCCAACGACATGAAAGCTGAAGGGAGGGGGAGTGAGCAAGGAAGCGAGAACACATTGGCTTTTACATGATTTGTTTCTTTTGAGTGGGTTTTTCTTTTTGTTGAAAAGGCTTGTCCTAACCTGTGCTGCCCATGAGACACCCCCTGATATGCTGCTCAGCACGGGACTAGACAGCGCAGTTGCTGTTAATAGCTAGAAAGGTGAAACAGTGCTGCTGCCCCCACTTTACAAAGTAACCCCTGGTAGAACAATTCCTGATATCTGAAGTTTGCTGTCATCAGGAATATTCCTTAGAGTAAAACTGAAATAAATGAAAGGCACAATATGCTAAATTCTGATACAGTCTTTGTCTGAAAGAAACAGAAAAAAAATTTTTGCACTCTCAAGTTCCTGGATGCTAGGATCCAAAAAAAGCCTGCTGTAATGCGGTCCATAACAGGATTGTACTCAATAAGTAGAAAAGTTAATGTCTCTGATAGGCAAATTATTTGACCATGCCTAAATTCAGCTGTTACAAGTCACTGGGAATGGCTCCACAGTTGTTTGAATAAGGAACAAAAATATTATGCTCCTCTGTTAAGAAATCATATCACTGCCAGGTGCAGAAATAAAAAAAAAGCTATTTGTTTGTCAACAGTGCATGCCATTTCCTCACCTACTCCTTTCCATGAATTTTAGTCAGTGTCTTCACTGTTGGTTGGGAGCATTGGAGGAAGGATGGTGAGCCCTACAGTAACTCTGATGTCATCCTTGGTTTGACTCATGCCATCATCACCAACAGCTTCTCATGTGGCAAGAACGTTTGCAGCTTTCCTGTGGTGATAGTTATCACCATCTTTTGAATGATGCTTGCAGCCTTTATGGCTTGTGAATTGCAAAACAGAGAAAGCAAATCATTGCTTCAGACTCTGAGCAGCTATTCTGCCTTTTCCCCTGCATGTGGTTCTTACAGTGTAATTAGTCAGCAGTCGGTATTGCCCCTTTGTGCCCATGTGTTTCCTTAGCCAAGCGCCTACATTTCAAACAGCATCCACTCCACTGTCAAGTACTTCATGCTTGTTCTTGCATGTGTGTTTGATAAGTCACGGCATGACTATTTTTGTTGATTATCCACTGTGGTCTAATCCCGCAACATAAACGACACACAGAGGGACCCTAAAACACAGCACTTCTTGAGGTCTAGCATCCTGTGAAAACCCTGCTCCTCACAGGCTGTTCCTGTCTCCAGCAGTGCAAGCACCGGGGGGGCCTATCGCAGCTTGATTTCAGTCCCCAGCTGTGTGCAACAGCCGCTTTTGCTCGGGGCCTCATAGCGCAGGCCAATCTGTAACTCAGGGCTTCCTGGAGGTGGGAAGCACTCGGCTAAATGCCTCTGCACCCCCTCATATGCATGAGCCTCTTTGATGATCTTGTGCCTTGTTATTTCAAATGCTTTGCATGTGTATCTTGTGCAACAGGTCTAGAAAAAGAAAATGAGCAAAAGGAAGCCAGAACCAAACTGTGCTTTTAATTATACCTGTGGTTGGGGTGGAGAGAAAAGTATTAAGCAAACCCCAGCTATGTATGCCCCGATGGTTCTTCTCCTTTTCCACTGCCACTCTCCTGTAGCTTATGTACTCTGCTCAAAGTGCACTGCCTTGATCTTTAATAGTCTTATTTTACTCCTTATCCCCTCTGCAGTGTGCAGCCTTGCTCTGTGCCCTGCCTTCTGATATCCTTCACTGAATCCCTCTCTCCCTGCTCCCAAAGAGGGTGTTAAAGTGTCACAGCACAGACCCAGAAGTTTCTGACACTGTAAGAAGAACAGATCAGAAATGCCATGGCAGCTTTGACACTTGAAATTTGGTGAGCGGAGAGAGGTGGCTTATATTAGGAGCATAAACAGCAGCATCCCTGTCAATGGACTAACATGCAGTTCCTCCATCAGGTTCCATCTGAAGATCAAAGTGCTGAAGATCTGAGTATAGAAACTGTACTGCATTACCAAAATACATTGTCAGAGAAATACAACTACTTGGGAGGGGTAGTGCAGTATTTCTAGAGAAACCTCTGCATTACAGGTCAGGTCCCTATTGCAGCATGCCTGCTCTCCTGCTGCCGTGCTCATGTTGGTTAGGTGTGCACCTAGGCAGAATCCAAGAGGCAGTGAGGAAAAGTACCTCCATTCACATCTTCACTGGTCCCGAAGGTGTGAGCAATCCTTGTCTGTCCCACCAAAATCCATGGAGAGTTACCTTAACCCTGTGTGCATCTTTTACCCCTCAGTGTTCAGCTGGTGAAGTTTCTGTGCAGCTAACCACCTAACAGAGGACACAAAAGCTTTGTGTAGGAAATTGGGCTCTCTTATGGTGGTTTGGTCTGTGCTTGGTAGATGCTGGAATGGAAAACAGAGCATTAACTGCACAGATGGCCCAGAATTTAAAGCAAAAGCTGAGATATGGAGAAGGGCCCAATGCCATGACTGCTCTCTGAGCAATGAACAGGGTGATTTCAGGCTGTGTTCACTACAGCCTCCTTTCTAGCAATAGGCAGGGAGTAAACCATTAATAGCATTGGCTTTTGTGCTTTTAGACTGAAAGCCTCAAAGTTAATAACCTGTTGAGATGAACAAGACAGTTAAAATCCACTTCAGAGCTCTTTCCCAGGCTGCCTGCAAACTCAGCATGACAAAGATTTACACTTGGTTACCCTCCTAATAATTTTTTCCCTGTCCATCATGGCTAAAGATGTGTGCAATGCATAGAAATGAAGCTAGATTCTGAAGCACATATTCTGCATGAGAGCTGAATGTCAAGCAAATTCTATGACCACAGAAGCACAATCCTGTCTTAAGCTTGTAACATATCCATACCTCAGACAGGCACAGACCAGGTGCGTATGCCAATCTACAAAAGCCTCTCATATATCTCTTTAGTGACAATGCACTCCACTTTATCCCTACAGAGTGAGTCATTGAGAAACACTACAACCCAGTCCCGAAAGCAGACATCTCCAATGCTAACCTCTCTCCAAGAATGTGAGATGATGTAGCTTGGAGTGCTGTCTGACACATCCTGGCAAATTGTGGAGAAGAGAGAAGAGCTGCACACTCTGCAGCTGGTGGATGCTCTGCTTAGCAGAGCAGTTTGGAGGGCACTGCCTGGCTCAGAGGCTTACCCACAGCAGTGGCACTCTGCTGCAGACTCCCACTGCCCAGGACTGCACTGCAAGGCACAGATGGATTAGCACAGCTGGGTGGCAGCTACAGGTACTGTTGGAGACAGAGACGGAGAAAGCAGGACTGCCACACTAATGTGAGAAAGATAATCTCAGCTGCAGGAAGGCATAAAGAGGAAGGGAATCTTAACACTAGAGATTTGACAGGACTCATCAGTCTTGTGGACATCTTGCTCCCACTTTCTTCTCTGAGTTTTTCCCGTCACTGTTGCTCAAAATTGAAATGGGAAATCCTTTGACAGCATGGTATTCAGTGGAATTCCTGGGTTTCCTGTGCCCTCAGCACTTCTCTACCATCCTTCAAGCACCTGTGGGTCTCTAGATCAGATGCTTTCACTCCTGGCCTACATTAACACTTGGAAATCATTCCTAAATGTCCTCCAGAGGCCTCCACTCCCTACTATGAAGTGTCTTAAACTCATGTGCTTTTTTCTTTACTTTGATACTCACCAGATTTGGACTTCTCTTTACCTACTCTGAAGCTCATCACAACCTCCAATCACATCCACATCTACCCACTAAACCAACACCCCCGGGGACCTGGCTCACCCTGCACACAAATCACCTGCAAGAGAGACCCCGTCCTGAACCATTCTGGTCACAGACACTCCCACTGTGACACCCTCCTGTGGCTACAGAAGCCTCCTTGGACCATCACCCTGTGCTTATAGCCATCCCTGCCATACCCTGAAATGTAAGTCCCCTGCAAATACCTCACCACAGACAGGCTGAGGCCCGAACCAGCACAAGACTAAAACTGGGTATTTGAAGTGCGGCTGCAGACAGTCGCAAGCGACAGAAGCACCAGAGTGACAGAAATATCCTGCTGCGAGCTTGACTGCATTTCAAACAGGATGTGAATGCTAACAATACAACTTGACTCTCTGGGGGATTTTGGCTTTCTGAATACTGGAGATTTGAAAATCATTGGCTGCTTCTAAGCAAAAAGAGGAGGGCTAAGGGCACTCTAGTAATGAAGGACATTGGAAGGCACAGAAGAGATTCTTTAATCCTATCCCAGTCCCTAACCTAGCTGTCTGGCAGGTCACTTGATTCTTCCAGTTTAAGTTTTATTTGCTTTGTTCCGGATGTGACACCAGGCTCTTTCACGCATTCCACAGTCCACTCTGGACCTGAGGTAGAGAAATGCTCTGCTTCTACCATGGCTGTACCCCTGGAATTACATTCCCTTCCATCCCTCCATGCTGGTTCCCTGATCTTGCGACTCTCAGGCCACATGGCAGCAGTCCTGAGAAAGCAAATGCAGGCACAGCCATTGACCCAGATTTCCCATAATTTCCCAGGATGGTGCCATCAGTACAGCAAGAACTTATATCATGAGTCATGCATTAAGCCTCAGATTACAAAACTGAATTTTAGCTCACAATAGTGGAGCAGCATTTCCCAGTTCTCAGGCCAGCAAATTACTTTACCTGGATAGTAGGTTCTTAATTAACCCAGCACAGATGTTTGTTCCTGTCCTGGAATTAAAGACTTATGTAAATGTACCTCACTGTGTTTCCCTGGGCTTGGATGAAGACGACACTTCTGCGATCCAGACAGGCATGACATGAAGTCATGTCATCCAGTGCAACTGAACTGCTCACCATAGAAATGGTCCCCTGCAAGATGGATCATTCTTTGTCCAACTCCATTATTTTCTTGGCTGTAGGTTCTTTTCCCATTGACCTGCACATTATGCCCTTCTCCCCTCATTTAAATGCCTGCTGTCCCCAAGAATGGCACCACCAGCAAAGACTGTTCTCCTGCTGTTTTACTCACTGCTCTTGTCATAGCGCAGGTCTCTACTTTTCAGGCATGGGTACCCAGACCAGACTAGTATCAGAGAGAAAGGTGCAGTTGCTGGAAGAGGCATCACCATCCCCAGATTGTTTAAAGAAAGGAAAATATGCAAGTGCTGCTGTACTTTTAAGTAAGAGGAAGGAAGATGGTTTATCTGCCTTCCTGCAGCTTCCATTTTCTTTTTCAAGGGGTTTTGGTTTCCTTGAGGGAAGCTGGACCACTCAAGGGTATAGCTACACTGTGGAGTACAGAGAAGGGTGAATATCTGCTGGCGAATACAGAAGGATGGGAAGAAGGGACAAGGACAGCAACAGGGTAAAGACAGTAAATGCTAGAAGTCATAGACAGCAAGATCAGCAAATGTCCTTTATGCTGAAGAAATATTGTGCCTTGGGGGAGAAGAGAAGCAGTGGTGATCTGTATCTGCATGCCCATGTTATTGAAGTTTATGTATCTAAACACACTAACAATTTTTAAAAACTAATTTACATGCTCTTTTCACTAATCCTGAAAGAAATGCTTCTCTGTGCATTTCTCAGACCCTTGTTAAATCCCTCTGACATGCCAGTGTTGGAGTGCATGAAGAGCTTTGCAGCATGGCATAGAGGTGCATCTGGGATCCACAGTGCTCTCAGCCTTTAACCTCAGGCTCCTTCATTTAAACCTCTGCATGTTTGCACACATCTCTTAATACATTTTCCGATGGGCTCTCAGTAAATAGAAGGGGTTTTGTTTTGGGTGTCTCTTTTTGTTTGTTTTGGTTTTGTTTTGTTTGGTTTTTTTTTTTTGGGGGGGGGGGGTGGGTTTTTTGTGGGGTTTTTTTTTTGGTTTTTTTGTTTTGTTTTGTTTTGCTTTTTTCAACTGCATTTTTCCTTCATTCAGTTGAAGGAAACTAGTGACTAGTTTTCATTAGCATCTCTAGGAGAGTAAAGACCTGAGGGTGTATAATGCTGGGTAAAACAGCCAGCAGTGCTAAGACTAGGGGTTGAGGATGTGGATAAGCTGTGGAAGGCAACATTTGAAATCAGGAGATGTTTTATTGCTTGCAAAGCAAAACACACAGTGGGGTAACACCACAAGCACTGGTGATTTCTGCAGTTTGCTGAAGCACCCTTTTTGGTTTTGCTCTCACAGCAAAGCGATGTAGAAAGCTCAACATCCCATATTGGGTGCTTCCCTGCTTGCAGTATGTTTCTTTCTTTGGCCCTGAGTCCCAGCAGCACTGTGATGGGGCAGACAACATGCAGGAATCTGCTATGGAACAGCTCTGGGTCTAACAGCAAGAGACTGCTGTCTTGCTTTCAGTAACAAGACAATCAATCCTGTATTTTGCTTTCCTTATAAGTGTTCTCCCTAACATGCTGTAGTTGTTCCATATCAATCTTAAAGCATGAGCACTGCTGCATGTATAATGCTATTTTTTATCATTTTTTTACACTCTTGAAACACAGCTGTGACACAAAATATCTGATAGCTGTCACAAGAGAAAAGGAAAAAATCTTATATGTAATAATAGCATGTTTCAGAAACCAGATCTCTCCAAAGCAGATTTTTCCACCAAATGAAGAAGGTTTTTCCACCAAAGTTGAAAGGGAAGGAATAAGGGGCTTAGGTGGCAGGCTGTGTGTGTTGAGTTTAGAGCACAGAGGAGCCAACTGCTTGTGGAAACATCTTCATCTGCCTTTGCATCTCCTGTACTTGTGCCATAATATATTGCAGATAAAAATCCTCCAGCTAAGATTATGTATTTCTTAAAGTGCTCATAGAAGATGTCTGACTACTTAGGAGTTCCACTAAGAGTCCAGGATTTCCATAAAATACATGGCCCCTCTGTTAAGGACCATGCTTGTGGAAACCCTTCTCTTTTCTCTACATCCCCCTTTCCCATTGTATGGGCCTGTCTTGAAAAATACAAGTTATTGCAAAATTACAGAGTTTTGTAGGTTAAACAGGTTACATTTTTAGACATGGATGCCTTTCTATCTCCTTCTAGCTATTACTTCCATTCAGAAACCCCTTGGGAAAATTACTTAATCCCTGCTGATACAGAGGGCAACAGAAGGATCTTCTAGGATTTGATAGGATTTCTAAAAATAAAGCCACTACACCACAGAGCATTCGCTTCTACTGCACTATCCTAATGAAAGGCACAAAAAAAGAAGTCTGAAACTTCTCTTTGCCGTATCCTGTGTTGCTTCTCTGATATCACCTGTGATATCACCTAATAGAACTATCTTAAGAAATAGGGTGTTTGGTGGAAGAAAGAGAAGTGTCTTTGTTAGCTGAACTGATTTTAAGAAAATTTGCACATTAGTTTTCAATAGAAAAGGTACATTTCATAAACAGATAGGAGACACGGTGCTGTTAATTGTAGTATGCCGTTTATACAAAGAGACATTTGGAAACTGAAGAAAAACAAGGGGCTATGTTTATACAGTGTAATAACTCTGAGTTCATTTTGTAACTTAAGGGCTGTGTGATACCACTTACAAGGCTTCTACCTCATGCTGCCTTATGCAGTTTTTCTAACCTTACAGCTGCTATCCTCTTTCATCATTTATATGTGGTCAACTTGAAAAACAACAAACCAGAAAAAATTAATATTCTCAAAATTAGGTATTTTTCTACATGTGGAGACAGTGCCATAGCTGTATGTCTCCTGTACTAGATGCAGCTTGTATTGCTTTCTTTTAAATATTTGGATTAATTTCCTGTTCAGGGTAGACCAATCCCTCACTGAAGTAAAAACCATGTCAGCTTTAGCAGGAATGTTTTCAGAGTCTCCACCTGGGAAGACTACATCTCTGAGTGGGAAAATAAACATATTGGCCTTCAGTTGGTTTGCTATTTTCTCTGCTGACAACACTAATTGTTCTGTCAGTCAGGATGGTGACAGTTTTCAGCACCAAGTCCTGAAAGAACAGGAGGATAATGTTTTGTTAGTATCTGAGCTCAAAAAACATGGAGGTATCTAACTTTGTGTTCATAAAGTTAACTTAAAAACCAGGATAGACTGGATAGCACTGTGCAAATGGGCATGAGCTGACACAGATGAGCTTTCACTGTGTCTTTCCTTATGTTTCAGATTTAATAGATTAGGAGGACTCTTTAATATATCCTCACAAGTTTTAAACTGTACTGTATTCTCAAACATGTTGTTACACTAGGAAGTGACTGCATTTCACTTAGGTATAACAGAGCAGTGCTAGGCCTGTCATTCACATCATAACACTGACATGAAGAAAATGTATTTTGAAAATCCTTCAATTTTTTTTCTCTTAAATGAAGACCTTTCTTCATAAAGGAGGATTTTTGCAGACTTCTAGTAGCACCAATAAGAAAATAGTGCCAATATACACCACAAATTACTGATTCAAATCTGCACTAATTTCTAGAACAGAGCAGATAAAAATATGTAACCAGTAGTTGAAAGTACTTTGCCAGACTTCTGGACCACCTAAATACATATCTACACATCTGTACTGCCAGTCCTTTTCTAAAAGTTTGGTGAGTTGTTTTTTTTCAAGTGAACAGGGTACCTATGCTGTACTACAGGAGCAGACAGCAGTCTCTGATTTTGTACAAGACAGTCAATGTAACCTTTTCACAGACAAATATTATTTCTATAACAAATCTGTCTGGAGTATTTCTTATATCATAATTTCTGACACAGTGGTTTCTAATTTAGTATGTCTAAAACATAGGAAAATTAAATATTCTCTCACAGATAACACTAATGCCTCCAGTCATGGTGTCATCATTTCCTTTAACACAAGACACTAATTTCCTATCCAGTCAATGAAACATACATAGAAACAAATGCTTGTGTTTTAATTCTGTTTCTCTCAAATGCCTCTCTGAGTGTTATAGCCCAGAGAAACTTGGGGGAACTACAACAGTACACACTTTCCCTGATGATTGTAAGAACACTTGAGTACTTCTGTGCATATACATGTTTACACAAATACATGAATCCTCCATCTTACAAAATACTATACAAGAAGACACAGAGGAAGTACACATAAATATTTTGCATAAAGGTGGTTACACTGGTGCCACAGCTATGAGCTATAGTGCGGAATACACTGGCATACACTCACAGCAGACAGCATTTGCATCTGTCTAGTCCTCTACACCTCTATACTTCTTCTCCTGAGCCCACTAAGCTAGTTGCAGAAATAGTGCATAACTTCCTCTTGTGTTGTACTACACAAACAGTTCATTTTAGCTTTTACAAACAAAAAAAATTTTGGCCTTCACTGTGAGGTCAAATAAAGAAATGACCATAGTGGAAAGCAGCACTGAGCTGCTGCCTACTCTTGGGGAGGTCTGTTTACCTCTCTCTGTGCCCTGATGTCCCATCTAACTCAACATCTGGCTTCTCTATTTAAATTGTGGAGATTGTCTGTTACTCCACATCCTCAAGTGCCCACAACAATAGAAACCTCTAAAAAGGATCAAGACCACTAGCACATAAAATATGGTAAGTATCAGTGATGACATGGCACACACACGAAACGTCTGTCTTGTTTTGAAATAGCCACCATGTGAGTCACCACACACAGATCATCTGACAGTCAATCCCATCTACCTTCTAAACTGCATCACACAATATTACTACCATTTACTCAATTTTTCTTATTATTCAGACTAAAATTCTACATAACAAATAGTTAAAATTTTATATTATAGATACTAAACACCCTAAAATATTCATTAGAAAAAAATACACTGATGAAACTGTACCAGTCCTCATCTTTAATTAAGATAGGCCTGAGTCTTCATCTCCACAACTAGAATTTGATGTAGGAAAATACTAATGGCATTAAAATCTGATATCTTACTTTATTCTGTGTCTAAGAATAAGTGCTCTGCCATGTTGGATATACACAGTGTCAATCTATCACTCCTCCATATGCACATTTAACCCACACAGAACTAAAACTGGGGGTGTGGGAATGATTTTTATTTTGTGGGCTGTATATCACTGCTTCAAATTACTGGATAATTATGTAATTTATTATTATTATGTGTGGGTTTTGTTCTGCTGTGGCGTGGTTTTTCTCGTTAGGATTTTTTTTAAATACTGATTGCAGTGCCAGGGGATGTGAATGGCCATCCTTCAAATCAGAAGGAAAAATTAATACACAGTGCCATGAAGACATGCCTTCAGTCCTATATATAATAGGTGCTAAGGTCTTTTGTTTTTTCATTCTCGCCCTGTAGCCATTGAGGGTCATTTCCAGCATGACAGGCAGGGAGATCTGTCAACTAATTATTGCTTCATCCTTTCTTCCTTTGTTAATTAAAGTTGGCTGCAGTTTGATTTAACATATTGAACAAAGTCAGAGTTGAAGTCTTTTGGGACCACAGCTGAGAGCTGGTTCTATGACTTTTGTAATATATACTTAACAAGATGAAAATCTGAGTATTTTGATAGCATCAAGTCTGAGGTGGAGATTTATTAATGATTTTCTCTGCTGCATGTCCAATGGGGAATAAAAGTGATGGAAGTGATTATCAAGCTATACATCTACTGCAGACAACTTTTGTCTTTGGTATCTTTTTCATAATGACTTTTTTACTCTGTTTCATCTTTTAACCTGTTCCTCTCTCAGTTCATTCTCTTCTTCCCATTTTATTCAGTTTTCTGTAGCTCATTCGATGTCACTACTTTCAGCACTGCTTCCACATTTCAGCACATTTCACCAATCATTACTCAGATTTGACTGTTTTGAGTGAAGGAAAACATGGAAATTCTCAGAAAACCTAACAATTTGTATCTTCTTTTTACATAGTGAAACAAATACTGCTGCTGAAAATTCTGAGTTCTAGAAAATTCGGTTTTAATACAGTAATCTTAATTTTTGGGGAAAAAAATGGTACTGCAAGATCACGTATGAGAGAGATAAATAAAAGCAATACTTAACAGAGTAAACGCTTATTAGCCTTTTCTAGAAGTTGTCCTATTTCTTCACTATTAGCTAAGTTCCAAGCTTTTATTTCTTCTGAAACCTAAGCTTGACTCTAACACAGACCTTCTGTGCTGCCCTTTTCTGTTCAAGAGGCCACAAAGCATTTTGCAAGATGCAATGGCAAGTAAGTAAAAAAATACTGAATAGTATTTGACGGTAATATTTGCTCTTTTACTCTCTCATGTTCGTATCAGAAAAGCATATCAATGTTACATTAATGGTATGGAATGGGACATGTTTTAAGGAGTTATATAGTCACATTTTATTTTTCAGATAGCAGTGGACACTATGGTGTGTTGGCAGTAAGCTGCTCTATCAGAAGCAACAGCTTCATTTTTACACTGAATTAATCCCATTGACAAACATGACATATATTTGTTGCTGGGTTATTGTTGGTAATTGTGGATAGACTGATTTACCATTCAGAGGTATTGCAAGAGTTCTGCATTTTCATTCTTAAGTCTTGTTGAGAACTTCCTAAAACAAGTGAAGACATATCTCCCTGCCAGATGCACTAATGCATCTGTCTTTGGGTTCACATAATTCTCTAAAATCTAGGTCTGAGATTAAGTCATTAGTTAGTGGGTACTAATACCACACAGTTGCTTTTTCTAAAATTTTGACTGTCCCTCTGATATTTGACCATGGACCTTCTGGGCCTCTTGCAGGCCTATAACATGTCTGTAGCTCTGATCAGGCTTTTCTGCAGGTTTTGACTTCCTGGTTATGTCAACCCAGATTTTACACAGGGGTTTTCTCTTTCACCCACATAGGCATAGCTGTCACTTTGATTTGTAGTGCTCTGCATTTTGGAAGCTTCGATATCTTTTTCTAAGATGGTGACAAAGACAGGTTTTGTCTCTATTTATTCCTTCAAAGATGCCCTGCAAAGATCCTTCCCAGTTTGGCCCCTTCCTCTTCCCTCTTTGCATCTTTCTATTGGCTCTTATTTTTCTAAGGAAGCAGACATCAACAGACTGGTCTTCATGTCTCATTGCTGTTGCAGCATCTCCACACTCTGCCACCCTTCCTCTGTCTTTCTTGGGGTTTGAGATTATCTACCTCTGCAGATCCCCATTGCAAAAGGGAGCTGTAAGCTCCTTACCTCTCCCCACTTACCATTCCTCATGCAGGGAATTCTCCCCAGGAGATGTTACTAACTCTTAAATGATAAAAGTACATGTTCAAGGACTGGACACATCTGTAGAGCACCCTATGGTGTGCACAGCACAGCATTGGACAGTTACTTGCTGGGAGAGATGAGTGCCTGACAGAAAATCCACAGGCATGGAAGGGTTCCTGTACGGACTGGTGATTGGTATCCACAGCAGTATCTTGGAGGAGTCCCCTGGTTTCTGACAGTGCATTGCACTAAACAGCTTGCTGATACCCTGCTTTTGCTCAAGGGGTCCTACAACCCAGGCAAGTGACATCATGCCAGGGAGATTTTGGATTCTTTCTGTAGAAGATCTTCTTGTCCCCTGCACGTGTGACTACCTGCAGCTCCCTCTGTGTCCAAGTGCCCGTGTCTCCCGGGCTAACCTGTTACTTTGTGTCCCAGCCAGGCATCAGCACAAATGTTTTTAAAAACAGACCTAAACTAAACTAAACTAAACTAAACTAAACTAAGTAAGAAGCACCGAAAATAAGGATGCCAACCACAATGGGAGGCTGCAGGAGAGTCTGCCAGGATGTGGGGTAGGGAATGTTCACCAGGCGGCACATGGGGCCGGACTCAGTCAAGTCCGCAGCCTCCAGACCAGACCCTTCTTGGTGCCTCAGCAGGGCTGCGCCAGTCCCCCTGAGCTCTCTCCGGGACCGAACGAACTTCCCTGGCTGTGCCTCCCCTGCAGACAGGCCATCCCTCACCCTTCGGCCGAGGCGTGGAGGCAACAAGCACAAAGATAGGTACCTTTTTTTTTTTTTTTTTTTTTTTTTTTTTTTTCTGTAGTGGTGGGGTTTTTTTTTGGTTTTTTTTGTTTTGTTTTGGTTTGGTTTTTTGGGTTTTTTTTGTTGTTTTTTTTTTTGTTTTTTTTCCCCTTCATGAAGGGCTTAAAAATACCACCGTGATTGACATCGAGCACCGCGCAAAGCTTCGGCAGAGCGGAGGTGCTGTACATTTGACAATGCTATTAAAACATTACTAAAGTTAACGCAGCCTCGACGGCATCTGAAAAACTAAATAGGAGACCAGTTTTAACCCCAATCCCCACTGGAGGGGATACACTAGTATGTTTCTTATTTTTATTTTCCTTATAGCCTGTTAAATTGACTAATAAAGTCAACACAGAGTTCTCTGTGTGGCTTCAAAAAACTCAGTAATTTTGTTAGAAAACGTTGAAATCCAACCCCAAAGTATTCAGCCCAAATATTTAGTTAAAGTAACCCTGTGGGTTAATAAACTAAACAAAGGCAAACCATGCAAAACTGCAGCAATGAAAACCAGACTTAAATAAACGAAGGAAAGTTTATAAGAACCCTTTAGCTGGAAAAAAACAGCGAGGGAAAACTGCATGAAAGTTTAATATGAAGCATGTGACACACAGGGGTTCGTTTTACAGGTACACAGCTTCACTTCAGATGGTCGTCGTCTCCAGAAAAATTTCGAAAATTATTTTTCTGCTAAGCTGCATTTCCTTCGAAAACTCACTGCAGCGTTTTCTACTGAAGAAACACTCAACAGCTTTTGGTAGGTTAAGAGGACCTCTTCTCTGTCTTGCAGCTCTCTCACTGCCCACACTTCACCACATTGCTAATTTCGGTGTCTGACTTGTTTAGTTATTTCAGCTCCAGTACTGTGGTTGCAAAATATTTACCTTTCACACAAGAACCTGGATTATTTTGATTAGAGACCGATGCACTCTTCAAAATGTTTGCTTATGAGCAGGAGTTCTTCAAAAAGGGGCACAACAAAAGATCCCTCTTGTCAACTACCGCTTTTAAAACAGTTGTTAATAGCTAAACCCCAGGTTGCAATAGAGGTGAAGTAAGCCTCTAAAAATAAAAAAAAAAAGGACATTTAAATCAAGCTATTCAAAATACACATGCGAAATTATCTCCGATTGCCTTCAGCACGTTGGCAGTTTGGTAATAATTATAACCATTGCTGTTCTGCAGTTTAAATGATCACGGAAGAAACCTACATGACAATTGTTTTTTTATCAAATAAAGGGCATGGGATTGATGACATGTTTTTCTCTATGGGTTTCCAAATTATTTTCTTTTGCATTATATCCCCAAAGAAGAAGCCCGGGAGAAGACCGCTGGAAAAACAACCCCCAAAATAACAGGAGATCGTTTAAAATTCTCTTAGTTGCTTTTCATTGTCAAGAAAAGCTGAATAAACAGCGTCGGGCCCGCCTGAGAGCACAGAAAGCAGGTTTGAAATGAAAGAGACATGCAGAGAGAAAAGACGAGGGCTTTTTTTTTTTTCCTTCCCTTTTCGAGTACTTAACTTTCTCCTTTTCAGAAAGGAGCTTCGTGCAGCCCAGGGAGCACTTTATTTACCATGTACAGAAGAAACAAGTCAAATTTAAAATTAACCTCCAGTCGTGCTGGGAATAGATCCGACCAAATGTTGGGAGAATTCCTTTATTTCCCTCTTCTGATATTTTTGTCCAGTTCCGCTGCTTAACCATCACCCGTTGTACTGCCAAAGAAGAGAACGGTCCCTTTCGGTGACAAGCCCTGATGAAATTATTTTCTTTAGAAAGAAAAAGAGAAAGATGGACTAAAGAACTTGGGGCAACAAAGCTTTACAAGGAGAGAAGAAAGACTTGGGTAAAATACGACACATTTATCTATCAATTGCTAGACAAGACAAAGAAGGCTTAACAACAGTTTGAAAAGAGTGGCCTGTGAATGGTTACTATTCAATTTGTATTTTATTCCCCGCTGGTCATGGAATTGAGATCAGAAGAAAAAGTGAAAACACATGGCTGAGGTCAGTAGGATCAGAGAACCACCACATACAGCAAAGGGAAGGAAAAGCAAAGGGAACTTGTGTGAAGAAATGGATTATATAAACAGAGCTTACCATCGCCTGCACCCCATTATCCTATAATTTACACTGCATGGGAGCATAGAAATATATTAAACTAGTGATAGGTTTCGCCGTTGCTTTATGCCAATCAATTCCATTATATACTTTCAGACATGTTTAGAATTCTTGCACTAATGTGTTTATTTTAAATATCACAGGGAAATTATGACATCACCGGCAAATAATGCTGGGGAAGGTTGCCTTCCTTTTGAAGTACGCTGCAGTGAAACATGATTTTAATTACATAATCACTTTGAAACCGTAATTATATAATAAACGAGGAGGATTAAGCGGGAAGTGTACAGTACATTAAAAATTGCTTAGGTCCTGGAAAAACAAACCGAACACACAGGGAGAAACGCTCGGTCACGAAGATCGCTTGTAGTTCGGGCTACAACGTTTATTTGCGTTTTGCCCGAGGCGACAAAAAGATGTCCCCTCCGACAGGCGCTGACGCTTGCTTCTCGTTTTCCTCCGGAGAACATAAACTCAGCCCCGGTTTCGCTCGCCGCCGCCTTTGCCCGGCAGGACTGCGGCCCGTCCGCGCCGCCCGCGGAGCTTGGGCCGGCCGCCACCGGGGAGGGGCCACCGCCGCCCCGATCTGTCCTCCGCTGGACCGGAGAGCCAGGCGGCGACAAATCTGGTTTTTAAAAGAGGGATCAGTAGCCCTCCCTCTGCCCGCCGGGTTCCGCACACGCGGGCCGGGAGCACCACGCGGAGACTTAATTTTGCACCCGTGGGCTGCGCACGGCGCCCCAGCGCGCCCCAGCGCCCCGGGACCGGCGCCCATCGCCTCGGGCAGCGGTACTCCGCTCCGCTGTCCTCCAGAGGCGCGGGGGAGAGGAGGTCTCCTTCACTTTTTAGGTGGCTTTTGTTTTGTGTGTGTTTGCTTGTTTGGGTTGTTTGATTGGTTTTTATTTCTTGTTTTCGTATAGTTGTCATGTTTCTTTTGGTTGTATTTTTGTTGGGTTTTTTTGTTTGTTTGTTTGTTTTTTAAGGGCTAGACCGGAGCGCAGCAAGGTCCCGGGGACCCTCCCTGTCCCCATGTGCTCCCCCGGGACTGCTATCTATCGCCTTTGCAATCTGTCAGGCAAGGGAGTCAGATCTGCCAACCTCTTTCTGCGGCCTCCTCTCCTTCCCCCGCCCCGTTTGCCTCGTCCCCTTCAGACCGAGCCAGGCACCAGCACTGCAGGGGAGCAGCAGCCACCGGGACCCCCCCCCCCTCCGACAGCACAGGAAGCCTCAAGGAAATGGAGGGAGGGACCTCGTCCGCACAGTAAATGCCCGCACACTGCCCAAAGGGCAAAGCCCTGGGGGCAGTGGTTGCATCCCCAGACCAGAATGAAATTCAGAGCCAGCTAACCCAGTGCAAGGGTCTCTGCTTTTAGCATCGGAGTTACTTCCACCCTGGTGTCCAGTGGTTTATTGCAAGACAGCTTGGCTCTCAGGACACATCAGCCTCATCCCTTGCCATGCAGTCAGTGAACTGCTCTCAACATTTATCCGATGGGCTGCTCACCTCAGGGACATATCTTCGGATCTGGACTGTGTATTTCCTACCTATCATGACACCTTACTTTTTGGAAGGTGAAGAGGAAACACTGCAGCACAGATGCCCTTCACTGCAGAAATGGCTTGGACCATCCCATGCAGCTTTGTTCTGGACTGGAGAGGTATACCTGCAGATCTTCTTCATCTAGATGGGCTTCTATCAAATCCACTGCTCAGAAAGACCTCTGCAAGCACAGAGAGGTCTTGTAAAAAGCTGGCATGGGGAGGGACAAGCACAGGTAATCTGCTTGGTGCAGCAGATTACCTGGTCTCTGCCTGCAGGGAACAAAGTGGACTGGCACCTAGGGACCAGGCAGCTCCATGCTTTATCCAAAGTCTCATGGCCCTTCATCCCCAGCCCATCTAGCAGGCTTTTATTTGGTATCTGAAGTCAAGGGTCACTGTTTCCAGGAGCTGCAATTCCAACACACACCCACATGGCTGGCCTGGAAGCCACAAAGGCAGGAGGCTACTTGATGATGGCATACAAAGCGAAACCAAATATGGGACCCTCATCAGGTGGCTCTGGACCTGGGCAGACCAGGTGGCTCCCCACAGTTCCCTACAGACCAGCCAAAACCCATGGATTACTCTAGAAAGACAGTTTACATTCACATGCAGATGCTAATCGCATACTCAAGAGGCTGTCCCAAAGAGAGTAATTTCTCCAGATGCTAGCTGTGTGGTCATGAATTTTCAGGAATAGATTTTTTTTCATATGAAAACATTTATTTTTCCTCCAGATGTCATGGTAATTAAGGTGGAAGAATGCACTCTGTTAAATGTGTGAGAAAGATCATGGTGCCTCACAAGTCTACAGGAGTCCCTGGAGGACCAAGTACCAGATGGCACAGATGAGTCTGTGACAGGGGCATAGGGGTGTATAAAACAGGCCTCAGCAAAAGTCTTTCAAGAAGCTATCACAAGAGGGAAGCTGGTCACAAAGAGGGGAAGAGAATATGGCAGGGGAAGGTTTCTGGTGCAGTGGGGAGGCTCCAAAGTTATCCAATCAGTGTTCTACACTAGCAAACGGTAAGCACATCATTTGTTTTAGTCAGAAATTAATCTGTTTTGTTCTCATCATGGTGTAGTGTCTGCAGTGGTATTGCCAGAAGTCCTAATTACACGGGGGAAAACAAAAGAACAAAGCAATGAACAAAATATCTGCCAGAAAATAAATAGTCTAAAGAGGCAGTCAGTGACACCTGTAAACCACAGGCAGCAAGAAGGGAGAAATAGGAAGCTGTTCTAGGCTAAAGGGCAACAAAATAAAAAGAGTGCCTAAAGCACCCAGAAGTCTGTTTTCCACTGTGCAGATGTGGAACTTTTTAATTCAAAAGGCCTCAGACCCTGTAAGTGTAAATTAGTTGAAAAACAAAGAAGTAAATTTGTGTTTGGTTCGTGACTGGACAGCCCATGGATTTGTCCCTGCAGCAACTTCCTAAAGTGCAACTTAGTGGAGGCTAGGAGGTTGCAGTATGATTCTCAGCTCCCCTGGCTCTCATGTCTTTTAACTCCCATTCTGGCACATTTTATTCTCTTGTTTTGGAACATCTTAGTAACACTGATAATGTAAGAATTCATACTTAAACAGCTTATTTTATCCAAGTACTTCAGAGACCTGTGCTGACACGGTTAAGTTTGCAAAATGACCTTGGACAGATGCAGCAGCTTGTTTACTTCACATTTAGTAGAAACTGTGTGTACACTTGGACCAACAGATGGAAAGACATAACAAAATTATTTAAATAGTTTCCTCAGTGGAAGTTCTTCCCTGAATAGAGTGTGTTGCAAAAATTTCACTGACAGTTTGAAAAGCAAAGGAAACTGAGATGAGAACTACACTGGAAAAATCTAAGGGTATAATATAATTAAATACTACTTACTGGACTGGATAGTCTTGGTTTGACTGAGCATAGGTTTATATCAGACTCATTTAAATGTTTATTTTGCAGTGAAAGTAGCTACTTTGAGATTATATGTCCTTCCATCATTTTTTATTTGACTCAAGGAAAAAAACCACTGTTGCTTCAGTTGCTTCATCCAGCAAAAATGTGATAGAAACGTCAGGTGTATCTGCCTTGTCTAAAGACTTCTCTTACCTGCGAAAGCTCAGTCTTTGTTGTCTGGACTGCATGTCAGTCAGAGCCTGTACCTGTCCTAGTTTCAGCCAGGATAGACTTAATTTTCTTTTAGTAGCTGGTATAGTGCTGTATTTGAATTTACTATGAGAATAATTTCAGTAGCACACTGATGTTTTTGTTTTTGTTGTTGAGTAATGTTTACCCTAAGGACTTTCTGGTTTCTGTGCTCTGCAAGTGAAGAGATGCACAAGAAGCTGGGAGGAAGCATGACCAGGACAGGTGACCCCAACTGGAGAGAGGCATATTCCATACCACAGAACAATGTGCAGTACATAAACTGCATCTACTTCCCAGGAAAAGGGGCCAATCTCTGCTTAGGGACAGGCTGGAAATCTATTAGTGGGTGGTGAGCAGTTGTATTGTGCATCACTTGCTTATCTTGGGTTCCTTTTCTCCCTCTCCTTTTCATTACTATTACTATTACTTTTCAACTACTACTACTACTACTATGTTATTATTGTATAGTTACATTTTTGTTTCAATAATAATACTGTTCTCATCTCAACCCATGGGGTTGTCATGGTTTAACTCCAGCTGAAAAGTCAGCATCACACTGAGCCATTTGCTCAACCCTCTTCTCTCTCCCCTGCCCCTGTGGAATGGGGAGGAGAATCAAAGTAAAACTTGTAGGTTTAGGCAAGAGCAGTTCAATAATTGGAAATAAAGTAAAATACAGTAATGATGGTAAATTATAATAATAATGGTAATAAAAAGGGAAAAACAAGTGATGCACAACACAATTCACTACCTGATGATTGATGCTAGACCCCCCTTCCCCCAGACTAGCCCCTCTTCTGAGTAACTCCCCCCAGTTTATATACTGGGCATGACCTTCTGTGGTGTGGAGTACCCCTTTGGGCAGTTTGGGTTACCTATTCCAGCTATGCTCCCTCCTAGTGTGTTTTTTACCTCCTCACTGGCAGAGCATAAGTCAAAGGAAAAAAAGAGTCCTTGACTTGGGATAAGCACAGCTTAGCAACACACCAAAGCATCAATGTGTTATCAACACCATTCTCATTTCGAATCCAAAACACAGCACTGTCAGAGCTACTGAGAAGAAATTAACTCGACCCTGGATGAAACCAGGACAGAGATTTACCTCTTATTCAGATTCTCCTCCCTACCAGGGAGGAAGAAATGAGTGATCAGTTGTGTGGTATTTAGTTGTCAGGTGGGATTAATCCAGGAGAGTGCCCAAAACTCTTTCCCTGACAAGTATAATATGTCCAGGTATGAGAGAAGGCATATCTCCAACATGATGGCAATGCATCCCTGCCTTGCATTCAGAATACATGGGCAGTGGAAGGGAGGCTCAGAATGGCATGGCCCAGAACACCCACAATCATCCTCTGGGAATCAAGAAGGGGGTTCCAATCACTGTTGATGCAAGGATATTTTTCACATAAACCTTGGAAGACTTATGGAGAAGAGGACCTGGGCAGAATTTCAGGTGTTCCTTCTTGGAAAACCAAAATGTTGTACAATGCACAATTTGCAGTTTATGGGAAGATCTGAGCACATTTATGGACTCTGAGACTTACTGGCAGACTGCAATTCATGGAAATGAAGGAGGACAGATAGAAGTTTCAGCAGTGGTAGTGGAGCACTGTCATATTACTGATTTTTTCATGTGCAGTCTATCTATGAGAGATTGCAAGGTGCTGAGCTTGAAGAAAGAGCAGATCAAGTAAATAAAATTACTATTCTTTCTACTGTTCATATTTGAGTTAACAATATCCCTTTCAAGGCTGTTGATTAATGTAAAAGAATCAGCCAGACAAGAAAAGTGGGAGGAAGAGAGATGGGAAACCTTTTTTCCTTCTCAAAAGACAGCACATTAAAAAATATCTTTTGATCACAGATCAAAATCACAGATATCCATTAATTATGAATATGAAGAAATGCTTGCCAGGTTTTACAAAGCCTAAGGAAGGAGGTCTGTAACTTCATCAGTGTCCCCAGAATGTCTGTGAATAAAATCTGTTAGAAGAGCATTTATTTATTTTTATACCTGGTCTTTCACCAGAGATAAGTCTATCAATTCTCCAGGTTTCTGGCATAAAAGAAAGCAGGGAACTCCTAAGAGTGAGTTGTTTAAATAGAAATTATCCAGATGGAAGCTGGGAATCAGTATTAGGCCTTATGTAGATATTTGTGTTCTGACATCTTCTGTTAACCTAATAGTTTGTAGGAAATGACTTGAGAAAAACTGAGAGAGCCATTTTTTCTCTGCCATGAGGACATGCACATGAAGAATTTTCTGGAGTTTTTGCTTCAGTTATGCCACTGGAAAAAGTGAGCATCTTTTGCAGATGAGACTTAGAAACTGTTCAACTGTTTTGGGAACAGACAGTTTTCTGCCTGTGATAAACACAAAGATGGGGAAAGAAAGTTGATTGTGCTTTGACTGAATTTATGATGGCCTTAAAGTCCAGACACATACTTATTTATTTCTTTGCCTTTAGACACAATAGACAATGAAAGTGACCCTGAACATTTCACTTTATAAAGAAACCTAATTTTATCTGAGCTAAAGATATTTAAGTAAGAGTTTTTCCAGTACTCTTAAGATTGGAATGGGATGAAATTTTGCCCCAGCATGGTAGAAATAATTACCCACTAGAGGAAAGCATTTTGTGAGGCCTAGATGTCCAGGCCTCAGCTTTTCTCTTTCATGCATCTCAATGGATCTAGAGTTCTGTATGGCTCAAAGCCTACATCTATGAAGGGTGGCCATTTCTAGCAACACTGAACAAATACAAAACACCATGCATGCTGGGAAGTTTTAAATATACGGTGGTAGAAGTCTTGTGCACAGAGATCTTGGAGCTCCTGGCTGTAATGTTCCTCTTGCTCTGGTCACCACAATATCCCAAGGAGGACATGCACATAAGCAATTAAATAGTTATTATTACCTTCAACATACAGTTTTTGACCTTTTTGAGTCTGTGATGCCAAAAATAAACTTCCACTGGACAGCTGTTGATAACTGAATCCCACATGTAGTCTTGCAACTTGCACAGGTGCCTTTCTTAGTCAAGTTATTAAAATAATACAGAAACCTATAGGTCTGTGGACCACAAGCTGACCAAAAAAATTAATTGTTTGGTTCAAATATGTTTCCAAAATTCTAGATGAAAGCACAAAGTACACTTAAGGGGGCAATAGAGATCATGCTAAACCATCCCCTTTATATTTTTCTTTACAGGAGAATTCTATTTTAGAGGAATAAACCTTGTGTTTAAGAGGCAGGCTTCTGCCTTTGAAACCTTCTCAGAGAAAATGTCTTCCCTTATCAAAATCTGAAGTTACTCACTATTTCCCAGCTGAGTTTCCATCAGTGTTTCTATATCCTTCTATGCAGGCTGCTGTCTAGCCTGGCCTCTCAGCTGCCTGCAACCTATTGCCAATCCCAACTTTTGTGCATTTTTTAAATCTAAATATCTCTGTAATGCTTCTTGTATGTGACAAGACCAATGTTTTTATCAGACCAATGAAGACAGAAACCCTGAGTCTTCACAGTGTGTTAACTGCATCACTATTTTCCCTACACTGTCAGCCCCAAACCTGTTGACCTAGAAACCAGCTTGCAGAGAACACTTGAGGAGAGATATGCCAGCCACCCTGCTCACTTTGTCGTGATCTGCTCTCTTACTGCACACAAAAGGTAACTGTGCTCTCATAGCTCAGAAACTTCCGAAGTTTTAGAAGCTTCAGAGACCAGGTGTTTAGGTAGAATCTGCACCAACTGACCTGATCAGGGATGGTTCTGAAAGCATAATAAGAACCTTCTCAGGCTGCTGTCTGGAATCAGTACAATCACTAGTTCCACCTTGGATTTAGAAGACTCCCCTGGAAGGTCAGGCAAGGTTATGTTGAAGTATCACCTCCATGTCTCAGAGGGAGACAATCCAACATGTTGCACTTGAATCGGATCATGTTGGTATCTTACAGATAAATACCATTCACTGCACCAATATCACAGTGAGGAAAAATCACAATAGAGTACGCACAGTGAAAACAAATGTATTTAAACATAACCACATGTTCTGTGATTCCACAGGACTAAATCTTCAAAGTAATAATATTATTTGTAAAACACCTCCCTTGGCAAATTTTGCTGGACCATGAAAATACTGCAATAAACATGTCATTTGGAATGTTACGTAAAATCATTCAAGAGAAGAACAAATAAAGGAGCCTGGGATGGAGAAAATGAGCTTGGATACCACTGAAACACACAGAAACAAGAGGGATCCACATAGGAAACATCTGTGGAGGGAAAAGTTATGTGTCTGCCTGTAAGACTAGTGGGGAAACAGAGGAGAGGCAGAGAAGTAGCGATGAGTGCTAGCAATTTCCAACAGGAAGATAGGCTGTTAAATAATTTCTTAGTGCCATAAAAGAGAGTTTGTAGCAAGAAATAAACAAAGGATTTGACAGTGACAAAGGCTCTCATCCTCAACTTGCTGGTCAGCTGCAGGACCTACTTGTTGAACAGTGCTGACTGTAGCTTTCCTTCTAGTTGCTGATCATATGGTAAAAGGCAGCTATGCTAAAAATGCCCTGTTAATTGCTATACTCACTGATATGGCAAACAGTTAATTTTTGTGGAGAGCTTACAAGAACCTATGTACTGCAGGGATGCTCATTTAGGGCAACTGTCTATTGACACACACCTTCAGTGCTGGACTCTTACCTGGCACCAGACACTGATTTTGACAGGGACTCCAGGTTTCTCAACATCTCAATTGCTTTCAAAAATAGGCCTTCTCACCAAAACCAGTCAGAATTTTCATGCAGGATACTGAAATTGCAAGGTCATAGAAGAAACCTAGCTGTGAATGGGAAGCTGTAAGGTGAACAGGATTTCTTGAAGCTCTGTCCCATTTGCCCCACACCTTCAGAAGGGAGTGCAGTGGCTGAGCAGCTCTCTTCTGACCTGATCTGGCTGCCATTTCTCTGACAAGTAGTAATTGTAAAATTTTTATATTTCCAAGGAAAGATTTTTCAGACACCTAGCAATGTGACATTTTAGTGGCATATGAATGGTACTGATTCTGGAAAGAGAATTTTTCCTACCAGCTTACTCATCTTCCTGTTTCTGCCATGAGGAAGGACTTTACAATTCCTATCCTATAAAATGATAAATCAGTTGTCATTGGTCTTAAAGATAATGCATTCACCTTTTAAAATTTTGAAGGCTCTTAGTGAGGAGACAAGTGAAACAATAAAAAACATCTAGGTAGGTATATATTGATTTCTGTGCCATACAGACGCTAACATAGATAGTTACATGCTTACAGTTTTCTTAATCTTTCTTTTCATTCACTGCTACTTAGAAAACACCCACAACAACAACATCAACAGGTCAGCTAAGTTATACAGATTAAGAATACCTGGATGTAAAAAGGGATGGTTTTATGATTAGGCTTTGTTAGTGTAAAGCTGCTGGTTTTTAATCTGGAATTTACTGCTGATTTAAAAGTATCAGGATCATTTACAGGCAGGTCATACATGTGGTAGGCTCACCTGTAAAGCAGACTAAGTCATTCCGCTCATGCGGAGGAAAGCAAGAGAGTAGTGTAAAAACTTGCATGTGATGAGTTGGGCAAATGAATAGATTAGAAAAGGACAGAGAGGAACAGATGCGTACTAAGCACTTGGAAAAAGCTCTTCTTGAAAACCAGTGCTTGAATCAGGAGATCTCACACAGCAGAATGGCAGTGAAGGCCTTGGGAATTCTTCATATCTGCTTTTGGAATGGCACAGCCTGTATAAAAGGATGATAGGCTGATATTACATTTGCTGATATTACATTTGTGATTAAGATCCATGCTTAGAGGTTGAAATGTCCAACTCCATTAATTTTTCAAACTGGAAGGAGTTAATTTCAGAAAGAAAGGGAGTACATTTTTGATAAAACATTAAGACTGTGCCAAGCACTCAAAATCCAAGAAAGAAAGAAATTTGTAGAACTAATTTCATATACATGCACCCCACTTTACGTGCTGGCATTATGAGGCAGCCCAACTGCATATTTATGTGCTTTTTTTTTTTTCTTTTTCATTTTAACATTTTAAAATTTTAAAGGAGGAGTATTTTAACAGAGCATGGGATATGATGCTTGGGGAATAAAATACGTTTGTTTACAGAAGAAGTCTACTGTCTGAAAGCCTTTTGTTTCATTTATTGAAGAAATTGCAAGACATGCGAGGAATAAGATGAGTTATAAAGACATGATCTCAAGGTTAAGGTAGTTGAAATTCTTGTAACACTACTATTCATCTCTGTTCCCCCCAAAAATTCCTCTATTATACTAAACAAGTTACTTAATTGAAGTGATATGAACTTGTGGTTTGGACAGCAAGCCAGAAGCAGAGACCTAGTTCACAGTAATCAGAGCAGGATACAGAATAAAGAATAGGGCTGAAGGCAGCCTGCATGTCCAGAGGGATCCTCTCACATAGTAATAATTTTGGCTTCAGGAAGCTGGCTCTAGGGCTCCATTTGAGTCAGGGTCTACTTCCTGTCAGCACAGCAGTCAGTGCCTGCTGCCTGCAGGGTGAGGCATCCCAGCCAGGCAGTCACTTGTTCCCACTGCAATATTAGGTTCCCGTTCCTGGGCACACGTGTGAACCTGGTTACCACCCCATGGCAGGTTAGGTCAGTCTGGCTCACTCAGCTTCTGGAGTAACAGTTGTATTGCCTATACCAGGGAAAGAAAAACAAGAACTACATGTTAAGAAAAGAAGTTCAGAAAAGTAGTGAAGTCAGAACTCAGCACAAGCAATCACTTATAGGCCACAAAATCAGTGCTAAGCTGCCAAACCAAAGAGGCCCTTCAGAGTTGCCTAACAGAAAAACCAGCAAGGAAAACAGTGTGTATTATTCCCACAAAATGCCATAAAGATAGAAAAAAATAAGTCAGAAAGTCCTCAATGATTAAAAAGCTGCAGAAACACCAAGAAAAAAATAGCTGGAACACTTTTCAAACATCCAAAAGTGAGAAAACATGTAATTAAACAGAGCCAGGCCTATGGCTATATGACAAGACTTAAATCCTAAGAAACCACTTCTTTTTTTCCCCACTTCTGCCACATTTTGCACATACTTAATTGTGGCAATTGATTGATCTTAGGGAAAGGAATGCTATTTCAAAGTTTTACTTATCATAGAATCATAGAATCACAGAATAAGCTGAGTTGCAAGGGACGCACAAAGCTCATTGTGTCCAACTCATGGACCTGCACAGGACACCCCAGGAATCACACCATGTGTCTGACAGCCTGAGAGCGCTGTCCAAAGGCTTCTTGAACTCTGTCAGGCTGATGCTGTGACCACTTCCCTGGGGAGCCTCTACCAGTGCTTTACCACCTTCTGGGTGAAGAACCTTTTTCCTGATATCCAGCCTAATCCTCCCCTGACACAGCTTCATGCCACCTCATCAATTCCTATCCCTGGTCATGAGCATGAAGATATTGGTAGCTGCCACTGCACTGAAGTGCCATTCTTCTTCCCCTTTTGAGTATGTTGAAGGCAACTGATGTCTCCCCTCAGGCTCCTCTTCTCCAGGCTGAACAGACCAAGTGTCCTCAGCAGCACCTTTTAAGTTTTTCCCTCCAGATCCATCGATGGCTTCCCCTTTGCCATCCTTGTGTGCCTCCTTTGGACACTCTCTAACAGCTCAATGTCTTTCTTATAGTGTGGCACCCAGTACTGCCCCCGGCACTTGAGGTGAGGCTGCCCCAGTGCAGAGCACAGCAGGACAATCCCCTCCCTTGCCCTGCTGGCCATGCTGTTTCTCCCCAGGACAGGGGTGGCCCTCCTGGCTGCCAGGGCACTGCTGAGTCAAGTTCAACTTGCCATCAACCAGGACTCACTGGTCCCTTTCCACAGCATTTTTCTCCATCTTTGCATCCCCATCTATACCCACAACCAGAATTGCCCCATCCCAGGGACACAATCTGGCACCTGTCCTTGTTATGCTTCATAGGGTTGGTCATTGTCCATGTCTAGTTAGTTGAGGTGTGTCTGCAGATCCTCTCTGCCCTCAAGGCAGTCAGCAACTCTTCCCAATTAAGTGTTGTGTTGTTGGCAAACACAGTATTCTTTCCAGTCCTTCATCCATGTCATTAATAAAGATGTTGAAGAGCACAGGTTCAAGGATAGAGCCCTGTGGAACCCCACTAGTGGCAGGTTGCCAGCCTTATGTCCCTCCACTGTGACCCTTCACATTCATCCTCTGAGCCAGTTGCTCTCCCATTGCATAACATGGTTATTCAGCTGTGTGCTGGACATTTTGTCCAGAAGGATATTGTGAAAGACAGTATCAAAAGGTACTTCTGCTCCTTTTTTCACCTGTCCCTCTATTCTTTGTTTTTACCTTCCTGGATGTTGAACCACATGGAACAGCTGATGCTTAGTATTTCTTTCTGAGAAAACACAGAGAAAAAAAAAAGTGAAGGTATCTTAATCAATGGCTCAACTGTAGAAAAAATCCAGTGAAACACAAGAAAAGGGAGTAAGGATTATAGACCAGGTGCATCTAGTGAGGAGAAATTCACAACATGGTTGCAAATAAATACTGTGAGGCGTCTTTTTCCTTTCATATTTGAAATTGTAGCAATCACAGATTCATAGAAGTTAAGAAGCTTAAACAGATCTGTTAACTCAGCAGCATATTCCATAAAGGACTTCTAGTGATAGGTTACACGTACAAAGTAAATATAAGTGTTCAACCTTTGTCTAGGACTTTTAAGTTTTTCTAGAGACTAGATACCCCTGACCTTTTGCAAATCACAACTTTTCTTTCCCTTTATTTTTTCATTACAATGCTTGATTCAGTCACCCACACATCCCACTCTTTCATTTCTCAGCAATACCACAGCACCAACCATAGCAGTAATAACAAGAGTAAGTAGTAAGAGTAAATAATACATAGTATAGTGGATTTAATGGAGTATTTGATCATTTAAATAATAAAGTGCTTTGTGTTAATTTTCACAATAAACAAACAAACAAACAAACAAACTACTGTAGGTTTGTTGCACCCTCAGGGCAATGGGGTGAGATGCACTGGCATCATGAAGGAGCAGAATGGGCAAAGCACTACTGCACATGAGGACATGCTGAGCATCACTCACAAGTGGGGCACAAGGTCCAGTTGCCAGGTTTCATCTGCCATATATCATGTTTGAATCATTGCATGACATCAACACCTTGTCCAGATCCTAAAATCATACTGTCACGATCAGGTTGGCAGGGAAAATAAGCTGACATTAGCTGAGATCTGCAAAAAAAAGAAGATTTTGTTCATGTCAGGGCAGTACTTCTTTAAGATTTTTTTAGCCCTATGTACCCTAAAAATAAGAACAGTATTCACTCCATCCCTGAGATGTTGTCTGGAATACGTAAACACTTTCTTGACATCTGTACTTTCAAATACAGTTAATTTTTTGTTTGTCTGTTCTTTAAGCCAGTGAAATGAGAGTACAGAGAATGCCCTTTGTCCATGAAGTTTGTAAGAGTTAAACAGTGACAGAAGAAGGCACTGCAGATCCTTCACAGGAGTTTGTTATTGTAGAAAATTGCCATCTAAATAAGAAATCTTTTATTTACCAGAGTTCAATCCACATGCAATTAGACAGGCATTCTTGCTGGAATAAACCATTGATTCTTATATGATTGGCTAGTAGGTGCTTTGAAGGTTTATTTTTCAGTGAGATGACAGTTTGCTTTCTCTCTGCACAGCCATCTGTAAGCATATGCTTCCTTGCTAAAAACATGTGTGTGGACAGTCACTTCTCTCTCCAGCAGGTGCCATCATTTATAACAAGGTATTTGCTAAAGCTTATGTGTGCTCACTGCTGAAGGGCAGTTTCTGCAAATAGTAGTGTTATATTTTTTTTCAAAAGTGCTCTTAAAACCACTGCTGAGCAATGGTTGCTAGGATACTGATCCTTTCTTTACATTATGTACTTTGAATCAGAGAACCTGTGAAATGAAGAGTTGTGCAAGATAGGTCACAGTATATGAGCTCATCTTCCCCTACATTGAGGCACTGCAAAGAAATCAACTTTCTTACGTCTTTCACTGCTCTAGTGCATTAAAATGAATTCTATAAAGCTGAATTATTCTTTTTCCCTTTGTTTTAGACTAGCATATCTATTTCTTTTCAGATATTACATCTGTTATACTATGGTCTTTACTAGAGCAGTGAAACTGCTTCTGAAATCTTATATTATTATTATATGACTGCCAAAAAACTGGGGTAACTGACAATATAAACCTCAATGAAAAGCATATTGTAAAACAATGATGTTTTCATGTACCTAAAAGAGAATTTTACACAATCTGCAGAAAGTAAACATTTTGACTGCTATTTAAGAACATATTAATAGTTGCCATATACACTACCATACCCTTGTTCCAGCTGCTCCATTTAAAAACTGTACTTTTTCATTATATTTTATTTATTATTTTAATTTTTCCAAAGTGTGATTGTGTCAGTTAAGAAATGTAAGCCAGGTTTCCCTATATCTGAAACTTGCCTAACACTACCTTGGTGACCTTGAAGAGAATAATTAGGCCAAGACATTGATGTCTCCAACATCAATGGCAAAAGTTCGGCGGCTACATTTCTGTCTGTTTGCTAAAGAGAAGATTGTTTTTCCCATCCTGTCTGCCCGTTCATTTGATATGGAGCTGATTTTTGTTATGAATCCCATTTCTTTAGACAATAAGTTCTTTCAAGTCCATTATGTTTGCAAACCTCACCTTTTCGTGTGTGGATGGAATATTGCTGTATGTAGCATGAGATTTGGAAAAGCTGGTGTTGATTTATTGACTGCTTAATAGTTTCTCAGCAGCAGTTGTCAAACAACATGTTGGATAATTTTCCTAGTCAGAGTTGCTTTCTGAAGAGCAATTCATTGGACTTTGAATGTATACATCTAAAACCAAGACACTCAACAAGATTCGTCAGATATAATAACTCTCAAATAATTATTAAAAGATAGGCATTCTGACTTCATCAGAAAATATTTCAACCTACTGAAATTCATCTAAGCTGCCATGAACTAGACACAGTCTTCATATGTGCTCTGCTGGAGGTACATTCTTATTCTATGAGAGGCTGTGGCCTTGCAAGCCTTGAGCTGATAGTAGGACATTGCTTTGCAGGCAGATAGTTACCATTCATTATTGAGGGAGTCTCCTGTTCTTTAGCATTGTATATCAGATTTTCAGAACTAGCCTGGTGGTGGAATGAGTCCTTTGTCCTCAGGCCATCAGGCATCTCTCTAATTTCAGGGTGGTGCAAAGCAAATTTAAGAAGTCAAGCAAACTAGTTAAGCTAAATGTAGTCCACATTACTTATTGGAAATACTCTCTGTGCTCCAATTATCTACTCTCTGTGCTCCAATTATCTTCAATCTTTTTAACAGATTTCTGAGTCCTTTAGGATTTGCTTCAGCATAAAATTCTGTAAATAATCAAATGTGTTGATTACAATTTTGAAAAATTGATTGTGCTGTAAGTACTTATCCTTCTGTGGTTTTACTGAGAAAGACATACTAGTCTTAGGTAGGGCTGTGCAATCAACATGTGAAAGATGTGTCACACATATAAGTGATGTTTTACAGCTTTTCAACCACTAGCACTAGTTTATTTATTCCTATGTTACAGATGGAACTTATACATCAAACCTAACTCCCCATGTTCTGAGTAAAAAATCTCACCAATTCCATGATTGTAACAGAAATGGGGAATTACCAGATTTTTCAGGTTAAGATCTTACTTTTCTGGTTGCTATTTCAATGTACTCATCAGTCCATGTGCTAATCAGGAGACATCTGAAGCAGTATCTAGGACAGCTTTTTTTCTTGCAAGGAGAGGAGAATATCTGCTCCTAGCAAAGGGCATATCTTGTTAAAGGATCACAGAGGGGAGATCTGTAGGCATTTTTTTTCATTTATCCTTTTCAGCATGCCATAAAAGGTTTCAGAAAAACAGAAATGGGCAGAAAAGGAAGTTTTCTGGTTCTTGGATGTAAAACAAGCTCTGAACAGAGAACCAAGTGGTAGAAATCACCACAGAGGTTGCAATTGAAAAGGATAAACCATGCAGGTTTTAAGGAAAAATTATAGTGTGTAAAGGCTCCACCAATATACCAGGATTTGCAAAGTCTCACATTAAAAATGGATAAACTTATTTTTATCCAGGGTATATCTGCAGACAAAATAATGTAAGATATTTTAAACGCTCCTGTCTGAAACAACTTTGATTTTAGCTGGGCTTGCTACTGGAAAATAGCAAAGGCTTATCAAAAATTCACTATTTCTGAGTGGTCCAAATTTTGTGCATATGCTTTTGTGTTTGTTATGATGACAACAATGAAGATGATGGTGTTTCTCAGCTGCTCCTCAGATCACTGCAGGTTCATTATGGTCATGGAACACATCCTACCAGTCAGATCAGCTTTCATGGTTATGTGATCTCGCCTTCCTATCACTCAGCCTTGCTTTTCAGGATTTGTTTCTACAGCATGGTACCAGCCTAAGAAAAAAGGTGGATTTGGCCATGTATAGGTCATATATATAATAACTTACACTGCCCTCTGATAAAGGGATCGTTTGCCCAAAATTATAGAACTATAGAATGCCAGGTTGGAGTGGGACCTCAAGGATCATCAACTCTAATCTTTCTTGGCAAAAGCACAGTCTCTACCACATGGCCCAGCACCCTGCCCAACTTGTTCTTAGAAGTGCTATTCTATGCTGCAGAATCCACCACTTACATTCATCCTTGCTGAAATTTGGGAGGTCCTCATTAACCCACTCTTCCAGCCTGTCCAGGTCTTCCTGCAGGGTGTGTCCACTTCCTGAGGAAGTGTCCATTTCCTCAGCAAATTTCATTGGGTCACACTTGATCCCATCTTCCAGATCACTTATGGATATACTAAACAACACTGGGCACAATATCAACCCTGAGGAACTGCAATTGTTGCCAGTTTGAAAAGGAGATATTTACCAACACCACCTGGGTGCCAGCTGCCAGCCAGTTGCTCACCTCCTACATAGACCACATGTCCAAACCATAATACAACAGTTTCTCCAGGAGGAGGTTGTGGTAAGTGGTAGCAAAAGCCTTGCAGAAATCCAGGTAGATAATGTCCACCACTCATCCCACATCAACCTAGTGGGTTACTTTGGTATAGAGGGTAATCAAGGGGCACATTCTTAAAAAAATTCCCAGTACTTGCTAGGTTGTCTGTCCTCCATGAAAGCTTACAATGGAATCCCTCTCAACAGAGCTCTCAGTGAGCTGAAATTTGCTATTCTAAAACCTCATCAAATCTAAAACCTTTTCCTCAGTACTAACCTTCAATGTGTTCAAATTCCTCAATATTGTGATCGCAGCAGCCATGGTTGTCTCCAACTGAGATATTACAAAGCAGATTTCCTTGGTTTGTGAGTACAAAAAAAGTTATTTTTCCCTACGATTTTTGTCAGTTATCCATGGATGATAGCTCTAAATATAGTAATAAAGTCATAGAAATTATAGAGCAGTGATTTTTTTTTTTTTTCTGAGATGCTTGCAGTCTTGTATTATAAATACCTGGAACAGCCTCTCTTCTGCTATTCCCTAAATTTGTCAACACCAGACAGACTTTGCTGAATGTGTCTTCAAGTCTGTTCACCTCCCCAGTGTTTCTTGTCTGAGTGCTCAACAAGTAGTGTTCAGCAAACACTGATTTTAATTTGCCTCTGCAGAGGAAGGAGTACATAGCTCATATTGCAAAAAATACAGATTAGAAGACCAGAATCTGAGCGCTGCTGCACTGCTTTTGAGCAACGCATGAAGGTAGCTCACAGCGTAATTCTGAAAGAACATGTGCTAGTTTTACACTCTAGCTCTCTCATCTTTTAAACTCTTCTCCTCCTCCTTCTATTTCCAGTTTTATTTCATGTATCAGGTATTTTTCCACATTTTAAAAGCTAAATACAATCACGTTGTTTGGGTATCTTCTTTTAATTACCTGGCTTTCTACTTGAAATTAGTGTAGAGACCATAACTAGTAATTATAAGTAGTAATATGTTTTGATGAATATTACATAGCCAGTTTTGAATTTTGTAACCTCACTAATTTGATTCATCCTGCTGTACTACATTGCACAATGTGACCATATTGAGCAGATAAATGATAGCCCACAACTATTTTTCAAAATGCTTCAACGATCCTTGGATAAAAGCTTGAATCCACTGAAGTCCTCAATTAATTTTACTTCAAATTTCAGTGACAATTAGTGTAAGTAATATCTTTAGTAGAATGAGAAAATGCAATTAAAATGTTCACAAATGGCTTTGTGGACACAAGATTTCTTCTTTTGTGTTATAAAAGTACTTGTACTCACTGTAACATCATGTTGGAATAGTGGTACCTGTTGGAGAACTCTGTTCCCACATCTGATGAATTAGTCCCAGCCTCTCTGGGACTAATGGCATAATTTTCATCAGAAAATGGTTGCACATATGTAACAGAGCACCATTATAGGGTCCTATAAGCGTTGCCAATAGTTATTGGAAACTACAAACACAGCACATGAAATGTTATACAAAGCTTTAGCTTATTTTAGAAACCTGTTAATATTAGAGAATGGTGTGTGCAATCAGTCTATACATGCTATGGCCTATATTCCTTAGGATGCATAGTAAATCCTCCATAGTATTCCTTCTATATGTAGTAAATCATAACATAATTTAGAAATACATACTGAGATCAAATGTCATTGAATCTGTCACTGTAAAAGTGAATACATAAACAAAATCCAGATTTTTCCCCAAGCCCCTGATTCAGATTTGGATCTGTCCCCTTTTGCTGTGACTAGACATGTTTGCACAGCCGCAGAGATGCTAAATTGAGAAGCAGTTGAATAATGTTGCTGTCAGCTGTAAATCAAACAACAAATGTGAAACATATTACAGCTTTAGAAATTAACCCAGATTACATACATCTGAGATTTAATATTGGTACACCTTTTGGAAAGAAACTCCCTATTTGGTACCTTACACCACTGATTTCCAAACCATGTTGACTGCTGCCCTACAGTTGGTACATATATTTGTGTACATACACTGATGTGGTGAGATCTGCTTTGTTCCAAAGTTTCCCTGAGAGATGCCTCTGCAAAGACAACAGGTGCATGTGGACTTTTCAGGGACTCTTTGATTGCTAGGAATTCCAGCTAATGAAGAAATGGTCCCCTATAACTTCAGCATACATTTTTTCCTGCTGACTGTCATACAGGGCTCTCCAGATAGTCCTAAGTCTGTTTATCATTAACTTATTTCTTTCATAATCAAACTATTCTTCCCGAACAGCAGATCTTCCATCTTCTGTAAGAGCTTTTGCTTCGGAGGGCAAAGGGCATATCAGTCACTTGTTAATAACAAGGTCAGACCACTTTCAATCCCACGATCTGCTGCAGCAGCTCAGCTAGGTGGCCATGAGGATAAGAGCCACAAGAGTCACTGCTCTTACTCTAGCAGACAGAGGGGATTTTAGGGTCTCCCCTGCACCCCCTAATCACAACAGGCGTTTCTCTCTCTCCTCCTGAGAGCTGCATACTTTGCATTTTCCCTGTACAAATAGCTGCTCAGGCCCTTTTTTCAAAGAGCCTTTATTAAACCACCAACTATTTGCTGTCAAGACATTTAGGATGAAATCATCGTGTTAAACAAATAAACGCAGCTTCATACAGATCTCTGCTCTGGGAGCAGAATAAGAAAATAATTTCTGTCTGCTCTCCACAAAAGCGGCTGGAAGGGCTGAAAGAAAAATATTATTTTTACTTCATTGTGTGAAATATCGTTTTGGAGGATCTATCGCGTTGAGTGTTTGAAGAGTTTTTGCTGGCAGGTTTCAAGGGTCCCCTGGGTTGACCTCCTGGGATTGTTTTCTTCATTAATAAACTTTGCATGATGTGTGTTAAAAGGAACATTTTGTTTGCTTTGTAAATAAGGGATGTCAAACAAGAAGCAGAAGCCTCATAGACACTAGATGAGGTGCTCTTCAAGGGCAGGAGATGCTTGTGTGGAAAAATAAAAGTCAAGAATAATGTGACTGCCCTACCAAGCTAAGGCATTGCTGTGGAAACTATTCTGCCTGTGAACCCAAATGAGATATCTTCTTTGCAAATCCCAGGGAGAAAGAGGCACATTGTGCCTTAAAGCTGCAGGAGAGATGCCTTGGAAGGCAAGAGCAGGACCATCTACCCAAAGCTGGACAAAGAAGGCAAGATGGAGCAGAGCAGGCACTGCCATCACCACATGGAAGAAGCATTTTGAGAGTTCTGCAAGCAGCCCCAGGGAGAGGGTCTGAAGAGCATTTCTGCATCAGCATTTGAGAGTCTGATACTGCTGTGGAAATTACTGTGGTAACGATTTTGACTGGATTTAAGGCAGTAATTTGCAAGAAAGCAATCAGCCTTTTGCTGGTCCTGGGGTTTTCTCTCCTATCACAAAGCAGAAGTAAAAATAGTCTGATGTTTATTGGTGTTTACTTTCTGCTGCCTGCCTCCTTGCCTGTATTGCCACTCAACTCTCCCACTGCTTCTGAACCTGTTCATTTTGCATCTGTTGTTGCCTGCCCTCTTGAGGAACCCTAATAAGCCTTATAAAACAAGTTAGCTCTTGTCATTCACAGCTAAAGTATCTGAAATGCATCAGAAATGCCATAGCCAGGAAACAAAAATGTCCCCAGTGTCACTTTGTGTCCTATTTCTGGCAGGGGTAGAAGCAGGTAGGCTATGAGACTCTTGCTAGGCATTGGATGGACCAAGCCCCTCAGCTGGCTTTGCCCAATCTGCACATATTCCTATAGTGTCCTATTCCTCTGGCTGTCATCACAGGGAAAAAAAAATACCCAGACTGCTTAAAACTTGTTTACATTAGGAAGAGAACAGTCAAGCATACTGTTTAAGAGATGAAGGAGGATCAATTCTCTAACTTCAGTGATCCAGGAGAAGAAATATTGCAGTGTCCAACAGTCCTTGGATGTAATTACAGCTGACAGGATCCTGTTTACATTTACCATTTCGTACAAAGCTGTGCAGTGAGTCAAGAAGAGATGTGTCTTCCACAGCTAAGCCTCAGGCCAGCTTTAGAAGCAATTCTAAAATAAACATAAAATTAATAATATTATCTTTTTCTTAATCTGTATTGCATCTTTATTACTGCAATATTTATCATATGTAGGTCACATACCATGCAGTCAGTAAGCTCACTAAGCTGATTTCAGAGCTATGTTAATAACTGAAAGAAAAACATTTAATTTGTCTAAAATAAATAAGTATATTGTTTCAATAATTTTGGTCACAAAAATGGCGAAATGCAAACAATTTATTTAAAAGGTAAATTAGGTGCAGAATCATAAGAGTCACTGTAACTGGTGATGGCAACAAATAGAATTTCAGCTCATTTAATTGACCAATAAGCATAAATGATGGAAGGATGTCTACCAAAAATTATTTTTAAAAAAAACTGTTTTTGAAGTGATTTGCAGTGGATTTCTAATGGTGAAAAAAGACTAAAAAAATCTGTTTTGCCTTTAGAAATTTGACTGTGTGTTATCTCATTCCACAGGTTCTCTGCCTGGAGTCCCAACTTCTGTTGTCTTAGAGTTACTGTCACTCTTAATTTTTTTTTGTGCAATGGATAAGATTCATTAAGAACTTGAATTAAGAACTTGTGTAACGTTTATGCCATATATAGTCTTTCCATGTAGAAATGTTGCTATTTTGATTTCACATCCAAATTCCTTTTACTGATTCTTTATTACCAAGAAACCTATTTTTGATTCAAAATTTGACAAAATTTGCTTGATTTTAAGAGGAAAGAAGCTGAGTACCTGCTCTGAGTTAACTGAGTTGCACTAGCAGCTATTTATACAGCTTGTGAGTTTACATAAGAGAGGACACTTTTTAATGACAGGATGGACTGGAAAGCTGTCACAAATTTTTCCAGGTTTGGGTACTTAGTTGCAATACAGGTCATGTCATTTGTTATCAAGTGCTAATTTTTACTAAACTTAGGGATTATATGGAATTACTATCTTCATCTTATTCTTTTCTAGACAGAATATACCCATTGAACTGGTGGCCCTGATGGCAACCATATCAGAGATACCAAAAATGGCATGAACATAGAAACTGAGGAAATCCATTTGAAAGACAAAATTCTGACCAGATAGCAGTACTTTTAAAAAATCCCCACATATCATTGAAACAAAGCTGAGTTGGAGGAAGTAAAGTTTTGTCCAAGTTATGTCAAAACTTAAAAGCACTAAATGTGACATCATCCTTAAATTATGTCCAAGTATTTTTAAAATTAATTAGAATTTATGCTGGTATTCCTGAAAAACAAAGCTACACATAGTGACAAGTAAAGTACCCTGTAGTATTGCCTCATGAAATTTTAGCATTGGAGTACCATGATATACAACTTTTAGAGCCTTCAGCTTCAAACAGCAACACATTTGTCATGGTTACTACATGGATTTTTGGTGATAAAGGTCTACGGTTTGTATGGTGACAATGCTAGTGATAGCTCTTCTTTCCATGTGAATGGTGTTCAGGACACACTGTTCGAACAGATCAGAAAGATTAGCATGCAAATTACCTCTAAGTACATGAAGACCCTATCTTACAGGTGTTTGGATAACCCCTTTTAAAAATTAAGATTCTTCTGTGAACCTCTCTGAGTAGGCTGTTCACTAGCCTTGGAGTTAATGAATTGTCTAATCTATCTTCTTTGCTCAAGTGAGTGCACTTTTTCACATTCCGTCCCCAGTGGACATGGAAAATGATTGATCACTGTCCTCTTCATAACAAATTTTTACATATTGGGAAATTGTTATCCCTTCCTCCCCCTCCTCTTGAGCCTCATGCTTAGTCTTCTCTTTTCTAGACTAAACAAACCCAGTTCTTTCAACCTTTTCTTGTAGGTCATGTTTTCTAAACCTCTGATCATTCTTGCTGCTCTCCTTTGCACTCTCTTCAATTTGTCTACATCTTTCTTGAAGTGTGGTTCCCAAAGCTGTACAAAGCACATCATCTGAGGCCTCACCCATGTAGCCTAAAGCAGAACACTTACTACTTTTTCCACTGGTAAGACGTTCCAGGTGAACCACCAAATAATAATACTTGCCTTTATTTTAACACTGCACGAGCAGGTCCTGGTATTGTGATTGACTACAATGACCTCCAGATCACTTTCTACAATACTGCTGCAGTCATAATCTTTCTTATCTTGTTTCTGATTATTTAGATTCTTCTTAACCCATCTAACATATTTCTCTCTCCTTTATTTCATCTTGAAGGCTTCAGACCATCTCTTCTATTTACCAAGACTATTTTTTGTTCTGATCGTATCCTGCCTGCAAAGAGTTCCTGTTTGACATCAACTGCCATTAGCTCACACAGGCTGTTGCATACTGTGGTCTGTGACCTGTTAGTGTCCCAGGATTTTATGGCCATGTCATGGCTTTAGTTGCAATGACACATGTGCCAGCCTCCAGTCCCAGTAACTCACCAAACATACTGAGAGGAAAGTTTTGCCCACATCACACTTTCACCACAATGGATGTGATGTTGAAAGCAAGTCAAAAAGCAACTTCAGCTTCAGTTCCTCTAGCCAAGGAATCCCTCTGAGAACACAGCTCTCCTGCTCGAGTGCATCCCATATGGCACCAAGTAGGAATCAAATGTACCCTACATATATATTTTTTTTCTTTGAAGTAAAATAGTCTGGTTTTAGGATAACTTCATCAGCCTGGACTGCTTTGCCTCATACTTTATCTTATGAAACCTGATGCACTGGTTCTTTCCGTTTAATGCCTTATTTTTTTTTGAAATGTAATATTGTTATTCTTCTGCTCCTACTTCTTTCCACCTGTTCAACCTTCCTTTTTCATTCTATATTCAATTTTCCTCTGCATCCAGATTCTAAACATATTTTTCCAAGAACCAGTGTATCTCCCCCCATAACTGTCCTTTTCCTTGAACCATTTTCTGAGGACAGCCTGACATTTTCAACATATTCTGGGAACACAATGGACCATTTATCACTTTTGCAACAGATAAGCAAGCTCTGCTGAAACTGTCCTTTAGATATTTCTATATTGAAGTATTTGGGGTTTATATATTTTACAACTTCCACCTCACCATCTGGTAGGATGATCTGTAATCCAACCCTGCTAAAACTTGTTAGTCCCAGACGTAGCCAACTCATGCGCTGCGTCATGCATGTCTCTGAAACTTCAAAATAATTACAGTATTTAGGTTCTTATATTAATACATAATAGGACTTACACTTGCATTTTCAAAATAAACCTACAAAGCAATATAAATAAATCTACAAATTTAAAATAAAAGCAGAGAACCCAGTTGTTAAAAAACGGGTGGTGAAACTTGCTTTGACATGGTCCTCAAGTTCTTGTCATTTGTCTGGAGATACATGAGCAAATTGTTACGCTATGGTGATTAATTTTTCTCCTCTCATGTTTCTTTCCCCCCATTCGTTACCTACTTCCAAGATTTTTTCTGGATCTCTGTTTCTGGATTTTGTGGATATTCTCAGCTCAGTCAGAGAGAAAGAGAAAGGTTTTCTAACCAGGTGAGAGCCTGGGAAGCAGTTGGGAAAGAATGTAAATAATTCTCTAATCTATCTTGTTATTCACATTGTTTGTAGATATGTTCTGCTACTGTGCGTCATTCACTGCACACCAATGGTGTGACCTGTTTTTACTCTAAGACCAATGACATTAGTCTTCTCAATGTTCTATATATATAGAGCGGTACATTTGAAATAAGGAGAGAGTTCATTTTCTTAGCCTTCTGATCTGGAGTTCTCTGTTCCCATCCTGCTCAACAGTGTCAGGATTTTGTTCATTTGAAGGTCTTCTCAGTAGTTTTCTTCAAAGCCAGTGGAAGCCCAGGCCCCAGAGAACGCTTTTCACTATAGTGATCCCATTCTGTTGCAATTCTCCTTTGCAACATACTGTCTGGTGTCTAAGGAAGCCAAAGTCCTTCTGCACCAACACTCTCTGCAGCCAACTATTCTCCATTAGCCCTGGCTATTATAATCTCTGAGATCACATTAAAACCCTCTCTTCTTAACCTGCCAGAGCTGTGCAGCTGCTGGTCATGTGGATCCAGTAAACCAACCAAAGTCTTCCCTCCCCCATCCTCCAGCTTCTCTCTGCCTGATTCTGGGTTATTCCAAGCTGCCTTTCTCCCCTGAGCCACCACTGCCCACTATTGCCATTCCTTTGCTATGCAGGGGCTTCCTGAGGTGCTCCAGGCAGCAGGTTCTCCCTTTACATGTCCCCTGCCTGGCCAAGGGTTCTCATGGCTCAGCTGTCAAGTCCACCTCTCCCATGTCACCTTGCTATGCTCTGCTCCCCCGTGGAAGGCTGCCCCAGACTATCCACTTGGGTGTCTTCTGCCTGAAGACCTCAAAAGGCATTGCAGATTTTTTCTAGCAATGTGTGATAGCAGGAGACAAACCAGTGATGCAATTATTGCCATAATTGATCTAGCAAATTTTGAGCCAGATTAGAAACAAAACTGGTGACCCTATTCTAGTCAGGACCTTCCAGTCATGGAACATCTGAGTTACAGAACATCTGCAAAGGTCTAGAGGGTCCCTTAACTCTTCCACAGATTAGAAAATATTATTTGGCCTGCTTTATACTCCTGACATGGATAGTCCAAGTGATTTGCTCTGGGCCACTCAGCAGAGAATTTCCATTGCTCCTAAGCATTACCAGTCTAGACTCTGCTGTTTCCAGGTTCAAAGGTTTTTAGTAACGTCTCTAATGTTTGGGGTTTTTTTAATTGCTTGGTTTGCATGACATGGCATATTTTAGAACATTGTTGCTGTGACATTTCTTTGAGGCCATAGACTTTACAATTACCAACTACAATTACCAACTTTGTTCAATGGTTCCGTGCTCTTTGGAGAAGCCTGTTCATTCCTCTATATTACTTCAGTCTTATATAAAAGATGTATTACTGCAGAATAAAAATCAAGTTTGGGAACTTTTCAATTCAAAGCCATCTAAAAAAGACATTTTCCATCTTTTTTTTAATTTTTAATTTTTAATAATGGACTCTTTCCATTGACAAGTTTTTGACATAGCCTGTTTTGAACCCTTGGTATTTGAAACAGCTTGCTGATGTTTTCTTAAATAATATCCTCTTGTGGGTCTGTAAAATCCTGAAGTTATTACAAATAAATAAACAAAATTTCTCTTCATGATGTAAACCAGCTTTGAATGAAGTCATTGAGTGGAAGTTTGACTTGGATTGCTTCTGAAAAATTGCTCAGACCCAAGGCAAAGTTCTGCTTTTCCTCTGTGCGCTGTAGAAATTGGTGAGCAGCTGTTCTAAGTCAACTGAGGGGAGCAAACCCCTGTTGTTTAATGTCTTGTTTTAATTTCCAGTGGGAAACCAAGTATCAGAAAATCTGTACTCTCCAGTTCCTTTTCTTTCAGTCATATTTTCCAAGTAGTATCCCCCTGTGCAAGTTGTACGGTTAAATGTGATTGAATGATATGTGATCTGAGTTTTCTCTTCTCTTTTATTTTAGGCATCTTATCCCATCAGGCAATGCAGTGGTCCTCAATCTTCCCCCGATTAGTGAGGTTGGCACCAATATTTAATGACCTGTTCCATTCTGACCTGTTCCAGCCTGAACCACAATGGTTGTGACACCAGCAGACAGCACAGTTCAGACTCTACCGTGAGACACAAGATATGAACAAGCAGTGCTATGAAATTATGCCTTCATTTCACTTGATTCCCTCCCCATTCCTCTTCACTGTGGTCCTCTGCTCTTCCACAGATCTTCATCACAGTCACAGATAGCCTTTATGTCACTGAGAGAAAAATTAGACTTTCTCTGGTCCCCTGCAAGGATTGAAGTCCGAGTCTTATCACCTCAATGACAGTTTGCTCCAGTGCACTATGAGGAGATGCCAAAAAAAAGTTTTGTTGATTGCTTGTAGATTCAGGAGATATTTTTAGTTTTAGCACAAAGGTGCACATTTCTTCAACTAGCAGCTGGAGCTCTGATCAATTATAGTTATCATTTTGTCTTTTCGTTTTAGTGTCATTTTCACAAATACCCATCAACAACCCAAACACTCAAACATATATGAATCATTGAATGTGTCAAGCATGTCAAACAAAATTCTCACAGTGTGCTTTTTACTTATTTCATTAGCTGTAGTAAAAATTAGCAATGCAAGTAATAAGTGCAGCAATCTGACTCATAGTACTGAAGACAATGGCAGGACAACCTGCTCTCAATTCTCCTGAGAGATGGCCAGATTCTGACACTGGAGTTGTAGACCATGTTTCAAGTGATGCTGCTTCTGAAAAGCCCTACGCAAGCACTGAGATTGCTTATGGAGTGAGGTATTACCTAGTATTTTGACCACAATTAGCAACGCTGTCTGGCCACAGTGTTCACAGGAATAAAATAATGGATGAAGAAAAATACAAATGAGACGGCAGGTAAAATGAAAGTTTAATTACAGGGTACAGCTTGAATTAAAAAGGACGGTCTGTTAATAAGTCTATATAAGTATGACATTTAGCAATGTGACTGTGCTATTTGCTCCTTTACAGTCGATAAAGCTCTTTAGCAAGATGGTTGCTGGGGGATTGTCACTCTGATTCCCCAAAGGCTGGGCATTCACACCACCTATTCCCCAGTTCTATGGGCAGATACTAGCACTGGTTGGAGAGTGATGTTTTTTTCCTACCACTCTCTCCCCATACCCTGAAAACTATGAGCTGAAAACCAAAATATTGGCAGGTATTTCTTGTCACCTGGAAATGCTGTCACTGCAGCCTCTGGCAGAGCTTCCAAGATCACTTCTCCCACTCCTCCCAGTGAGATGGGGAGATGTCCCACCTCATCCTGCTCTGTGGGATGGAGGTCAGTCAAGCAGCACATTTTGTCAGATTGAGCATAACCAGACATCCTGACTGAGATCAGAAGAGCTGCTACATTCAGCTTCCAACCACAGCTCCCATGAATCTTTGTGGCAGAATTTCAGTGTGGAAATACTTCTATTTTCATGCATTAGGGGGTAGAGTATGGGATAGAAAAGGCTTGTTGTAAAACTGATACTGTTCACAGAAAACCGATACTTAAACAAATAATTCATTTAGCTGCACACCGATTTTCTGTCAATAAACAGTTTTAAAATGTGCCTGATCCCTAGTGAAGTCTGCAGCCCATACTGAGCTATTTTATTACTCTGAGTACCTCTGAATCAGTTAACCCTGCTGTTTTCTCTTCCTCCACATAAGGTAGAGATTTGTCCATCTCGTGGGATGCTCAGTCAGTCCTTGGCTCCCCACACTGACAGCCAAGTTACAGTTTCAGCTCCACAAAACAGTGTTTATATAAGAGCTAGAGAGAAAAGACACCTATGAAAAAAGAAAAATAATTATATTTGTTTGTGTTATAGAAGCCCTCAGCAGTCCCACTCACAGTTGGGCCCCAGTACATAGCACAGGGTAAGATCATAGCTGCAGTCAAAGCTGCTTGCAATCTAATTAAGACAAGATGTAACACACTCATGCAAAAAATGGTTGGAAAGGGGATCGATGATGGGGGAAGCATTCACTCCTTAAGAGGAGAAAGAACTTAGAGATTTTTGTTAATTGCCCAATTCCAGCATCTGGGGCTTGAAAAATCTTACGGGATATCTCAAAATCAACAAAGAATCAGGACTTTGCAATAAATCTTGAGAGCAGGTTAACCTGACATTTTCTGCTTTTTGTGGGGTTTTGTGGGTTTTTTCCCCTTTTCATGGGTCCTTCACATTTGTGCCTTTAAGGGAAAGGTGAGTTAGCACAAGCGACATCAGACCGTATTTTGGAGAGCCATGTACACTGCAATTGTCTGCCCCAGCAACTAGCTGTTTAGGTACGCTCTAGAAGTCAAAGTTTTTTTTCAGGAATCATTATTGTTGAGAAAGTCTTAAAAATTGGTATGTTGCACATAGTCTAGACAGATAGCTCCCTGAGTCAGTAAGCACAGTGCTGAAAGAACAGATCAGAGGTATGGATCAAATTTTTTCATCTGAATGAGAAGCTGAATCTAAGAATTGTCTGCAAATCTTTGTGTTTCAGTATTAATTACTTCCCCATGAATAGATTTTTTGTAGGTACTCAAGTACTGCATTTATATTAAAGTCCTAGCAACTCCCTTAATCTTCACCTGTCCCAGCTCCCATTGTGTTCTAGACACTTGACCAAATTTCTGGAGTTTGGAAGGAGGAACTGCAGAGTTTCCTATATAATTGAACAGAACAATTCTCAACTGCAGAGAGCAGGCAGTAGGAATATGAGTGTTCAGGAAGTTTTATATTAATGAGAATCATGGTTATGAGTTGTAGTGTCAGAAAGAAACATGGTAAAAGTTTATAAAAGACGATATACTCCCCCAGTCTAGTGTTAGGATGTGTTGATGTAGTACTGACATATTGGTATGCTCAGTAGGAATAGTTTTGGTTACTGTTTGGAGTCTACCTGTAAAAGAAAAGTGCCTGGTAGAAGTAGAAGGTAAAGGCAATTCAGTCTGCAACACTCCTCTCTCTAAATTATGGCACTGAATTACAATTCTGTTTGAAAGGGTTCAACAAAATTAACCTTTTCTTTAAGAAATGTTTCAGAGTAGTAACTAGGGGAAAAAAAAATCAGTAAAAGATTCTTCATCATGGTTCAGTCAGTGATTGTTGGTGGTTGGAAGCTGGAAGAAGAAATCAAAAAATGTCAATTTTTCAGTAAGTTTTTTGTCTGAAAATTTATACCATGGAAGGGGTATGCTGAAATCTCACCACTTGCACACGACGTAGTCTTGAAAATGTGTAAACATATTGAATTTTAAAAGTGTTCACAAAACTTTGCAGCTGCTACAGGCAAGTGCTTTGGTATTTAGAACTTACAAGCAGGCATATTTAGATTTTCAATCAGCAGTTTGTAAAGTACTGCAGTAACTAAATTACAGCTCAGCCAGCCTAGCCTGAGAGTGCCAGTCCCCACTTCTAATGATTTCAGCATCATTCTTAGAATTGCAGAGTTCTAAATACCCCTCAAAACTTTACTCCAACCTGATCTAATTCTTCAGAAAATATAATCCTTCAGAAACAGTACTGAGTTAGTACTTCAATAGGATAGAAAGGGATATTCATGATGCTGATTAGAATGGACTGTCAGTCTGACAAACAATGAACATGGAATACAAACTGCTTGCGATCATTTAACTTCTTGCAACACAGTGTCCCAAAACTAGGCTGTTCACTCAATTTCCCTGTTAAAGCAACTCTTACTTGCTCATGTACAGTTTTAGAGAAAATTAAACATAAAGGTAATATATTTCTTAATTTCCTGCCCTGAGTTTATGTAGTACTGCTGCATTTTGTTGAAAAAGCTGCCATGTTCCACCCTACCACTGGATGTATTTCAAAAGTAATTGAACTAGTTGTTAAAGAATACAAGGAGCACACACACTGCAAAACTTGTTCAAACAGTTATTTCAAACTATTTCTTTGTTCTAGTGGACAAGAATGTTTGTACAATGACTATTCACATTTGTCTGCACTTAATATCTCTGCCCCTTAGAATAATAGGGGCAAAGGCACTATTATTAGGCACAAATGCAAAACGTTAAAACATGGCCGCAGAGGTTGTCCACTACTGAGCTGTAAACCTGCTGTTCTTTGGACCTATTTTGATTTCTGTTTCTTAGTCAAATCCCAGTGACATGTCTCTCGTGTAGCTCAGTAGGGCTCCCAAGCTTGCAAAGTTAGCATGAAAGGGATGTAGGTCTGCCCATTTGCTGCTAGTAGAAACTATACCCAGCAGATATGAGCTAGTAATCTAAAATCTTTTGCACATTTGCAGTCAAGGAGAGTTTAAAATCTTAGACTCCAAAGATAATACTTACTCTGATGAAATGAGATTTCTTTTTCTAATATGCAGTTTATTGATTGGGGGTTGAACAAAAAGAACAGGTAAGCACTGAGTCATTTTGTCTAGGATCTGAAAATCCAGAATTAACTTTTGGGAAAAATAATTTTTTCAGATATTAAGCATTCCATCTCAAGCTATCAGCATATATTGTCCTTTCCCTTAGCCTGATAAAAAATTTTGTGTGCTTGTATGAAGATTTTTTGCCCCCAGTTCTTTATGGAAATTTATTAGTGGCTTGAAGGAGAAGAAATAAGAGATGGGCAGCCCCCTTCAAATCAGGCAGTCATGTTCCATCGAGTTTCTCCAGATGAAACCACTGCCAGTGGGACCTGCCCATGGGCTGACAGCAGCCTGCAGAGAAGTGCTAATGAGGAAGTGCCTGGGGAATATGAGAAAATACCTTTGTTGTAGCATTAATAGTTCATCTACTCTACAAATATGAGCAATGTAAACGGGGCCTTTCTACATGTGTCACGGCAAGGAAACTAAAACTATCATGGAAAGTGCTAGTTTAATGGTTCTGGCACGTGGCCAGCAAAAAGGACAGAAGGTCATATCCTGTCCAAAGGCGCAGAGTGCAAGCTAGTGCTGGAGGGAGAGGTAGATGCTGTATCCACTGGTATAAAACAGTTTCCCACCAGCTGCTCTGATTTATTGGAGCTGTAGAAGTGCAAGCCCATTTCAAAACCAAGGGGTTGAAAAACAAGCTTTATGCCTCTTGTGTCCCCATGTTTGTAGTTATGAATTCTGTGCACTTCCCTTTTGGAACCTCTAGATTTTCATCTAAATATTAAAGGGACCTCCAGGTCCAGAGACCAGCCCAGACTTTCTTTGTTTACAGCTACCCATCTGTTTTCCAAGCCACAGACTGGTTATCTGTCATCTTTTCATATTTTGTTTATGGATATTCCAAAGTCAATCAAGGAGATAAGTGTCTCTTTTATGCAGCTAGCAATGCCTCAGATAAAAACATTTATTGTTATACATTAATCCATATGCATTCGTTTCAAATATTTGGGTCTATTGGTTTGCGCTACCTACTCACCAGCTGGTATCAAAAGGCAGGAAGTACACCTGCAATTTTCCACTAAAATAAAATATATACAGATAGCCCTGTACTGCAAAGAAAAAAAAAAAAAAAAAAAAAGTGCAGCTCCTTCCTCATCTTTATTTGTAATATAGATATCACAGTATGAACAGAAGTACTCTGTTCATGTAGACAAGGGCTCATATTCTCCTAAAAAAAAAAAAGGACTATCTGCACCTAGCTCAGAGAAATCCTTATTACACATCTGTTCAGATGCCACTGGTTGCACATCAGGATGTCTTGCAGCCTGAAGGCTGATGCACTCCTGAATGGGGGCGCACAGGCAGAACCACCCTGGGCTTCCCACATCGAAGTGTTCAAAGCATGGGGAGCCAGGCTCCAAGCCTGGCAGTCACACTCCCTTTTCAGAGAAGATAAAAGCAGCAGAGGAGAGTTACAGCTCAACCGCAGCATCTCAGCTGTTAAACAGTACTCAAACAAAATGTGTTTCTGGTTAGTTTAGGGAAGGATAAACAAGATTTAATATCTGGCAATGAACACAAGTTGTTTTTTTCTTGCCCTATTAATGACATTTGGATTCATTCAGATTCATGTAGCTTCCACTCACGTAAGACTCCGTTCCATTTCCTAATTTTCCATCTTTTTTATTTCCTAAAACATGAGTTGTTGAGCTAATGAATTAAAATACTCTAAGGTTTAGTTTTGGCTCTGTGTGCATCTGTGCTCTTTTACTACCATAATTCAATGTGACAAGTTTATTGTCCAAACAAACACTAGCACCTATTGTAGAACTATAATAAAAAAAGAAAGATTGCCTTAAGCAGCACATTTTCTTCAGAGAAGACCAAATACTACCTATTGACATTTTGTTTTCCTCACATCATGTTCCTCTTTTCATTCCATAGTGGTCACTAAACATGCAAGTCTGTAGGCAAAGTGGGCTAGATTAGTCTTTAAGGATCAGCCTCTGCAATGAGCTGGATCAGATGGAATTCATTCTTATTAGCTTTCAGCTGATACTTATGAGCCTGAACTCAGGACTTCATTTGTGCAAGGCACATTAAACACTGTGAATGCAACCCCTGCCCCAAGGAGCTTGCAGCTCAAAAAGACAAATATGCAAAGATAAGACAGATTGAAAAAAGAGCCTAGGACTTTGCAAAAACCAAAGTCAAGACCAGCCTTTGCTAAATCAATGTGCAAAAAGCCAACACAAATGAGAGGTCGACTTCTCCACAAGAACCAACTTAAATGTTTCTATACAAATCAGCCACGTCCAGTACAAGGCTAGCCCTCCAGATGAATGCCTGTCCAAAAAAACACAAACCCCCACAGATCTACAGCTAAGTAAATAAACTACAGTGACTGAAAATAAAATGTGAAACACTCTGTTTTTCAAGGCTCACAAACCAAGATTTTAATGATGCATATGGTCCTTATTTTACCCATAATTGTTCTTTGATATATAGTGGCAAGACTTTAATTCATTGATGGAATAACATGTTCACATAACCTATTCTTTTGCTAATGAAATAATCAGGCCTTCTCTCCTTATATCTCTTTGAAAGGCTATATACAATAGCAGGTCTTGGAATATTTTACCAGCAGAGGAATGACACAAGAGTAACACACGCAGAAATTACAGAGGAGTCTGTCACAAATTGTTCCATGCTTTAAAGAAAAGTCATTTACAAAACTGACATTTCTGCAGAGAAATGCTAATTCATTGTGGGTCTGAGTCAGCACAGGTAACAAGGCAGTTACCTACAACAGAAGACTCCTTTAGGAAAAGAAGTCCTCTCTTGTAAGCTATTCACACTGGTGGTGCAAGTGCCCTGGCAAGGTGGACTTCCTGTTGAAGCAGGATGTTTCGCATGGGCCAAGGCTGGTGGTAAGTGCTTTGAAAACACATTCGTTTCTGCTCCCTTCAGTCCTCTCCTTCCTGAAGCACAGCAAAAGCATGACCTGCGGTCTTCAGGGCTTGCTTCCCTTGCTCTCCTCCTCAATCTTGCTGTGGCAGAAGCAGCCTAAACCTAATCAGGTCCTGTCCTTCATCTGTGGCCTCAATCCTGCCTGCGCTACTAAGTGTCAGGCTGCCTTTCAAGGATGAGCAGGGGAAAATCTAGATGGGGTGGAAACACCGGTCTCTTTCAAACTAGTTATTTCCATGCAGTTGAGTGTTCAAGAATCTGACTGAGAGCAATTAGTGCATTTCACCATATTAAGGCCTCTCAAGTTCCTGTTACTTTTTAACTTTGTGAAAAAGCGCTGTGTCATCAAGTGGCAGAGGTATGGCCTTTTCTTAAAATATTAGATACAATTTATTACATTCATCAGTGCCTAGTGAATTGGTGAATGTAATAAATTCCATTGCCTTCAGCATCCAAGCAGATTGCATTAAGCACTGGAGGAATCAATCTGACACTAATGTCATGTTTTATGTTATTTTGTTCAAAACGGTTACACAAATACAGCAGGCATCTGTTTAGAGCATCTTTGGCACTGTTCAGAGAACTTATATTTCACTCAGCTTTCATGCCTGATTTAAATTAATTACTGCTCAGGGAAGGGACAGAAAACAGACACAGGTATATACAATGCATGTGTTACATATGCATAATTTCCCTAATGGAAATAGAGTGGTGAGGGTTGCAATTTTCAAAGCTGCCCTCTTAGCCTACTTTTTCTGCCCCAGTCTAAATAAAGAGGCTGCACAACCACAGCTGTTTGTTACAGTGAGATACCATGTGTAATCGGAGCAGGAGGAGGCAAGCCTCCTCTCACATCCCTAGAAAATTCATACTCATCCCATGCTCTAGCAGACAGACCAAGAGGTTCCACTTTCAGCCCTCCGGGATGCTGTGGTGGAGCAGACCCCCACCTGCAGCATGCAAATGAAGGGGATCCAGGGGCTAATTAAATTTAGGGGAAGGGAGCAGTAGCTAATTAAATTTTTCAGCAGGAATAAAATTTGGCAGATCTACATACAAGGCTAAAATCCCCGATTAAGTTTAGGAGTGCAAGGGAAGTAAAATCCTAATCTTCTCTGCATTGGTGAGGACCAGCATGGCACTCAGCTCAGAGTTTATTTACTGTATGTGAACATAAAAAACACCTAAAAAGATAAATTATTCTTATTTTGTTTTGCAACTAGATTTAAGAAAAGAAAGTCATTAAATATGAAATGTTTACTACATTTGTCAATTACTAAGAGAAACAAAAGCATACCTTTCTCTAATAAAATGTTTTAGCCGAAGTCTTTAGCATTGTGTTTTAGTAGATCTATGTATACCTCTTTATTTCCAGGCATTGAGTGAGGACAAAGACAAATTTTTCATACACAGCAATTTCCCCAGTGGAAGTTTGCTATCAAGACTTACAGCTAACATGTTGAAATATATTAATAGGGTTTAAGGCTTCCATTTATCTTCATTAAAACCAGTTTGAGTCTGATAGCTGACTTGAGGATAATTTTTCATATCAGGAATGAGAAGACAGAGGTTTCACCCCAGCTCTTCAGCTGATTTAAGCAGTGATTTCAGACAATTCCCATCAGTTTGGAACACAAAAAGCAAACTTAATAGCACATATGTCTCTCCAAAGTAGCTTGATGTATCTTTAAGAAATCCTGTGAAGGAATAAGAGTATTGTAGGTGAGCAAATTTATCTTGTCTGATGATTAAGAATCTAAGCAGATGGACTTTCATATAACTAATCCATCCTGCAAGTTTTGTACTCTGGGAAACTTTCTGCAGCTCTTTAAAAAAGAAAGAATTTTGTAAAAAGATGTATATTGCTGTTTTTAATAAACTAAATGCTTTTCAAAACATATGTAAGTCAGTACAATAATGCAAAATTTCATGCCAGAAACTGCTTTGGAAATCATACCTTTCCTGCATTAAAAAAAAAAAAAGTAATTATATATCATCATAGTGTTATGCATACAGGGAAAACAGTGCAGTGTAATCCTGCTGGATAAAGGTTTAGAAGAGGAGTGATGTCCTTATGGCTCCATCTTTTCCCCTTCGTGCCTTGCTGTGTTCCTGGGACCATTTGGAATGTCTAGGTGGGAAAGCAGCCAGGAGAAAAACACAGAACAGGACACCACAAAACCCTGGGATCAAGCTGATCTGCCACAGGTAGTGGTGTGGGCTTGGGGGCCATGCTGGGGGAAGATGCAGCTGAGGGGAAAGTTGCCTCTGTGACACTTTAAACACTGCAGGTCTCTGTTTGGTCCTTAACAAAGTGGAAAGACCATGCAGTTCTTTTTTCAGCTCACAAATAATCCATGGATAAATGACATGGGGAAACAGGCACCCAGCAGAGATCATAAATAAATACTTTGTCCTAAAACTCTGAATTTGTGATTTTTTTGGAAGAGGGCAACAGGATATTGCATTTTTGTTCTTCAAGTACTCTGCCAGAGTACCACAATGCACACAAGCACTGCACCATCCTGCTGTAATTTCATGTTGTAGATAACATCCCAACTGCAGACTTCACTGTTTCAACACCCTTTTTGTGCTCAGCAAATCCTGCAAGACTTATTACATCTTACAGGAACATCAAGCAAAGTAAGACTGGGGTAAAAGTGTTTGAAATGATCTGAAGTTAAAGGGATTTAAATTTTCTTTCACCAGTTGGAAGGGAGCTCTTGGAACAATACACTTCTTAGGGTCTTGAAAATTTTCTGTCTCTGTTTTTTCTCCATAAAATGGATATAATGATACATACTTCCTTTGGTAAATGCTGTGAAATCAACACATGAAAATGCCATATGGAACTTGGGTGTTTTTATTGGTAGTATTACTGCTGTTGTTGTTCATGCATTTGCTCTGAAACTACAGTTACTGTGGAAGGACATCAACCAAAAAATCTTACTACAAAAACACAAATGTGTGAATAAACACCATAAAGAAAATTCACATGCTCTCAGTTAAGCAAAATACCTCACAGAATTAGGTCAGACTCTTCAGACAACACTTGCAAAATTCAGGCCCCAATTTTTATTAATTCACCCTTTAAACAAAACTCAATTTTGATTTCAAATTTTTTTTCAGCAATGCTGTGAAAGAAGCCAAAACACCTTCCCAGGGATTATGTCAAGCAGTAGTTTTGAACAGGTTTGGGGCAATATTCAATGAACTGTGACTAATCATTTTCATCTTATCGCCTACAGAGTCATTGCATTGGAATGATGTTTGGCTAATTTTCCAAAGGACACATTCACTATGGATTGTTCTACATCGCTGTCAGGAATGACAGTGAGCCAAAACATACTCTGCCAAGAGAAGTGTTTGGTTGATGAAATTATAAATAAGTCATCAAACAAAAGACTGTTAAAATGAATCATCATTAAATGTTTCTCTAAATACAGTGTTTAATATCAAACTCCAAAATAGGAGCTGCAAGACTGTGTTTCCCTACCTCATTCACAGATCTCCTCTTTGAACAAATAATGAGAATATTAAGTTAGTTAATTTAAGCTATATGTGCATGCAAGCACATGCAGAGAAGCAAAGACTGTGATATGTTTTACATAAAGCAGGCCATTGTGCACTGATTATAATGTGTAAAGAGGAAATATGTTTATACCACAATCTATTCTAAACTCAAATAGGCAGCAGTACACTATGTTTATAAATACAAATGCAAAACCTATGTTAAGATAATGTTAAGGGTCTGGATTCTAACCACAAACCCCAGGAAATTCAGAGCAAACCTTGAACGTTTGGGTCTGATTTTGATTTCCCAGTAACCCCAGTATCTTTAGCAAAGTGTCTACAGAAGAAAACAAAAATTTCAGTCTGAGGCTCTGTAACTATGGCAGGGCTTGTGCAAAGTATTATCATATTTAAGACTGAAGTCCAGGCACAAGAAAACAACATAGGTAGCTGTGACTGTGTCCCCCAGGGCTTCTCTTAGCCTAATGAAGTGTGTTTATGCATATGATGGTGCGTGCAAGAGGGGAAGGATAGAAATGTGCAGTTTTGACAAGCACATCCTCAAAATTCTCTTTCATTGTTCAAGACACATATAGATATTACAGAAAGCTTGGAGCTAGCTGAATATTATCAGTGTTTTGTGATGCATAATTTACAGCATTACATTACCACATTTTAAGGGGACTATAACAAAGGAGCACAGCCGAGGATGTCCCCATTGAGACACACAACTGAAATATTAATCAAGAGACTTCAGTGAGGAAGGAGAAGGAAATGACCTTAGTCTCTGTGGTCCTGTGTGATGTTCCCATGCACAGCCACAACAATAAAAGAAAATCTGATAAAAGCAAGAACAAGGTTGGATTATTCCAGGTAGGTAAGGAAGGGACATGGCAATGAAGAACAGTTGATCTGGTGGTAACCTCTAACAACTGGAGCAGATGTTGGCTCTCCTCTATCAGCAGAAGTGAACTAACATTCCAGATGGTAATGCTAAGACAACAAGAATCTCCTGTTGTTAGAGCATATGTCATGTTTTACCTTTCTGCACCTTTCCATATATACGAATTTTGATATCTACATCCTTTAGTAAAAATGGCTTTGAATATCTTATTTTCCCTAGCAATAAGGCTGGTGCTCTGATAAATATAGCAAAACCTTCCCTGAGGCATAATCTTGTATGAGTGTCTTCTAGACAACGAATTGTGGAGTTCACTGACACCTGTAGAGCAATCCACTTATTTAGAGGGGACTGATAGGTGGTTTGAAAAAGTCACCATGTTACAGTGTGTTATGTCTCTCAGTAAATGCTCACCCCAGACTTGGGCCAAATTTGGAAGTCACAATGAGGTTCCTGAAAGAGCCCTGAGAGGATCGTTAGGTGGAATTTAGGCATTAAAATGAGCAAGCCAGAAAAGCATATCCAATTGCTTTGCTCTTAAGCAGCTATAGATATCTATAAATGCAGCAGCCATGTAGCAGCAGCTCTGCTCACATGATGCCAAAAGCCTCCACTTTGAATTGCCTTAATCTGCCTAGAAGTAAAAATTGACCTCCACCTTTCCTATAATAGCTGATGTTTGGTGAACCTCCTGAGGAAGGAGATACAGACTGCACAGTGTCCTTGGCCTGAGGCAGTTTTCACCCATGCCCTGCAAGACATCCAGTGCCCTCCTACCAGCTGCCTCAGAGACTTACAGCCATTCCTTGGATTGGAGCTTCCTTGTGGGCTGGAATGCAAACAGCACCTTCAGAGAGGAACAAGATAGTGCCTGTATCCATGTCTTATTACTAACAGTGGCAAAACTGACTCCCAGATCAAAGACCAGATGGCACAATCTGACTAATCTGGAAACAGATATGCAAACCTCCACTGATAGACCCAGAGAGAAGAAGTGACAGTCTTCAAAAAAAGGCTGTCCATCTCACTTCAGGAAGTCCAGTGCACAGACTCCGTGGAAGTGAGGAAAGGAAGCATGCTAAAATAATGGTGGATGCTGGTAGAGTCACAAAACACATCAAGAAGAATGGAATATACCTAGAGGAAATGTTTCAATAATGGTTAAGTTTGCTTAGATGTATACCATTTTCAAAGGAAGTACAAAAGTGGACCATGTTAATGAGTTTCTGTTCCCAGTTAATGAAAACGATACTTCTGATGTTTCTCCTAGTTTTCCATACTATTCATTGAATGATTTTTAATAAGACACCACTTCAGCTGCAAGTACATTGATCATCTTTCCATGAACATTGACACACTTAATGCAATCAAGGATCATTGCTTTACTAGCTAGTCCTAAACCTCATTACTGTAAAAAGCCTGAAAAAATGTGTGTTGTTTGCTGTTAATTCATAGTTTATTTAAACCAGTACTTTCTTTCAGATTAGCTTATTCATGACCTCTGTATCATAAGTAAAACAGTAAGCACTTTTAAAAAGCTCTAAAAGTTGTCTAAATATGTAAGGAGATGGAAATATTCTGACTGTAGTCCCAGTTGACATATTCTATTGAAAACCAGGCATCAACTCAACTCAAGGAGTCTTCCATGGGCAAAAAAGATTATGAGAGAAAACTCAGGATCAGTCCCTTGTTCCACTCCAAGGGCAACAAAGAAAATTCCAGGAAACTTGTTCTTTATTAAAAAACCATAAAGAAACATACTGTACAAATAAGTGTGCCAGATGAGAGCACTTCTATATATGGCTGGATCTAGAAGACAAATTCAGAGATAAATCCTGCCTCCAGCTAAAAACACCAGCACAGACCATCACAAAAGCAAAAGGAAGATCTCCAGTAAATTATATTGTCCTTCACCAGCCAGCTTGAGACACTAACACAAATTTAAATCTCAGTGAGACAGAAATCATCCCAAAGGAATAATATTCTTGTCTTCCTGTGAGAACAACATATTGGTGTGTACTGCAGCTGTTGTTAATGTGTTGTGGAGGTTCCATACAGAATTTCTGTTGCATCTAAATGGAGTTGTCTCCTAAAGTGTGTACTCAAGTATTGAATTTTTGTAATATTCTTTTTCTACAAAGGACATGGAACCAAACCCAAGGAATTCTTCACCTCTTTCAATTCTTGATCCTCTTGAAAGAGGCCTTTATGTTCATTACAAATTTTTATTTATCTTAGCAGCTTTTTTCTGACAAAGATTAGATAAACAGGGTTAGGCTGACAGATGCGTAGATGGGTTCAAGCCAGAGATGAGCAAGTCAGACAATCTGCTGGAGACCATGTGAACTTCATCACAATGTTCATCATCCCGTGCTGAAAGGAGCCCTCAAGGCCACAGTCCACAAGTTATGGAGATGGCTGCCTGACATCATGTTGGTTGTGGTTTTCAGGCTTTATTCCATTTGTTGCCATGCTGATAGAAATCTTGAATAACTCCAGTTGGGATGTTAGTGGGATAGCCTAGATTTGCATCTCTGGAAAGTGAGCTCGGCTCCTGTTCCATGGGGAACTTGCTAGACAGTGAGGGAGCATGTTCAGACTCCTCATCTATTTACTGTCTGCTCCTGATAAAAAAGTAGTAACTAGTGAACTGCACATAGAAAAAGCAAGATTTTTTAAAATAATTAATAAAATTGTTTGCATAAGAAATTATTACACCCAAAAATCAGACTCAAAACTTCTGAGAAGAAAAGTATTTATTAAGAGTTTGGAGTTTTGATGGATTTTTGTTAGTATTACAGCCACATAACAAAACATCTAAATTCTTATCAACTCTATATTTTTTTGTTTGCTTCATAGTATTTTTTTTAAGCATGTCTCACAAACTATTTGAAGAGAATTAAGTTTTTTTTTATCCGTAATTTGATGGTAAAACTGCTTTGGAGTTTCTGTGCAATATCCTAGACCGGTAAAACTGCTTTGGGGTTTCTGTGTGATATCCTAGACTGCTTTTCTGAGGAGAAATATAATGGATTTTGTTCATTGATAATCCACCTGGTGATTTATCATTTATGATTATAGGTTAATAATACATTTTTGTTGCAAGTATCAGCCATTTCAGAATGCACGAATGCCATCAAGGCAGCTTAAGCACCAAAGGACATAGAGGTACCATGGTGTTAAAATCCTAGTTTAGGTTCAAGATGAATTCATGCTGTTCAAATTGGATAAAAAATCAGAAATTAACAGATGAATCTCATTGGAATCACAAAGACAGAGGAACAACATGGAAATGAAACAGCACTGAAGGAAGATTAGATGTGTTTTAAAAAGAAGGACAAGTACAGAGCCTCGTCTCTTCCTGAAACTAAAAATAATCCACAATAAATTCAAGCTTATCTGAATCAGGGAACTAGACTAAAGGAAAGAAAGCGAGAAGGGGCAAAGACCACATAAGCATATGGATAAATCTAGACAATATGTTCAGAAAGAAGGAAGGAAAGAAGAAGTAGAAAAGAAAGAAAAAAGAAGAGAATGAAAGAGAAAAAGAGAGAGGTGTGTCTGTAGGACTTCAAATGTCTGGGAGACTGAGAAAAAGATGGTGAGTAAGGTTTTTCTCCCAGGGAACAAGATAAATTTTATAGGAATGTTTTGTCCAAAGGGATAGGAAGCATGCCTTAGTTTTTGCATAGCATTTTGCTCAGAACTTATAGCATCTCCCACAAAGTCCTGCAGATATTTCTAAAATCTCAGAGTTCTATTTGTTCTCTGGGCTTATCTAAACTTTGAACTTTGCCCAGGCTAATCACTAGGGTGCCACTTGCAGGTTATGCCTCACAGGTATCGTTCCATGAGCAGCTGGTGTGTGACTATGAAACCTTTGCCGTGATACATCAAAATTCTATCACACTGAGTGACAGAAAGACTGAGAGTTCAAAATGTCACTCCCAGTCAATGATACAAGCAGCAGCTCTCAAGATACTGAGGTGCTTAAAATAATTGTAGATGTAAGACCAGCTGCCAGATGTTGTGCTTTGAATTATAATTCTATACAGAAAGTGTTCATACCAAGCCATATATTATTCATAATTTGAAATATTTGTTTTACAAATTTGTGTGGTTAGGTTTTTTTCTGTCTTTCAAAGGAAGCCTGAAAGGCTCATTTTTATATCTGAAAATGTACCCAAAACTTGTGAAGGAAGTCCCTGTCTTCAGGCAATATAGTGTTGTCTTCTCTCCCATTTTCCACAGTGGTTCAGTCTTTTCTTTTTGATGTGGTCTCTGGCACCTGAAAAGCAAGTAAGCCCAGACCAAATGTGCCAGCATTTCAATACCTCCAGCCACCATCTTAGTACCTATAGCTGAAAGCTGGGGCTGGAGAATAGGTAGAGGAGTGTGAGGGACATCCTGAATTACATTCCTACACATCCTGACTTGCAATTCTGAAACCAACAACACAGCAGTTAACCAGAAATCTTTACCACCCGAGTCAAATAACATCCAAAAAACTAGGATTTACGCACATGTCAGAGACTGATTGCAGCTTGTCAGACACTCCAGGCTAAGTGATTTTAGAGCAATTTCTTCAATTACCAGTCTTTTTGTTTGTGTGGACCACCATGGGGAGACACTTAGAAATCTCATTACTCCAGTAAGGACTTGGCAAACCATACATACTTACATATATACATATATGAGCAGGCACACACATGCACAAGAGAAAAAGGACTGTAATGCCTGAAATTTCCTACTTTATTGCCTGAATTACTTTTTTCATACTGGTTAAGCAGACACTGTGCTGGGTGGTTAGTGATTATCATTTTTCTGCCGTGTTAGGGTACTTGACATTTTCATTCCCCAGAGACTTCAGTTAAAAACAAATAGGTCTACCTGCAGTCCACATCTGATTGCCAGATGGTCTTCTTGCCTATGGAGCTCCCATCTCCAAGTGAATTCAAATGACCTCACGCATACATCTTCAAACACTGCTATCTGACCACAAAAATGTATGGAAAACGCAACATCTGTACGTGTCCACATCTTAAATTCCTGTTGTTTTAGAAAATATATTGCTTGTCACCCTAAAGTCTAAAGCCTGTTAATGATCTTCAGGAGGAGATGTAAATGGTAGCCTATGAATTTAGTGGTTGTTTGTTGTATTAAACTGTTTAATTTCAACTAAAGGTCAAAAGATAGAAAGCTATTCATATAGTCCACTGAAGCAAACAAATATATCCCCATTAAGTACTTCAAATGGTCCCCAATGCTCAGCATTGTCACTGTATGTCTTTACATTGTGCATACTATTACGCAGCTGATGTGTCCAAACAGTTAAAATAAACTTGAGATATTATAAAGCCATCACTAAAAGTTCAGAGCTGTTTTTACCTGTGTAACAAAGGTTTATCAAGCCACACAACCTGTAAGATTCGGATTGGTTCAAGGGGATACCTTGTCATATCAACATCATTGTACACGTAAACCCAATGAGAGGGTAAACACAGGTCCACTCAAATGACTGGATGAAAAAACAGATGGAATATCACAAACATTTTCCAAACTGCCACAGACTTCTAGGCCAATTAAATATGGTTAGCTTTGAATAGGAGAGGAAATAGTTTTCTTTGCTGTTAAATGTCAAAAAAAAAAAAAAAATCCTTGGGGCATAAAAACCCAGTTCATTTTTGGAAACTAGCTAAAATTAATCAACCCTGTGTGAACTTTTAACCAAAACAAAACAACAGATTAAAAAATAGAAATATATAGAAGAATATCAGAAAACAGAAGTTGGACAAAAGAGATTTTGAGTTATGTGGTACTTACATTAGTAAGAGCTTTTTCTCAAGATGATTTAACAAATCAGTATGGGAAAACATTTGCACTTTTTGCTTAGCAGAATATGAAGTTGAGGATAAAAAGGGTCGTTTTATTATTGCTACACTCTTTTAAGCTTAAATACAGTCATGCAAAGCCAGGCTGAGATATTTTTTCATTACAATAGCCAGTGTGCAGCATTTAGATTTTCAATTTTTTTTTTTTTGGTTGAGTTTTTTGTTTGTTTACAAAGCAAACTTAAGTTTTGGCACCTGAAAACTGTAATTTGCCTTCTGTGAAATTCATTAAGATGACTGGTTACCAAGGAGAAGATGCCAGTTTAAATTGTTTGTGCCTTCTACTCTAGTGGGACTTCATTTTAAAAGGGAAGAAATCACATTTGAAATCCTTCAAATAGCAAACCACCCCAAGCTCAGGCATCCCAAGTTTCCAGCACTGATACATATTTAGCTCCTTTGAAGGAGAGCCTTCATCACACAGCAAAGTCAACAGTGGCCATCAGGACATAAAGAAAACATTGGAGAAATTCAGTTAATCTATCCTAGTAGACGAGGTCATGACAGGACCACGTGCATAAATAGCAGAGGTATTATTTTCAGATGTAGATGTTCTAAACAGCAATGGACCAGCTGGGAAAAGATTTCCTTCTAAGTCACCCAAATAAATGGCCGTTTTTCGCTAGGGAGAGTGTGAGCCGGGATATCATCCTTTTCTATCACTGTCAGCTCAAGGGAAAGTGGGAGCAAATTTCATACCGAAGACACAAAGAAAATCTCTTCTACTATAGCTGAGGGGCAGTAGTGCATAATGGCAGAAAGAAATTAGAGAAACTGCTTTTGTACTTGCATTTGTTTTCATTCTTACTCACTTTTTTGCCCTGAAGGTGACATATTGAATATTCAGCCTGCAGTTTGCAGTGTGGCTTTGTGATACTGAACTTAGATGAGTTCCTTCAGCCTGTGCAAATGAGAACTGCCCATTTGTCCTGCACTTTAAATCCTTGATAGTGTAGGGATTAACCACTTACTCTCTAAGTAATAAATGCAGTCAGACTAATGTCCCAGAGGGTTTTTCAGTTATTCTGTGTCATCTGACATTTAAAAGTGATTTGGCTTACATTCCCTTCATATTCTGGACTTGTAGCAGTAACCCACAACCCACAAAACATTTCCGTTCCCTTGAAGCCACTATTGCAAACACTTTTTGCACCGCTTTTCAGATGTGAAAAGAGGATGATATAATTGAGCCTGTTTTTAAAAAAAATCAAATTGACATAATATTGCTAGTAACTTGACAGCTTTATATAAAGCCTTCCCTTGAAAACCCAAGCTGATCACAATGTTGAAGACAAGCAAAGGTTAGGGAGAAGGTTTAGGCTCTAGGACTCCTAGACTCAGCCTTTCAGAGGTTTGGTCATATTTAGCTTGTCCTTTGACATGACCCAGGCTTAAACAATAGCTTTGTGGATATGCTAAATGGCCACATCTTGCCAGTTGCTGCCAAATTAATGAGCCCATGTCATTTTTAGTTTACAGTTCAGTCATAAAGCAGCCAAGTGGAAAATGAGGCAGGGACCATTAAGGAGTGTCACGCAAATTTTCAAAGGGTATAGTCCCTAAGTCCTCACTGACCCTTTCAGAAGTCTCTAATCATTGTTCACTCTTCTCCCCTTGATTTCTTCAGATCCTCTAAAGATCCCCCTCACTGGACAAAAGAGGCTGGTCATAGAAACTAGGTACTGGTGACTCCATGCAGAAGACCTGAGGAGAAGTAAAATGCAACCTGCACTCATGATTTGCACAAAAGTTTAAGCAATCTGAGTGGTCACCTGAATTCACCAGCTCCCACCAGGGGCATACATACATGACTGTTGCATAGTTATGCTGAGCATAAGTGTTTAATAGCTTGAAGGGACAAAAGCAAAAGGAAGTTTTCATGTTTAAAGATATTGTTTCAAAAATGCCTGAAAAATGCTTGGAGAAAAGAAAAAAAAAAACATAATAACCATAATTTTCTACTGTCTTACATTATTTACAGGCAGGAAAATTTAAATCAATGAAACCTAGCATCTCATCTGCACTTCTAAAACTCTTTTTTTTATTCTGTGGCTTAATCAAAAACGCAAAACTCAGTTCAGAATTGCAAAGCTTTCTGCTTCAATCCTACAAGGATGCATATGTTGTACAAGTGGTTTTACATGCTTTCAACCTGAAACCACACAAATCTTGCCAGCTTTCTAGAGTGACTTAGCAATTTTGAGCAGCTCTTCCCTGTCTCACTCAGCTCCTACCTGTGGTTTACCTCCTCATGACAGCTGTAACTGGCAAATTTCCTCATTCTTCCTCATCGTCTTCCATATCTTTTGTCCCCATTTCTCATCAGCTGTGGACTTCATTCTTCTATTCCACAGCCTGGGCTTCTACCTTGGAAATGTCTCAGCTTCTCAAAGCTCAACTGTTTTATTTTCTTGTGTGTGGCCTCGCCTGGATGCACAGGATTGTCTCCTTTGCAATTGTCAGGGATCAACATTCACATTATCCCCAGGCAGCCTCCATGGTTCCCTATTCAACTCAAATTTGTCCTTGTTGTTTTTAAATCCTGCCTCAGACATGCCTCAGGCTCTCTCATACAATTTGTCTCCCTCTGTTCCTCTTCTTGCTCTTCCTGATTGTCTAGCACTTGGTTTCCTGTGTCCCTCCAGGAGCTATGTCTATTCCTTGAAATTTTTACTAGGACTATTCAACTGAAGAAAAAATGGTTTGGTTTCATGCTGCATTCACACCCTTTTGGCTCAAGTATAGAGGGTGAATTTGCTAGCAGGAGTATTTGCAGATGCAGCAAACTTGAAGAATATAGATCAGAATATTCTTGGAATATGAATACAAGTATTTGCAAAGAAAGTCAGTTCTAGGAGGTACGTTCTTCCAATTGGGAAGCAGAGTGATTGTCACATGACCTCTGTGCCCATCCAAAATTTGAAACACATTTCACATTTTAAAGACAAAATTTTCTCACGGAACCTCTTGCAAACCATTTACAGACCCTTGGTTAGATTGTGGTGCTGCACCACATGCCCTAAATAGAGAGCAGTTCAAGGCCACACAGGAAGAGCCAAAGAGATTGAGCCTGTCTAAGAAATAATTCTTCCATAGGGTTGCTCTCTGTGTGTGGAGGTGAATAGTTGATATTAGCTGGTAGGAACAGAAATATTTAGGAGTACAGAAATCAGTCCTCAGAATACCCCTAGTTGGGGTCTTGGGGTACATTTCAGGTCATCCTTCTCTCAACCTGAGCAAGCTTCTCCCAAAAGCAGGTATGGTCTTGCTCTCCTGCTCCAGCCAGAAGCCTATTCCAGCACCACACCCATCTTAATTTAAGGAAACCTCTTCAAGTTCCCAAGCTAGCCTTGTTCCTAGCTATTTCAGGTACTTGTGTGTTTCTGATAACACCATTAAGCTGTCATTAAGCTATTTTTTCCTTCTTAAATACCAGCCTATGTGGTTGCTTAAGCAGCATGCAGAGCCTGTCTCAGACTGTGTCATTGGACTAAATGCTGCTGAGCAATTTTAGTTTTCTCTTGTAAAATCAGCTCTTGTTCCCCTAAACACATTCCAGATCAGCCCTTCTTGGCCTCTGCTCCTATTTGAATCCTTCTTTCTGAAACATAGGTGCTCAGATAGGCACATTTTATTTCAAGAGCCTCATAAGTATCTGAGAGATCAGCATACACTGTTACCACACTAAAGTTATTCATTTTTATACCATGACCATATCTATTTTGTATTCCTCCTATTTTCAAATTAAAATCTTTTTATAGCAAAATCCATGCTACATAGCAGTAAATGCATGATCTTAAAACTTGCACTAATGACTGTTAATTTCTATTACTTCAAACCCAATGTAATTCAGGTTTTCATGTTATAATTCTGGCTCACTGCCATGCTCTCTCCTTTTGTGCTGATAACAAAACATTTCTATGCTTTCTACGAAGTCACTTTCTCTACCATTAATTAAATCCTTAAAAAAATTTAGCTCTAGATTAATCTTTTAAGAGCTCTTTCCATAAGCCTTAGCCAATGAAATGCTCCTTCAGTTGTCTTGTTGATCTTCCACAAGTTCCAATATCTTCTTTATATAAACTGTTAATTTCTCGTGTAAGACTATGTGATATGTTTTACCAAAGCTGATATAAGAGAGATCATTCTTATTTCTTTGTTTAACAATGTAGTTAACAAGGAAAAAGTAATTATTTTAGTCTTGCTTGTTTCACCTTTTTCTAACTCAAATCCTATTTTTCACTAACTTTCATGTGTGTAACTATCTTTGTCCTAGAACTGGCATACTGCTGAGGTCAGACTAAAAGGACTAGTTTTCCAGCTTGCCACTTTCCTATTTCCTGAAACAGTATGTACAACTTTTGCTGTCCTCTAAGCAAATGCTACTAGATTTGATTTAACTCATTTATTCAGGATCCCATCACCACAAATTGCAGTCTCATCTTTTAATTCATAAAGGACTCAGGAAAAAGTTATCCCTTTCCAAACACATTGTGCTCTCTATATCATGCTTCTTCTCAGATATTGCAAACTTCCATGCCCATTCCCTCATGCTTAATTGTCTGCCCTGTTCCTCTGTCAAGAAAAAGGTCCCACAGAAATGGAGGGAAAACTCTTACTTTCTCAGACCCCATTTGGAGGATCCACACCCCTTACTCCTTAGCCATACATGGTCATCTTTTTTTTTCTTTCTCATCTTACTTCCTCCCCTTTCACTTCCTTTTACCTAGTCATTGACCTCAGCTGTTTTTATCCACCCCTGTACTTCTGGTGCTGGTACTTGCCTCCTCACTGCCTCTTTAAAGCTGGCACAGGACCTGAGCACAATGTGCCAACCTCATTCAACAAAATGTGTCCCAATACCTGTGACCAGGCACCATCCCGTCATCTTCCTGGTTTTTCCAACCCTTTCAGACACTCTGGTAAAGTAGAGCATAACTCCTGCAAGCAGGTGCTCTTCAAGGAAGACGATTTCTGCTGATTTAACACTATTGCACAACTGTGAAGACAATCACAATCTTCCTTCCATATGGCTGCCTTCAAAACATACCATGAGCAATAGAAAAACTTGAGACAAATTAGATTGGCTGCATGAGTTATATCCTGAGAGAAGAAGAGAGACAAATAATTTGTATGAATAAAACAATAGTTAAAGTTACTCACTCTGGTGTGCGAAAGGTCTTTTTCTCCCTTTCTCTTTACCTTTCTTTCTTTTTCTTCTTTCTGGCTTTATTTGTCTTCAGCTCCACATTTTTCCATGACTATTACTGTTCCCTATATTTCCCTACAGCTGTTAAAAAGCATCTTAGAACACCATCTCAGATGCTTCATTCTGAAGTCATGAAGCCGTAAGGCTCTGCCACTTGCTGCAAGATACCAGTCCAAAGTCACTACAGAAAAGTTCTGGTACTGGTTTCACTTAACCTCTCCAGTGAGGTGCAGGGAATAGTGATCTCACTTGAATCCCTCACAGCAGTTATTTCTCCAGACCTATCATAGTCCATAGAGAGAAATGGGGGCAAGGAAGATCAGAGTTGGGCTGCTCAGAAAACAGACAAACTGGCTTTAGAAAGGTGTCCAGGACCAACAAAAGAGATACTGAGGTACTGCAATAGTATCTACCCCAAATAATTTTGATTTTATTTGGAGCAGGGAAATTTAGATTACTACTGAGGTACCAGCTTTCTGTGTACTGCTACTGCTATCGTGTCCTACAGAAAAACCCTCTCTCATCAGTGGCTTAACTTGTCAAAGGGATGAGCACATGTTCTGTTGGCTCTTCCTGCACCACAGCAGAATGAGCAGTGGAGAGCTGTAACTCCTTAAACAGCTTGAGTGGACAGAAGAGGAAAAGAAAAGCACAAACCCCAAAATACAACCATATCTATGTTACAAAATCCTTGGTGAAAGACTGACGTTTGCTTCATTTGAAGCCATAGACATCACTCCTACTAAAGACATCATTCACAATACAGGCCTGTAACCCTGACCAAACATTTCTATCAGTGTAGGTGAATTTTTAGATTATGCTCATATCCAACAGGATGCAAATCTTGGTTTAGGCAGTTATAGATTAATTATTTGAAAGGCAGATGCATTTCTAATGGCAAAAGCTCACATGCAAAGTCACTGAAGAACTGTTTATTATATTCTAATCTCTCATTTAGTGGGTCTTTTATCCCTCACCTTCTGACCTTGAGCACTCTGCACAGCAGTTCTGAAGCAGCCCCAATTAGTTACTTAGAACATAGGCTGACATGGTCAAATGCCTTGGCATTTACAGACATTCAGCTATAACCTGAGCAGCTAGATTTGCTTTAATCCTATAAAAAGTAGTCAGGAATACAACTGTGCCAGATTATCAGCTGAGACAAACTAGCTCAGTTACTACTGTGTTACTGGGCTCAATGATGCTGTGCTCATTGAATCCACTGAAGCATTTGTCCTCAATATATCCTAGAGAAACAGTCTTTCATAAAAATAATCAATGCAAAACACTGTTGTCATTGGAAAGTCTGGAACTGACACAGATTAGAATTACTCAAGTTCTTTGGTGTGATATTTAAATACCAGTGTTTGAATGCCAGGGAACTACAGGCCAAAGAAACTGTTTCAAGTTGTATTTGGTAAGCATGGAATTTTACTTTAAAGTACATTAGTCAGAAAAGTTCAGTCAAAAGTAATATGTAAGATTATTAGCTCTTGTGCAGGGATTTTCTCATTTGTGTTGGCTCTTCAAACGCTTTGGGAGCAGTATTGAGCCAAACACTGAACAGCTGAAGATGGTTGTGCTGGAGGCAGGGTTTTTTCCATGCCTTCTTCACTGTGCATCCGCTTGCTATTGGAATCCCACAAGAAACAAATTCCATTCTTACAATCATAGTTTTGGAAAAGCAGTTCTGCAAAAGGGAGGGGAAAATATTATGATGAAGCCTCCTTTTTCCAGCTTTCTTAGTATTAGAGACAATGGACCCTGTGGTGTCTCATATGGTTAAACAAGGGAAGGGACACAGCAGTAATGAATAGCATTGTCATGCTAAAATAATGTTTCTAATGCTCAGATTCCAAGTTGTGAA